>NW_028276170.1:11958750-12292500 GCF_052056855.1 Sturnus vulgaris
CCAGAGTGTGCACAGGAACAGCAGCACCCAGAAGGCTTGTACCTCCTCAGGAAGACATGCACACCAGACAGGATGCCAAAAGAGGGGATGCTATGGGCACAATTTTTTGTGGCTTGGCAAAGGGTGTCAGGGAAAGTGGTCACCATGGTTTTCTCTTGACTTGCCAGAATCACAACAATGCTTGGCAGCTTCAGCTGCAGCCTGTCCCCCTGACTGACCTCAGCGGCTCTGCTCGAGGGCACACGCCTTCCAGAGTCGGCTGTTGCAAGGCAGCAGCGTTGGTGCCATCGTTAGAGACTCTGATGGGACACGAGCCCTTAGCTGCAGCTGCTGACACTCTCCTCCATTGTTATAGTTTTGCCAATTTAAATATACTAATTTTTCTGTTGTGAGACAGAACCAGGAGCAAAAGAGCAAGGCAGGCCTAAAACTTAGAAAGGGTATAAAAAACTTTATTAACTACACAAAGAAAGAGAAAGAAAAGCAAATTCAGAATAAGATCTCTAGAGCACTCCTTCCTTCCCTCTCCCAACCTTCATAACAACAAAACAAACATACAAAAAACTACTTCAGTCAGTTCCCAACTTAAATAGTCCTTTTCAGTTCACTTTGGAGAGAGAAGTTTCCTCTTGTCAGGGCATAGTGACTTCACCACAAGAAGGGAAAAAAACAGTCCTCTCATGGCTTCACTTTCACGATTTACATCTGCCTGGGAAAAAACTTGCAAAGTAGTGAAGTTCCTCCCATCTTCACAGCTTTCCCAAAGCTGTGCTTATGGGCCATGTTAAACCCATGAGGTATTTAGTTTTAAGAATTAACTGTTCCAAACTAAAATTCTCTTTATCACTCTTTCTCTCTGTTCGTGTTTCATCTCCTGAAAAAGAGATCCCCTTTTCTCCTCGGGACGAAGGATTCTCACCACAGATGCTTTTGATTAACAATCTATCAAATAGAACATCTCCAACCTCCCCGTGTCTTTCTCCATGGTTTATAGGAATATTCATCAGTTCATCCCTAAAATCTTACAAAAGTAATTTTCAGCCATCTTCACAGCATCTCCTCATTCTCCTTCCGTCTAAAGAAACTTAGCTCTTGCTTCACTGACTTTGGAGCATCTCCTTTTCCCCCTCTCATATTCAAAGGAAAGCCGGAGGTCTGCAAAATCTTACCTGAGCACTAAAGAGTTAAAGTTTCCCACAGAAGTCACGGCGCTGGGTGTGGGGGCGGCTGAGATGTTAATCAGCTTTTCTGGAGCTTGCTGCAGCCCCACACTGCCCATGGCCACCCCTGCTTCCAGACAGGGCCCGGCTGCCTCCCCCAGGCCGTGCGGGGGCTGGGCGGGCTCGGCCCCTCCAAAGCTGCTCCGAGCCAGCAGCAGGAGCCGGGCCCCCCCAGAGCCGCGGGCTCGTAGGGGAGGAAGCCGGGCTAAGGTCTCATCAATGAGCCTTTCCTCCCCCCGGCCATCGGGTTCCCTGGTTTGCAAACGGGGCCCAGCAGCCTCCCGAGCTCCCCCCACATGGGAGGGAGCCCGGGCTGGGCCGTTGTTACCTGCTCAGCCACCGGAAATAAAAGAGAGTTTTTTCCCGGGTTACCGCCTTCAAAATGTGTGCTCACCGAGCGAACTAACTTTCTGCAATTGGTTGTTCAGGCGGTCAATAACCAAACCAGCCTCCAATTGGTCCCATCAACTCCCAGAGGGAGTTCTCACACAGAGAATTTCTCTCTTGAGCTTCTTCTCCCCAGGTGTAACTAGCACAGAAGTTGATATTAGGGAAGATCCTGGTGCTTTCCACCAGTTTTAGAGGGTCATAAACGCTTTGGGGGATTTCCCGGTTAGTTTAGGGGCAGATGTGACCCCTTTTTTGGGAGAATCCTGATGCTTTCCGCCAATTTTGGGGGTTCTAAACGCCTTGTGGTGGACTCACTTCCGTGGGTTCTGGTGCCGCCCGCCCACGCTTCCAACTGGTCCGGACTGGTGCTCCCAGTGCCGCGTGGGGCGGGGCCGCGGGGACCCCCCCAGGGCACAGCGCGGCTGCTTTGGGGCTGGCGGCACCGCCCGGCGCTGGGCATGGGGCGTGTCGGGGGAGCTGGGGCCCTACTGGTGCTACTGGTGCTGCTGGGAGCTCACCTGTCTGGGGCCAGCGGGACTCGGGTGAACGTGTGTGCTCCCCCCGGGGACCCCCAGCCCGGTGTCACTCTGCCCCCGAACAGCTGCTCCCAGTATTCCCAATAAAGCTTCCCAGTTTGCCTGGTCCTGTTTATTGGGGAACAGTGGGGAAGGACTTGGAGGGACCCCGCAGGGGGAGCCATGATTGGGGGGGGTCGCAGAACTGGCCCCAGCATGCATCAGGAATGGGGGCCCCCAGGAATGGTCGTGTCCCCCTCTTCTCACCCTGCTCTAGGGGGCCTTGGGAAGATCCTGAACCCCAACACGGCACCGCCCCAACCCCAAAGGTGCCAGGACCCCAATAAACAAACAGGGGAATTTGGGGAGGGGGTGCATGGGGGGGTGCCCAGGCTGTCCCAAGAGCCCAGCGCTGCCCCAGCCCGACCTGCCCTGGCTCCATCCCAGCTCCTACCACAGGATGTGATGGTGTTGGGAAAACCGGGGGATGAAGGGTGGGTGCTGGGCCCAGGGAGAGCAGGAAAAGGGATGGAGGCAGAGGAGGGCTGAGGAAGGACTGGGAGAAGGACTGGAGAGGAGGCAGGACTAGAAAGGAGGAGGAGTGGGACCTCTCTCAACGCAATTTGGCAGTCCCAGGGCCAATTCTTTAGGGGTACCAGCCGCCTCTTTTCCCATGCTCTTCCAGCCCTTTTCCACTGTCCCCCAGTCAACCACCCCTGACCTCATGCTTCTTTTTGAAAGAGGTTTCCAGGTCCCTGCTGCTCACTCTCGGGGTCCTATCCCTCTTTTCCTCAATACGGGCAGCTCCTCAAAGATTCTTTCTAGTGGAATCCCAGTTTTGGGATTTTTGGTGCGCAGTTCTGGAAGGGGACAGTTCTGTCTGGCTTTCCCCTCCCGGTTGTGGCCTCTCACCTGCCCCTGACAACCTGGGGGTGCTGGGATTTCCCTGCTGGGGACAAGGACGTTCATTCCCTTCCAGGAGCCCAATGCCCAGCTGGGGCTCCAGGGCAGGGGGTCCTTGAGCAGCTGCCCCAGAACCTCCGCCAGGGTCTCCCAGCGCAGCCGGAGCCGCTCGGCCTGGGGTCCCCAAAGGCCTCAGCGAGCCCCAAGTCCCTGCCAGGAACCCTCAACTCCCTCCAAGCCAGCATCCCCCACAGCCCCTGCAAGTTCCCCCCATGGCACCGGCCGTGGCCGTGTCCCCACATGTCACTGGCCATGTCCCACCATGTCCTCACCCATGGCTGTGTCCCCACCATGTTTCCATCCCTGTCACTGTCCCCCACATCTCCATCCATGCCTGTGTCCCCCCATGTCCCCACGAATGGCCACATCCCCCTCCATGTCCATGTGTCCCCATGTCACTCTCCATGTCTGTGTCCCCACCATGTCATTGTCCCCCTGTCCCCACCCATGTCTCAGTTCAGTGTCTTTATTTTTAGCCAGTGTTGGATGTTTTAAAGGGATGAAGAGAAATGAAAAGCAAATCAAGGCCAAAAGAAAATTATTTCTGTGTCCATGCTGGCTGAGGATCCATGTGCTTGGGTGGGAGGGAAGAACCTTTTCTGGAGGTGTTTCCACCCCACTGTCTCCAAAATCTTGGTCTTTGTCCCAGTCCATCACCATTTGGCTGCAGAAGACACCCTTGGGTAATAGGAAATCAAAATCCTGGAATCACTGAGGTTTGATGTAGTGGTTTTGGTTTATTCATTTGAAACTTTTTTTGTGGTGAGAGAGGATTAAGAAGTAGACGAAAAACAGGTTTAACATTAAATGGTATAAAGAGAAAATTTATTACTAGAAACTATAAGAAATATAAACTTAGAATAAAACTTGAGACAACTTTTTTTTCTTCCACACAGTTTTTTTTTTAATACTGAAAACATACAAAAGCTATTCAGGTAGTTTACCATCTTTAAAATAGTTTTTTACTAATTTAATTCAAAGAGGAAACTTTTTTTCAGTCTATGGAGGTTTCTTCATAACAAACAGTTTTCTTGTTGTTTGGATGTTACAGTGATTAAGGTAATGGAAATCTGATTACTATCTAAAAACCCTTTTTTCAGACTAACAGTTTTTCTCACAACTTTTATTACGGACTATATTAATTTATGACGCAGTCTTTAAGGATTATAACAGATTAAACAAAAACTTACTTTATTTTTGAGAACAGAGGGGTTTTTTTCTTTTTTTTTTTTTCTGTGGAACACCAGGGAGATTTTCATTATTTAAACTTAGGAGATTACAGCAATTTTAACGTGTTTAGTTTAATATTACAGCCTTTGATTATATTTACAGTTAGAATAGTCATATTCAGTTCGTAATATTTTTATGTGTTATAGAGGAAACAAGAGGTTTTTCGCCATATCATAAAAAAAGAGAAATTATAGTTCTTTGGGATTTGACATTTCTTTTTGTTTGATTTTGATGTTTTTATATTGTTTCTGTGTGGTTTTTGTTTGTTTTTTTTTTAAGGAGAGACAGAATAAAGCATCTGTGAAGCTTCATTCTGGGCATTGAAAGAGTTAATACTTTGCCCAGGGGGCAGCAGAGGTTTTTGTGGTTTTTCCCAGGTGGGGCAGTCAGAGTTATTTAGGATAAAGAGTCTTTCAAGGCCACGCTGGGGGCTGGGTGAGGACTGTAGGGTTTAGTCAGAGGAGCCGTGATGAGTTTCTGGTTTCATGGCTGTTCTCCGGCGCCCGCTGCACTCAATTCCAGCCACGGGCCGGGGGTTCTTCCTCCACCCTGCCCAGCAGGGCACCACCAGAAGATAGGATTGAACACAGAAGATTTTCTGAATGGCAACAAATCCACTCTCCCCAAGGAATTGCCAAGGTTGGTTTGCATCCTGATGGACGTTCCTGTCCCTGCATTCATCCAGGTGCACACAGGGAGACAGGAAGATGTGGAGCCCCCCCAGCCAGGTGTCTTCCCAACAGGGATCACCAGGACCACGGATCACCAGGGCTCTGCCCAACGGGGGTCACTGGGGATCATCCAACACCAATCCTCCCATGGAGGACGGAGCTGGAGCAGAGCAAGAAGCTCTTCCCACACTCGGGGCACTCACAGGGCTTCCCTTAGTGGTGCCTACGTTGGTGTTGGGTCAAGTGAGAGCTCTGTGAGAAGCTCTTCCCACACTCAGGACACTCGTAGGGCCTCTCCCCAGTGTGGATGCGCCGGTGGACAATGAGGTTGGAGTTGTGCTTGAATCCCTTCCCGCAGTCGGGGCAGCGGAAGGGCCTCTCCTCTGTGTGAATCCGCTCATGTTTGAGGCAATCGGAGCTGCTCTGAAACCTCTTCCCACACTTGGGACACTCGTAGGGCCTCTCCCCAGTGTGGATGCGCTGGTGTTTCTTCAGGTCAGAGCTCCAGCCAAAGCTCTTCCCACATTGCAAGCAGGTGTAGGGCCGTTCCCCTGTGTGGATCACCTGGTGCTGCATCAGACTTGAAATAGTCCTGAAGCTCTTCCTGCATTTCCCACACTCGTAGGGCTTCTCCCCTGTGTGGATCTTCTGGTGCTGCATCAGACCAGAGATCATGCTGAAGCTCTTCCCACATTCCCCACACTCATAGGGCTTTTCCCCAGTGTGGATCCTCTGGTGTTCGATCAGCCTGCACCTGTAGCTGAAACCCTTCCCACATTCCAAGCACTTGTGGGGCTTCTCCCCTCCATGAGGCTTCTCCATCAGCTCTGAGCTCTCCCTGGACCTCCGGCCGCCTTCCCGGCTCAGGGAGGGTCTTTCCTCCTCGCAGCTCCCCAGGCTGGATTTGCAGCCCCTCTTCCTGTGGGATCCCTGGGACTTGTCCTCCTCCTCCATCCATCCAGGACTTGGGAATGACAAATCCTGGTTTGGAGGAAAACACAAGAGAGCACCATGGGCTGAGGGTTTCTCCTGCCAAAGTGCAACTCAGGAAGTCATTGGGCATCTTGTGTCTATAAGAACCTCCAAAACACAATAATTCAGCACAAAAATTATCCAAACATCAAGACACAGATCAAAATCTCCCCAAAAAGCAAGTTTCAGCCCAAATCCCTTCCAAAATATAAAGATTCAGGCCCAGCAAAAATCAAAGCACCAACATTTATCCCAATAACGCTCACAAACACCAAGATTCACCCCTGTGAAAATCATGGATCCCCCTCTTCAGTCACCTGCTGCACGTGGTGGGAGCAAGGCTCCTGGGGCTGGGGTAGAGGCTACAGATACAGGGAGGAGTGGAACATTGTGCTGCTTCCCATTTCTGACCCTCCTCTGGGGTCCCTGCTCTTCCTCACACTCCTCTTCCTCCCATTATTCCTCTTTCGCCTGCACAATCCCACCTGCTCCTCCCACATACATCGTTTGATCATTTTGTTGTTCAACCCTGTTTCTCCTTCCCTTCTCCTGCTGCCCCCAGGCCCAGCACCCACTGCCGGCTCCCTCTTCCCCCCAAACCCACAGCATCCCAGCGCAGGGGCAGCGATGGAGCTGGGGCAGCTCGGGCTGGGGCAGCGCTGGGCTCTCGGCCGCTCCCGCCCGCACTCGCTCCCCACTGCAGCCGCTGCCGCCACCACAGCGCGGGGGGCCCGGCCTTGGCGCTCCCCCCCTCCCACCTCCCCAAATTCCCCTGCCGGGGGGCGCTGGGACCAGGGGACAGACGAGTGACAGATCAGGGGGGCTGGGAAGAGTCGGCAGCCAGAGAGCACTGAAAATCTCAGCAGTGACTGCAGTGGGATCTTCGGGGACTAAACATGGCAGGGCACCCATGGAGGGTAGAAAGGGAAAGCCAGGAAGGGCACCCGGGAAAAGGGCTGATGATCCCAAAATATCTCTGAAGGGTCCCTTGGGAGCATCTTGAGGGAGTTTTCACATTCTCCCAAAGGTAATCAAGGACAGGGACACTCAGGGGGGCAATCAGGGAAGTCCAGAAGGGATTTAGACAACAGGGGGATGGATGGTGTTGGTGTGCTGGGAAGGGATTGTGTGAAGGACAGTGTGCAGGAATATGGTTCAGGCAAGAAGAAGCAGGAGCAATCTATGTGGGAAGAAAAAGGGTGATGGAAAAGAGGAGGAAGAGAAAAATGCTGAGGATGGGGATGTTTTTCAGCAGGCTCTCATCCTCAAAAGTTTCCAGCTGATGCAGATCCTTTGTATCCCCGGTTGCCAGGACAGGCACACAAGGAGGTCAGGATTGCAGGGGGTTTCTCTGTGCTGGGCAGCGGCAGGAGCGGGCGCAGAGGGGCGGCACCGGGAGCACGGGCTGGGGGCCTGTGGGGAGCTGCGGGGCCGGGCCGGGGCTGTGGGGCAGCCGGGGCTCAGCGCCGGGCGCTGCCTGAGCCCAGCACCCCCCGGCAATTGCAGGCCCGGCAGTGGCCCCCGGCCCCCAGGAGGCTGCGGGACGCCCCGGCCGCTGCCCGGCCCCGTGGAGCTGCCGGCCCTGCCCGCCGGGGGGGCCGCGTTTGGACACTGCGGCAGGACAGGCACCGGCTCTGGGATACGGGCTGGCCACGGCAGCCACAGCACAAGGAGCAGCACGAAGGAATAGCTGGGAAATGGGCATTGGACGTGCAAGCATCCAGATTCGCTTTTAAACATTTTCCTTGGGTCAGTGCAGAAAGGAATGATTTAGCAGAAAGCTCAGCAGCTGTCAGAGGATGAGCACCCCCAGGCACTGAGGGGCAGAAGAAGCCCCTGGAGCACTTGGTCACAAAGGCACAGCAGGGGAATGCAAGAAGGGATGAGGAAAAGGCCAAGGGGAAGGCAAAGGCCATGGCAGAGTTTCTACAGCCCCTGAGGGATGAACCCCAGGGCCCAAGGGGGCCCCAGCACCCAGGGGCTCTCACATCCTTACACCATCTTCAACCAGGTGCCCTCCTCACACTGACACCATTCAGTCCTTGATGGCAAAGATGCTTTCTGGGGATGCCCACTTACACAGGATGGTAAACTGGATTTTGCCCTTGAGTGGGAACAAGAGGTAGAAGGGAAAATGGAAAAGACATGGACGGTCCTTCTGCAGGGATGCACGGAAGCACCAGCCTTATTGGGGCAAGCCTTGCAGAAAATGTCACAAGAATTTACCCCACCCCCAGGGATTGGGTTAATGCAGGATGTGGATGACTTGCTGCAATCAGGAGGACAAGAAGTGGCAGAAGAAGCCTCTGTGAAATGGCTGAATGTTCAGGCTAAAAAGCATTTTTGAGTATTTGGAAAAAAAAAAAAGCACAAATGCTGGAGAAAAAGGTAAAATATTTGAGACATATTTTGACTGAAGATTTGTGGTGTATTGACCCAGAGAGGGTCTGGAGAAGCTCAGAAGTCAAACAGGACTGAAAAGGGAGTGCAAGAATTCTGAGCATTAATAGGAAATTTGAGGACCTGGATTGAGGATTCTCTGTTCTACCCATAACATTTTATTACTTACTAAACCCCAAAAACCTCAAGGCTGTGGTATGGACAGAAGAAAAGGAAAAAAAGCCTGAGAAAATTAAAAAGAATAAAATGATTGGTGCACCAGCTATGGCTCTTCCATACTCAGAAATCTGAATCCAAAGTGCATTATAAGTACATATTATATTATTGTCTGTTTGAAAATATTAAAATGAATGCTCTATGTTGGAAAACTTTGCTGCATGAACACAGTTTCTTTTAGCTTTGCTATTAACAGAACTTATAAATAATAGTGATAAATATATTTTTTTGGACTACAAAATTTTGATGTAAAAAGGTTTTCTTCATGTTACTAACTCAGAGAATGGTAAAAAAGATAATCAGGAAATTCTTCACATTCTTGGACTCTGGGACAGCAGAACCCCAGGGAGGGAAAAAATAATGATTTACAGGTTGGGGAGAATGATTCTGAATAATGCATGAAGGTCTATGAATATGCAACATGTTGCTGCATTTAGGAAGTGTTTTCTGAGTCAGTGTGTGCCCTTGGCTGAAGGCCAAGCATCCGGCCATTATAACCTTTGGCCAGAGCCAGGGCAGATATTCAATTCTCTCCCTTGGAATTGATCTTTGCAATTCCTTACCCTGGGAATTCTCCACCTAGTGCGGGCTGGAGATAAGGGATGTATATTTCAAGCAGTCTGTGGCCAGAATCCTGTCTCTTGTGAAATCTCTGCCACAGGAAGCTGGGCTGGCACAGAGCCTGCCTTGGCACTTTGCTGTTCACAGCATCCACCCAGGACTCTGCCTCTCAATTACACTCACACACTGGGCTGCCTGCGATTCCACTGTTGCAAAATACACCAACTCTAAATTTATTTAATATTCCATTTTACTAGTCAGGTTCGGTTTGCCTTTGTCTTAGGAAAGAAATTTTAAAAGGTATTTTTTATGGACTGTCAGACCACTCAACAGAGATGAGTTTAACATCTCAACAGACTGGGAATAGCCCAAAAGATATCCACAAAGATAATAAACATCAAGGAACATCAATGAAACATCAGCAACCATCAAGGAACACCCAGACACTGCCCCTGGCCGAGATGGAGACACCTGGTCTGGAAAAGACTGAGAAGGAAATCCAGGAATGTGGATCTAATTAACATCAGAAGAGGAGAAATCTGAGTGCAATAGGAAACCAAACACTAAGAACTACACAACCTGGAAGCAATGAACACTAAACCAATGGATTTCAATGGGTTCAGACTGTAAAACGTTAAGGAAAAATCCCGTAAAATTCACATCTCATGGAATGATTTTCTCTGCACACCCGGGCTATGTGTGGATGAAATTATTTCTGTTGCTCATCCTGACCAGAATCAAGTAATGCTTTGACTCTCTAACACTAAAGACATTATTGAAGAGTTTTTGTTTTTCCTGCAGTTTCAGTGACAAGATTACAAAATTAGAAAATTTTTTCATATTAATCCTACTTTTATTTTATCAGTTAGGTTTGGACCAGGGGTGTGACAAGCAATTTTTACTCCTAGGAGAAGATGTAGAAAAGACTTGCTTGCACTGGAATATTTTTCTCTATATTTGTGGCTGACTCTTAATGATGGCAGAATTTCGGAATGGGTTTTTCAATGCTCACCTTTAAGTTGCATTTTGCAAACTTAGAAGAGTATTAATCGTAAGGCTTTAACACATAAATAGTTAATACAAAATCGTTAAAATAAAAAAAAAAAATAAAGCAGATTGTGAGGGTGGACGTGTGAATCACCTAAAGGCTGCTCTGGAAGAAAATCCTAGTTCCAGGCAGCCAGGAGAGGAGTTTTAGAAATGCAAATTAACATTGCTCTGGAAAAGTGTGGACAATGCCCAAGGGCCTTCTTGCCAGGGGGAGGAATTTCCCTGAGTCCATCTGCCCCTCACCCCCAGCTCTGCCTGCTTGCACAGATGGAATTTGCACAACTAAAGGCAGAGCCCATAGTGAGGATATCTGACTGCAACAGAAATTGGTTAAGCTGCAAAGGGAAACAGCAAACGGAGAATATTGAGCAAATTTCATGAAAAAAAGTGTGGGGGGGATCATCCCTCTCCCCAAAGCACTGGGCTGTTTTTGCTAGTCCAGAGAAATTAGTTGGGAATCCAAACATTTTGTAATTTCATAAGATAAAAGTGGTCAATTGATGCAGCCGTGGCAGGAGAAGCACCCCAAAAAGGGAAAAAGATGAACGGCCACCAGAACAAATGCTACAACACCATGGACCAGCCCCTGGGATCCCTAACGAATTCATATCAGGACACAGAAAACCCATCCATAATTTGAGTGGCAGAATTAGGTTAAAAAGTATCCTTGAAATAATAACCAAGCAGACAGCTCCATCTCCTGACCTTCCTGCTGACCAAGCCGCTGAAATGAGGAACGAGACATTTCACCATGGGATGGGATCAGATCATCTACTTACAGAAGAAGGAGGAGTTTGTGGAAAATTAAATGACGCAAACGGCTGTTTGCAAACAGATGATAACCGAAAAGTGGTTAAACAGATAGCAAAGGAAATATGAAAATAGCTCGTATTCCGGAGAAATAATGGGAATGGGACAAATTTTCGTGGTTCCCTGGCAGACCATGGCTTAAACGAATGCTGCTGCTCCTCTGACGTGCTGCAGCAACTCTCAGCTTTTTACCATGCACGACACCTTGCGCCAAAGAGGATGCGGGAAAAGAAATTGAGTCAAAGGAAATTAAAAGTTTGAAAAGGCAATTCTTGAGAAAATGAGAGAAGGAGGGATTGAAAGCAGTAAGATTAATATCGTAGTAGGAGTGCATATTAAGAGGGACATGCAGTAGGTGGATCGGGAAGTCTGAACCTTCCAAAAACGTCAGCCAGAGGGGAAAGGGACAGGGAGATGCAGACGGGAAAATAAGGATAAAAAGGAGGATGCGGTTTAGACAGCGCATGGCAAATGCCGCATGGCGTCTCCCTTTGTCCATCAATAAAGTCACTTTTACAGGACTCCTCTGTCTTCTGCGGGCACACAAACCTCTGGCCACGGGAATTTTCCCGCACGGCCCCGGGCACAGGGCAGACACCTCTGTGCCACCCACAGCAACCGGGACGAGCCAGCGCTGCTCCGGCACCGGCTCCTGCCGAGGCCCCAGCGGGAAGGAGACCGCGGGCAGCCGCTCCCGCAGCGCCCTCAGCCCAGCGCCAACACGGGCCGGCACCGGCACAACCAACCCGCCAGAGCCCCCTGCCGCCCCCTCGGCCCGCAGCGAGCCCCGAGCCCCCGCACAACCGAGCGCGGCTCCCACCTGCGCTGGGGCCGCCTCCGAGCTCCGCCGCCGCCTGTGGCTGAGGAATTCGATGGGATGTGTTGCCTTAACCTTTCTGACCACTCCCAGCCCATCTATGCCAGCATTCAAGCCCTGAAAGAAGGTGTCAATAAACTTCGGGTAGATCATGGGTACGACTGGCTGAACTGGCTCTTAGGGCACTGGGGACTCACTGGATGGGTTAGGAATTTAGTTAAAATAGGTTTGTATGTATTAGGCATCATATTATGCCTTGTAGTAGTTATTCCTTGTATTTTACAGTGTGTTAAGAATTTAATAGACAAATCGCTTAAGAGTGTATTTTTAGTTAAAAGAAACGGGGGAGGTGTGGATATGGGTAATGCAAATGAGACTGATAGTACTGCAGATTTAATCAGCAAATGCAGCCTGACAACGAGGATGCCTGGCAAGAGCAAAGAGAGATCTGACTGCAAGAGGACTGGATCAAGTCTGGGTTGTGGGAAATAAGATTTTACTAAGTCCAAATGTAAAGTTTGTCTATGTGAGAGTTTGTCTATGTAAGGTTTCTCTATGTGATTGCAGGAAAATATTACCAGCCTTCCTGTAAATGGTATATAGGCACATGTAGTGCTCAGTAAAAATTGGATTTTGATCACCATTCAGTGTCCCCGTCTCTCTCTCATCGTCGATAGTTCAAGTACTCCCAGTGGGTTCCTGGAAAGAGAATGGTGGCAACATGTACTGCCTGCTACCCCCCCTCTAGGCAATATTCAACTGTTTAGTTCACAGACTCATCTTCCAGCACTCTTAGTGGGGTCAGCAGAGCCACTTCCCACTGGTGGGGGCAAAGAGCACCCTCTGTGCCTTTGTGCTGGGAGCAGACAGTGTTGTGTCAAAGGAAAGGTCAGAGAGAGACCAAGCTGGACCTCTGCCTCCTGCCCCTCACCACACAAGGGATGAAGGGCACAAAACTGAGCACTTTTTAATATTTTTTTCTGTCCTGTCATTTCCAGGAGCTTGACTAGCTCGAAGGAGAGGATTAGAAGGATTTCTTGAGGATCACTGCCAGTGCACAGCACACATGGCATCCCTCACCCCTTACATCATCATGGGATGGAGGGGTAGGAACCAACAACAGCCCTACCCCACTGCTCCAGAAGCCAAAATCCCCATGCAAGCATTTGGTTATGGCCTTCTTAGAGAACCACATTCCCACCCAAATCTTCCCCTCTGCAGCAGCTCATTCCCACAGGAACTGGCAGAGCAGATGGGGTTTGGACATTGGCTGGCTTCCATTGCACTCCTTGCCCTGGAGCTGGCACGGCAGGAGAAGGGCTCTGGTGAACCTTCTCCTCCTCCCATGTAGGCTCTAACCCAGCTGCCAGAACTTCAAGTTCTCAGAGCACTTCTGGGCTCTGAGCAGCGGCCACGGGAGGAGGAGATGCAACTCCAAAGGCAGCAGTTCCCAGGCCCAGCTCCTGCCATCCCAGTGGGGCTGTTCGGTGGTTCAGGAGAGGAAGGGAAGGGCAAGTGCAGGTGGCAGTAGCTCATTTCCGACTGAAAGAGGGAAAGGTTCTTTATTCACTTTGAAATCCCTGCATTCAGGCTCTTATGGTAACCTGAAAGAGAAGTAGCACCTGCTCATGTTAAATGTTGTGGAGAAAAACTGTTATATTTTATATGGTAAGCAGTTAAATTATCTGAGAGAAAGTGTACAGCAAAATTAACAGAGAGAGAGAAGAAGGCAGGAGTTGCCAAAACGGAGGAGGAAAACAAAGCACACCCCAAGGCAGTGTTTCACCCAAATCCAGGATTTTCTGTTTGTACAGAGTGTCGTGCAGAGTAGCTTTCACTTGAGATTCAGGACTGAGAGGCCAGAGCTAGAAAGGTTGTTCAGTGAGAAATCTCCTCTCCCACATCTGTACCGGGCTTGTTCCTTAGCTTTTACATGGATGTTTAAAACCTGACACATCCATTCCTTATTTGACTTGTCAGGAAAATTAATCCACAAACACCAGAGGTTTATGTCCAAAAAGGAGGCAGAGGAGTACTGGGAGACAGGAGAGAGGCCATGGGACATTCCTCTGGGATCTCTGAAATTTTTGGAGGACGCAGCCTCCTTTTTATCCTATTTTCCCGGCCGCATTTCCCTCTCTCTTTCCCCATTGGCTGAGGTACTTGAGAGGCACAGACTTCCCGGAACGCCTGATACCTGAAATTCCCCTCTAATGTATAACCCTCCCTTTTAATTTTTATTCTTATAGATTTCATAGGTTTCCCCCATTGCTTCTTTCATCTTTCGATATCCAATTTCATTTATCAGCAGCCCTACAATTTGTTTGTAAAGGCAAATATCTCTTTCCATTCATCAATCAGTGGAATCCATCCCATTGTTTCTTTTATCTCTCAGTGCTAGCCTTATCTACAAGCAGGTCCACAGCTCATTTGTAAAGACAAATTCGACATTCCTCTCAGACTCATCCCTAGGCCAGTAAACATAGTCGGACTTAGTTTCTCTCTTAGCCTATTCTAATATACAATATTGTATCATCTTAAATTCTTTGGTGTTAGAGTAATATTTTCAACGGGCTAGTTTTCTTCCCAGGGGGCTATTTAAGAGTATATCTGTTGATATCTTCTCATTTCTTTTCCTCCTCGGGGATTCCTTCCTTAGGAAGTCCCATTCCTCTTAGTCCCATTCTCCCCGATAATCACTAATTATCACAACAGAAGCCGCCTTCCTGACAGACAATTACAGGTCCTCGCAAGAAATCCTGCCTTCCCAATCAGCTAGAAGGAAAAAGAAGGGAAAAGAAAGGAAGGAAAAAGAAAGAAAGGAGAAGGGGAAAAAAAAAGACTTTACGTTCGTCTCGGAAAGTAAAACCAATTTGCCTACGATGCAGGGACCCCCATAGCACCGGGTGGGTTCCGCCGTTCCTCTCCTCCTCGGCCGGCGGGTATTCCCGGGGAACCGGCACAGCCCGGCACCCTCCCCCTTCCCGCTGCCTTTTGGCTTCTTAGCGTGGGGCAGCTGCCCCAAAGCCCCTCCCCGCCGTGGGCTCTTGCGGCCCCGTGTTGTTTTTTCCTGCCGGCGGATCCCGCAGGGAACCCGGCCCGGTTCGGTGTCCCCCGGGTCAGCCCCGCTCTTGAGCGGCGCCGCCGCCCCCCAGCCCGGTGCTCCGCGGCTCCGCCCGCTCCGATCCCCGCTCGGCGCGGCGGCGGCTTTATGCCGGGGGGCCCGGAGAAGGGCCTGACTCGAGGCCTTGGGCAGCGCCGAGAGCAACTTGGACTGGCTTGGCGAGCTCCGCGCTTTGTGAGAGCCCTCCCGCACAGCCGGGCTGGTTCTCCACCCTCGGCCGCGCTGTCCGCGCCACCTCTGGGCTGGCGAACGCCGGGAGTTGCTGGGCTGGGTTTGATGGCCCCGCTCAGCGCTTTCGGCCGCTGCGGCACCCTCGCGATTTTGGCTGGCAATCAATGCAGATTGGCCAGGAAAGTCAGAAAGCAAAACTGGAGACCAAGGGCATTCTAGAAGGGGTTTCCTGCAGCCTGACACACAGCAGCAATTTCCAGGAGCTGTCACTTGCTAGTCCATGGCTTTAAGGATGCTGTGGCAGTGCCACAGGAGAAGACCCTTGGGTGTTGTGCTGAAAAGGTTCCTCCAGAAGAAAAGGTGATGTTCCTATGTGCAGGGAACTCTGTGGTATCAGCAGTGGAGGAGCAGGGTGAGGAAGATCTCCAGCCTTGGGATATTTCTGCAAGAGCCTTCACCCCTGCCAGAGCCTGGGTGAGAGCAGCCAGAGTGCAGAGGGAGGCAGCCCTTTGGACAGGCGTCCCTGCTCCCTCAGAGCCACGGCTATGAGACAAACAGCCTCATCCCTGAGGATGCAGATGGGCAGAAAATGCCTGGAAGAAAAAAGTGGAGCCCAGCCATCTCCAAGATGCTGTTCCCAGAGGCAAGTGTCCCAGCAGGAAGTGTCCTGGAGCCACTTGTGTTCAGCCTACAGTCAGTTCCCAGAACGCTGTCCCCGTTCCACTGGGGAACCCCCCACGCTTTGCAGCAGGAAAGAGTCACATGAAACCAAGGAGGTTTTTCCATCTGCAGGAAGCTTCTCCCCTCTACTAGTGAGATGGCCTCTGACTACCAGGAATGTGTTTACAGATTAAGATCTGATTTCTTAGGAGCATTAGTGTTAAATAAATGAGGATTTTCTCGGAGACCTGTCAGAATGTTCCCACTGTTCTGGATTTGACTGGGCTTCCTTTCTTCCCAGAAAGTGCCACAATGATGGGATTGGATGCAGGATGGGAATGCTGTGTATGACAGGGAGAGAATTTGGTTGTTGCTCAGCAAGGCTTGCCCTCCTCAAGGACTCTGCAGGGTCCTAGAAGCCACTCAATATCCCATGCTCTGCCATCGAGGAGGTGACAAAGAGCCCGGAGGGAACATGTCCAGGACAGCCCAAGGGACTGGACAGAGGGATATTCTCGGAGCTGGGAGCACCTGGATGTTGGACCAGCCAGCTCCTGCTGCCTTTTGGTGGTGCCTGAGCAGGGCTGTGACGATGCCAGGGACATCCTGCAGTGACATCTCCCCTGTCCGTCTGGGCGTGCGCTCGGTCCCAAAGCTCACCCTGATCCTGATCTCAATCTCACTCCATGTTGAGACACACTCACTCTCCTGGATTTAATCTCATCCCAGTGCCAGACTCGTGCAGCCCCAGAGCCAATCTCAAGGCCAGGCCTAAGGCAAATGGCACATTTAGCCTTAACCCCAATTCCAGCTCTAATATAAACCCAAGCCCTAACTGCAAAGCCCAGCCTCAATTCCAGCCCCTACCAAATGCTCAGCCCTAAACCAAATGCCACCTTTAGCCCTAAGCCCAAAGCCAGCCCCAATAGCAACTCTAAGCCCAACCCCAATGGCAGTCTCAAGTCCTAAGGACAGCTTTGAGTGCCAGCCCACACTCCAATGCCAGCTTTAGCTTGAATTCCCAAACTCAGCCCCAGTTCCTGCCCTAAGGCCAACACCGTTCTTGGACCTAAGCCCAATGGCAGCCCCAATCACACTCCCTAGCCCAAGCCTGGCTCTGAACTCAAGGCCACTGTGATAAATATATTACACTGTCGGCTTTAGCAATTGTTAGAGTGAATACTACGTGTTTCATAAGGTTGACTTTTGTAAAAAGTTTTCCTAAAGTTTAGAGATCTTTTAATGCGAATGTTGTGTTGTGAATGTTGGTGAAGAGTTGTTGTAATGTTAAGATTTAACCAGTGAAGGAATTCACACCTGTTGAATGTATTGAAAAGTAACAAACGATGAGGACTGGGAAAACTGCACATGCTTGAAAAAGGTAGGACAGGGGAGAAACTCTGTTTAAGTGCTTGAATATGTATAGCCTTTTGTAAATATGTATTGGGCTGATGCAATACCCAGGTGGACAGGGGGTAGTCTCTGCCCCCACCGATTCGGGGGGACTGGCACTGGCTCCATCCCCCTCTGATCTAGGGGGGCCAGTGCAGTCGCTGTTGTTACAGATGAGCAATGTGGTGGTTGGCTCTCACAATTAAAGGATGAACAGTGTGTGTATGTTAAGATAAGTTTTGTGGATGTATAATGATGTTATTGTAATATATCCTCCCATAGTCCTCTGTCCCTCCCCCTTGCATTGTTGTCACAACATGGCTCAGGCAGTCGGGGCATTTGGGGAGGGCCGGCTTGTTCCTACACCTGACCTCCAGTGCAGATGTAAGAAAGGAGTCTCCAGCAATGGACGGCAGAGAAGGAGTTCAGCGACAAGACTTTGGGAGGGCGCAGGGGCATAAAAGGCAGAACATCCATTCTGTAGGGGAGCACGTGGGGGTTTAGTCCTGTGCTCCCATCGCTGATTTTTCTCCTTTCTCAGTCTCTTGTTGTATTTTCATGCTAAGATTTAATAAACCTCATAAAATTTAAAAAAGTGAGCGTTGTTTGTCCCACCCTGCACTGCCGAGGTAGGAGGTGCAGCTGGAAGGAGGGAGGGGTGAGGGAAAGCTGGATTGAAGGGTCTTCATTTACTTCTCATTGTCCTGCTTTGAGTTTCTGGAGTTTTTGCCAGCAATCTCTCCCCTCCACTCCTCCACAGGGGTTGTGGGGCAGTTTTCCCATTTTGTGCGGGAAATCAAAGCCATGCACAGACGCTCCTAATTAGGGGGCACCATCAGTGAGGCTCCAGGGCTTCCCACAGAGCCGGAGGCAGCAAACACGCAGGGCTGGGAAAGGCGTGCCGGGAGCTGCGGAGAACTTTGTTTGTGTTTCCAGGCCAATGGCGGCTCGGGCCCGGGCCCGTTCCAGGGCTGTTCCTCATCTCCGCTTTTGCCCTCCCACAGCCCGGGGGGCCCTGAGAGCGCGGGCCGAGGCTGGGCCGTGTGCAGAGCCCGGCCCTCGCTGCCATTGGCTGATTGTGCCAATGTCACTCCTGGTTGTCGCGCGCTGATTGGGCAGAGCAGCAAAGGCGCCATTGTGGCAGCGTCTGTGCGGGCCCGGCAGCGGCGGCAGCGGCCGGAGCCCGGGGAGGCGGCGGCGGAGCTCGGAGGCGGCCCCAGCGCAGGTGGGAGCCGCGCTGGGTTGTGCGGGGGCTCGGGGCTCGCTGCGGGCCTCGGGGGCGTCAGGGGGCTCTGGCGGGTTGGTTGTGCCGGTGCCGGCCCGTGTTGGCGCTGGGCTGAGGGCGCTGCGGGAGCGGCTGCCCGCGGTCTCCTTCCCGCTGGGGCCTCGGCAGGAGCCGGTGCCGGAGCAGCGCTGGCTCGTCCCGGTTGCTGTGGGTGGCACAGAGGTGTCTGCCCTGTGCCCGGGGCTGTGCGGGAAAATTCCCGTGGCCAGAGGTTTGTGTGCCCGCAGGAGACAGAGGAGTCCTGTAAAAGTGACTTTATTGATGGACAAAGGGAGACGCCATGCGGCATTTGCCATGCGGTCTCTAAAACGCAGCCTCCTTTTTATCCGCATTTTCCCGCCTGCATCTCCCTTTCCCCTCTGGCTGAGGTACTTGGAAGGTTCAGAGTTCCCAATCCGCCGACTGCATGTCCCCCTTAATATGCACCCCTCCTACGATATCCATCTTACCTCTTTGAATCCCTCCTTTTCTCATTTTCTCGAGAAAACTTTTACAAACTTTTAATTTCCATTGACTCAATTTCTTTTCCTGCATCCTTTTTGGCGCAAGGTGTCTTGCATGGTAAAAAGCTGAGAGTTACTGCAGCACGTCAGAGGAGGAGCAGCATTCGTTTAAGCCACGGTCTGCCAGGGAACCACGAAAACGTGTCCCATTCCCATCCTTTCCCTCTTTGGACTGGTACATGAGCTACTTTCTTATTTCCTTTGTTATCTGTTTCACCACTTTTCGGTTATCATCTATTTGCAAACAGCAATTTGAATGATTTAATTTTCCACAAATTCCGCCTCTTTCTGTTAATCTGATCCTATCCCATGGTGAACTGTCTCGTTCCTCATTTCAGTGGATTGTTCGGCAGGAAGTTCAGGAGCTGGAGCTGTCTGGTTGGTTATTATTTCAAGGACACTTTTAAATCTAATTATGCCACTCAAATTATGGATGGATTTTCTGTGTCCTGATATGAATTCTTTAGGGATCCCAGGGGTTGGTCCATGGTGTTGTAGCATTTGTTCTGGTGGCCGTTCATATTTTTCCCATTTTTAGGTGCCCCTTCCAGCCAGAGCTGCATCAATTGACCACTTTTATCTTATTAAATCCTCAAATGTTTGGATTCCAAACTGATTTCTCTGGACTAGCAAAAACACCCCAGTGCCCCAATACACCCTATATAACCTAGGCAGTGACAGCACAGGTTGGAGTGAGGAGAGGGATGATTTCCCCCCTGCTTTTTTAGTAAAGTTTTCCCAATATTCTGCGTTTGCTGTTTTCCCTTTGCAGCTTAACCAATTTCTGTTGCAGTCAGATATCCTCACTATGGGCTCTGCCTTTAGTTGTGCAAATTCCATCTGTGCAAGCAGGCAGAGCTTGGGGTGAGGGGCAGAGGGAATCAGCCCAATTCCTCCCCCAGGCATGAAGATCATCCTGGTTCATTGTGCACACATTGCCCTATCAGTGTTAATTTGCATTTCTAAAGTTCCTGTCCTGGCTGTGCCTGGAACCGATGCTTCTGTTACAGAGCAGCCCTTGGGTGATGCACAGATGCACCCCCAGAATCTGCTTTTTCTTTTCTCTTTTTTTTTAACGATTTTGCATGAGCTGTTTATGCGTTAAAGCCTCACCATTAATACTCTTCTAGTTTTTCAAAATGCAACCTAAAGGTGAGCATAGAAAAACCCATTCTGAAATTCTGCCATCATTAAGAGCCACCCAGAGATATGTACAAAATATTCCAATGCAATCAAGTTTTTTCTAGTTCTTCTCCTAACAGTAAAAATTGATTGTCACACCTGTGGTCCAAACCTAACTGACAATATAAGAGAAGGATTGTTATGCAGAATCTTTCTAATGGTGTAATCTTGTCACTGAAACTGCAGGAAAAACAAAAACTCTCCAACAATATCTTAATGTTAGAGAGTCAAACCATTACTTGATCCTGGTCAGGATGTGCAACAGAAATAATTTCATCCACACATAGCCCGGGTGTGCAGAGAAAATAATTCCATGACATGTGAGTTTTACTAGATTTTTCCTAAACTTTTTACTGTCCGAACCCGTAGAAATCCATTGGTTTAGTGTTCATTGCTTCAAAGTTGTGTAGTTCTTAGTGTTTGGTTTCCTATTGCACACAGATTTCTCTTGGGATGTTAATTAGATCCGCATTCCTGGATTTTTTTTTCAGTCTTTTCCAGGCCAGGTGTCTCCATCTATGCCGGGGCAGTGTCTGGGGTGGGTGTTCCTTGATGTTTGCTGATATTTCCTTGATGTTTTGTTGAATGTTGTTATCTTTGTGGGAATCTTTTGGGCTATTCCCAGTCTGTTGAGATGTTAAACTCATCTCTGTTGAGTGGTGCAACATCCATTAAAAAAAAAGCTTTTAAAATTTCTTTTCTGAGAGAACGGCAAACCGAGCCTGACTAGTAAAATGGAATGTAAAAAAATTTTAAATTTGGTATACTTTCCAACAATGGAATCGCAGGCAGCCCAGTGTGTGAGTGTAATTGAGAGGCAGAGTCCTGGGTGGATGCTGTGAACAGCAAAGTGCCAAGGCAGGCTCTGTGCCAGCCCAGCTTCCTGTGGCAGAGATTTCACAAGAGACAGGATTCTGGCCACAGACTGCTTGAAATATACATCCCTTATCTCCAGCCCGCACTAGGTGGAGAATTCCCAGGGTAAGGAATTGCAAAGATCAATTCCAAGGGAGAGAATTGAATATCTGCCCTGGCTCTGGCCAAAGGTTATAATGGCCGGATGCTTGGCCTTCAGCCAAGGGCACACACTGACTCAGAAAACACTTCCTAAATGCAGCAACATGTTGCATATTCATAGACCTTCATGCATTATTCTGCATCATTCCCCTCCAACCTGTAAATCATTTTTTCCTTCCCTGGGGTTTTGGTGTCCCATAATCCAGGAATGTGAAGAATTTCCTGATTATCTTTTTTACCATTCTCCAAGTTTGTTACATGAACATAAGATTATTACATTATCCTGAAAGAAAAATATATTTATCACACAACTATTTATAACTATTGTTTATTTATATATATTTATTTGCATTTCTAAGTTTTGTTAATTGCAGAAGTAAGAGAAACTTTGTTCATATAGCAGTATTTTCCAGCATATGGCATCCATTTTAATATTTGCAAAAACTCAATGATATAATGTACACTTATAACACAATAACAATTCAAATTTCTTTTTCTCGGTATGGAGGAGACATAGCTGGTGGTCCAATCATTTTGTTATTATTCATTTTCTCAGGTTTTTTTACTTTTCTCCTGTCCATACCACAATACTGAGGATATTTGGGTTTAAAAAGTCATAAAATGTTGTGGCTAGAGCAGAGAATCTTCAATCCAGGTCCTGCAATTTCCTATTAATCCTCAGAATTATTGCACCTGCTTTTTAGTCCTGGATTACTTCTGAGATTCCCTGGTCCCTCTCTTGGCCAATACACCACAAATCCTCAGTCAAAATAAGTCTGAAATATTTAACCCTTTTCTCCACCATTTCCTGTTTTGTTTCAAATACTCAAAAATGCTTTTTAGCCTGAACATTCAGCCATTTCACAGAGGCTTCTTCTGCCACTTCTTGTCCTCCTGATTGGGGAAAGTCATCCACATCCTGCATTAATCCAATTCCTAGGTAAATCCTAGGGATAAATTCTTATGATATTTTCTACAAGGCTTGCCCCAATAAGGCTGGTGCTTCCGTGCATCCCTGCAGAAGGACCGTCCATGTCTTTTCCATTTTCCCTTCTACCTCTTGTTCCCACTCAAAGGCAAAATCCAGTTTACCATCCTGTGTGAGTGGGCATCCCCAGAAAGCATCTTTGCCATCAAGTCCTGAATGGTGTCAGTGTGAGGAGGGCACCTGGTTGAAGATGGTGTAAGGATGTGAGAGCCCCTGGGTGCTGGGGCCCCCTTGGGCCCTGGGGTTCATCCCTGAGGGGCTGTAGAAACTCTGCCATGGCCTTTGCCTTCGCCTTGGCCTTTTCCTCCTCCCTTCTTGCATTCCCCTGCTGTGCCTTTGTGACCAAGTGCTCCAGGGGCTTCTTCTGCCCCTCCTGCAGCCCCCTCAGTGCCTGGGGGTGCTCATCCTCTGACAGCTGCTGAGCTTTCTGCTAAATCATTCCTTTCTGCAGTGACCCAAGGAAAATGCTTAAAAGCGAATCTGGATCCTTGCACGTCCAATGCCCATTTCCCAGCTGTTCCTTCGTGCTGCTCCTTGTGCTGTGGCTGCCGTGGCCAGCCCGTATCCCAGAGCCGGTGCCTGTCCTGCCGCAGTGTCCAAACGCGGCCCCCCCGGCGGGCAGGGCCGGCAGCTCCACGGGGCCGGGCAGCGGCCGGGGCGTCCCGCAGCCTCCTGGGGGCCGGGGGCCACTGCCGGGCCTGCAATTGCCGGGGGGTGCTGGGCTCAGGCAGCGCCCGGCGCTGAGCCCCGGCTGCCCCACAGCCCCGGCCCGGCCCCGCAGCTCCCCACAGGCCCCCAGCCCGTGCTCCCGGTGCCGCCCCTCTGCGCCCGCTCCTGCCGCTGCCCAGCACAGAGAAACCCCCTGCAATCCTGACCTCCTTGTGTGCCTGTCCTGGCAACCGGGGATACAAAGGATCTGCATCAGCTGGCAACTTGTGACGATAAGAGCCCGCTGACAAGCATCCCCATCCTCAGTATTTTTCTCTTTCCCCTCTTTTCCATTATCCATTTTCTTCCCACATAGATTTCTCCTGCTTCTTCTCTCCTGAACCATATTCCTGCACACTCTCCTTCACCCAATCCCTTCTCAGCACACCAACAGCATCCATCCCCTGTTGTCTAAATCCCTTCTCGACTTCCCTGATTGCCCCCCGTGGGGGTCCCTGTCCTTGATTACCTCTGGGAGAATGTGCAAACTCCCTCAAGATGCTCCCAAGGGACCCTACAGAGATATTTTGAGATCATCATCCCTTCTGCCGAGAGCCCTTCCTGGCTTTCCCTTTCTACCCTCCATGGGTACCCTGCCATGTTTAGTCCCCGAAGATGCCACTGTAGTCACTGCTGAGATTTTCAGTGCTCTCTGGCTGCCGACTCTTCCCAGCCCCCCTGATCTGTCACTCGTCTGTCTCCTGGTCACTCTCGGGTACACAGTCTGTAGGAATTACTGCGTTGGGATTGTAGGGACAAACTGAGGCGCTCTGGTCTTGAAGTTTGCAGTTTATTTGGTACGGCGTGGGTATATATAAGGCCCTGCTAGGAACTGCAGCTGCAGCTCAAAGCAGGACGGAGAGAGAGTGACAGAGCAAGAGTTAGAGCAGAGAGCGTAAGAGAGTAAGAAAGATGGCAAGAGTAAGTGCATAAGAGCGAGATTTTCCCGTTTATGATACAAGAAATTTCCTTCTATGTTGAATATTCTAGTTTCCACTAACCACTCTTCTAGAAGATACAAATTCTCTAACATTTGTATGCAACCTATACGAATGACTATATTACCATGTTTTACTGCTTTTCTTATCTCTAAATTTTATCTGGGACCCTTCGTGCCATGCCTAGCGAGGATGTCTGTTTGCTTTTTGGTATTTGCAGCATCTAACATTATCTAAACAAAGGGGCCTTCAGGCATTCAGTTGCTTTCAGCCACACAGTCAAAAATGGCTATCATTTCTATTTTGCTTATATTTTTCCTAGTCTCAAAGTCTTTTGTTAGGCACTCGTATTTATAAGGTTTCCCTAATTCATCCTTCCCAACCCCAATCCATGCCCGGTGCCGCCGCCACCCAAGGGAGGTGATCACCCAAACTGGGTGAGGCACCTTCAGCTCCACTCACTGCCCCCGCCCCGGACGGGGGAAGGAATTCCTGCCGACCCCCAAGGTGTGTGGAAAAATTCACATCACCAGAGGTTTCTGTGCTCAAATAAGACAGAGGAGTCTTATAAAAGCAATTTCATTCATAAAACAAGGGAGAGGCCATGAGCTATTTCCCATGGCGTGTCTGCAATTGTTGGAGAGCACAGCCTCCTTTTCATCCTAATTTTTCCAGTTGCATCTCCCTCTCCCTTTCCTCATTGGATGAAGTACTTCAGAGGTACAGATTTCCCAATGCACTCACTGCTTCATCCCCTGAATATGCACCTCACTTTTGTATAGCTAACGATATTCACGGATCTGTTAAGTGTTTGTTCTTCTTCTGGGAGTTCATGAATTGAGCAGGACCTTGGCTGAGCAGCAGTCTGTGTGGTCAATTAATAACATTTTCTGACCCTGATGGCTTCTGCTGTCACTTCCTTATGTCCGCGTCCCCGGCCCTGTGTCCAAGCGGATTCGCAGCATGTGTTTGTAGAGACCCTTTGCTGTTGTTCCTTGCATGGGGGTCCCCCGTTTTGGGGCCATCCCCCCTGGAGCAGGGTGTCCCGGCTTGGTGCAGCCCCGCCCCTCGGGCAGCGCTGAGCCAATGAGAGCGCGCGGCGGTGATGACGCAGCAGTGTCCAGGCAGAGCCGCAGCTCCCAGCGTTGCCCACCTGGAGCCACCTGCGCCCGGCCCGGGCCCCAGCGCCCCCCGGCAGGAGAATTTGGGGAGGTGGGAGGGGGGGAGCGCCAAGGCCGGGCCCCCCCGCGCTGTGGTGGCGGCAGCGGCTGCAGTGGGGAGCGAGTGCGGGCGGGAGCGGCCGAGAGCCCAGCGCTGCCCCAGCCCGAGCTGCCCCAGCTCCATCGCTGCCCCTGCGCTGGGATGCTGTGGGTTTGGGGGGAAAAGGGAGCCGGCAGTGGGTGCTGGGCCTGAGGGCAGCAGGAGGAGGGAGGGACAAGCAGAGTTGAAGAACAAAATGATCAAACGATGCATATAGGAGGAGAAGGTGGGATTGTGCAAGAGAAGGAGGAATAGTAGGAGGAAGAGGAATGTGAGGAAAAGCAGAGACACAGGAGTAGCAGAAATGGGAAGCAGCACAAGATTCCAAACCTACAGTGTCCCTCCAGTCCCAGCGCATTGCCCCCCCCCCCCCCCCACATTCAGCAGGTGACTGGAGAGGGGGATCCACCATTTTCAGAGGGATGAACCTTGTTGTTTCTGAGCTTTATTGGGCTAAGACGTGGTGCTTTGTTTTTTTGCTGGGCCTGAATCTTTGTATTTTGCAGGGGGTTTGGCTGAGTCTTGCTTTTTTGGGAGTTTTTGATCTGTGTCTTGATATTTGGAGGATTTTTGTGATCAGTCTGGGTGTTTGGGAGGTCCTTACAAACACAGGATGCCCAGTGTCTTCCTCAGCTGCACATCGGTTGGAAGAACCGCTAGCTCAAGGCAGTCCCCTCTTGTTTTTTCCCCAAACCAGGATTCTTCATTCCCATGGGGTGGGCAGATGGCGGAGGAGGAAAATTTCCTGGGATCCCTCAGGAGGAGGGGCTGGAAACCCAGCCCAGGGAGCTGCGAGGAGGAAAGACCCTCCCTGAGCCGGGAATGCAGCCGGAGATCCAGGCAGAGCTCAGAGCTGGTGGAGAAGCCTCCTGGAGGGGAGAAGCCCCACAAGTGCTTGGAATGTGGGAAGGGTTTCAGCTACAGCTCCCATCTGATCCAGCACCAGATGATCCACACTGGGGAAAAGCCCTATGAGTGTGAGGAATGTGGGAAGGGATTCAGAGACAGCTCCCATCTGATCCGGCACCAGATGATCCACACTGGGGAAAAGCCCTATGAGTGTGGGGAATGTGGGAAGAGCTTCAGAGACATCTCTGGTCTAATGCAGCACCAGGTGATCCACACAGGAGAACGGCCCTACACCTGCTTGGAATGTAGGAAGAGCTTTGGACACATCTCCAACCTGAGAAAACACCAGCGCATCCACAGTGGGGAGAGGCCCTACGAGTGTCCCGAGTGTGGGAAGAGGTTTCAGAGAAGCTCCAATCTCCTCCTACATGAGCGGATTCACACAGAGGAGAGGCCCTTCCGCTGCCCCGACTGCCGGAAGGGCTTCAGGCAGAACACCCATCTCATGAGGCACCGGCGCATCCACACTGGGGAGAGGCCCTACGAGTGTCCTGAGTGTGGGAAGAGCTTCTCCAGGGGCTCCGACTTGACCCTACACCAACGGAGTCACCACTAAGGGAAGCCTTGTGAGTGCCCCGAGTGTGGGAAGAGCTTCGTGCTCTGCTCCAGCTCCATCCCCCATGGGAGGATGGGTGTTGGATGATCCCCAGTGACCCCCGTTGGGCAGAGCCCTGGTGATCCGTGGTCCTGGTGAACCCCATTGGGTGGGGGGAAGTTGTTGGAGAGATTTCTCTCTGTTTTCCTTCTGTTGCTATGATTTGATTGGGAATAAATTCCCTCGCTGTGCCCAGGCTGGGTCTGTTACACCCGTTTTGCTGTTTTGTGTGTTTGCTCTCCCTGTCTTAATCTGATCCTGGTGCTCCTGGTTCAACTTTCTCTTCCCTTGCAGCTGGAGGAGCAGGATCAGAGTGGCTTTGGTGGGTGCCTGGCATCAGGCCAGCGTCACCCAGGCCATGGGCACCCCTGAGATTCCAGTGTGGTGATGCATTCCCCCACTTCTAGATAAAGTCCAACCCAAACTGCGGCTAGGATGAAACATGGTTATGACTGGAGCCCACTCTCTATCAACAGAAATCCAAAAGGAGACCTTTGAGCTCTCCTGGGCCACCGTGGGCTGTGACCAGCAGTCTCTCTCTGAGTGGCCTCAGAGCCAGCAAACCCTCGGCTTTGCTGTGCCTGGAGGATCGCTGAAACACGACGTGTCCTGGGCCCATACCCTCACTGCTCAAGGCCCAATCCTTCGGCCAGTGGGAGATGCAAAAACATCTGAAGGGAGGATTTCACTGAGCTCTGAGGTGAATTGCCTACATTGACTATTCCTGTCTGTGTTTGCCCCTGCACATATGCTATAGCACATCTGGGAGAAATACAGCTTTCCTAGGTGTGGAAGTACCTTGGATATCTAAGTTAGGCCTGTAAGCAAGGTTCAGTTATAGTTATGAACATACTTAAATGCTGTTAAATGCTAAGTGTTTTGCTAAATTCTTAAATGTAAGTAATCAGGGTTGTTTTTGTATTAAGTTGCTAAGTACAACTTGGAAGTTATAGCTGTAAGTTAGCTTAAACTTGTTAAGTATTATTGCTCTGTGGAATTGTTAATGTTATCAGTTAAGTTAGGTATAAGTTCGGTGTTGTTCGTCTGTTGAATTGCTAGGCCTAAGGTATAGGTTAAGTTACAAATTAAGGTAGAATTTAAAGAGTTGTTTAGAGTTGTTAAGTTTTTAGGCCGTGTTCCTTTTAATCCCTGCATGCACCTAAACACAGCACACACACACCCACACTCCCCTAGAGAGTTCCCAGTTAATTTCAGTTCTGATTGCATGGATTTTATTTGGTGTTGTTCTTGCCTTGTTGTGCCTCACCTGTCCTGTAGGCAGTAGAGTGAGTCTTGCCAACAAACTTATTGTACTTTGTTGCTTAATATTAAATCTGACTTTTGTTCATGCCCTTGTCACCGACTTTTAAGCGATCTCAAACGCTCTCATTCATGACAGCACCACAATGTCCCGCATCACCGAGGGCCCTGACACACGCCCGTGTCACAAAGGGCCATCCCCGGCACCCAAGAGCAGAGGGACAGCCTGGAAGCGGCCCGGAGCAGCCCCGGCCTCGTGTCCCTGTAGCCCCTGGCGTGGCCAGAGCCCTGGGAGGCTTTGGGGTCCCCACTTTGGTGTCCCAGGGGTTCCCCGTCTCCAGGCTCATCCCTTCTCCAGGCTGCCCCTTCTCCAGGCTCCCCTCACTCCCGGCTCTCGGGGTCCCCCCTCTCCAGGCCCCCATTCCAGGCTCCGGCACTCCCGGGGCTCTCCCCTTTTCGCTTTCCCCCCCTCAAGGCTGCTCCCCTCGCCCTGCCAGTCCCGGGCGATCGCCACGGGGCTCCGGGGACCTCCATCCCCCACCCACCGCCGGGGCTCTGTCTGCAGCCGCCACCCAGACATCCCCAAAAAACCACCCGGGGACCCCGCAGGATCCCCCAAAAGGGGATTTCGGGACAGCTTTGGAGCCCTGCAAGATGCAAACACCGCTCTGCCCGCCGCGTCCCGAAAAGAAGAAACAGGGAGAACTAAAGATACTTCGGGTGAGCTCCAAATATCCCTCACCCTTTCAAAAAAACCCTGCCAGGTCCGCCCAAGATATTGGGGGCGAGGTCCCCCTCCCGGGTCACCTATGTCAGGAAAATTAATCCAAAAACACCAGAGGTTTATGTCCAAAAAGGAGACAGAGGAGTCCTTTTTGCTTTATTCGAATAAAGGGAGAGGCCATGGGACATTCGCCTGGGATCTCTCAAATTTTTGGAAGACACAGCCTCCTTTTTATCCTATTTTCCCGGCCGCATTTCCCTCTCTCTTTCCCCATTGGCTGAGGTACTTGAGAGGCACAGACTTCCCAGAACGCCTGATACCTGAAATTCCCCTCTAATGTATAAAATTCCCTTTTAATTTTTAATTCTTATAGAATTCATAGTTTCCCCCCCCCCGTTGCTTCTTTCATCTTTTGATATCCAATTTCATTTATCAGCAGCCCTACAGTTTGTTTGTAAAGGCAAATATCTCTTTCCATTCATCAATTAGTGGAATCCATCCCATTGTTTCTTTTATCTCTCAGTATCTTATCTACAGGCTGATCCACAGCTCATTTGTAAAGACAAATTCAACATTCCTCTCAATCCCTCCTCTTTTATTGTTTAATAATTGTCTTTACAAACTTTAGCTCTCATTGACTTAATTTCTTGTTCCTGAGTTGTTTTTGGTTTTGTAATTATTTGGAGTGACATCAATTTCTGTCCTTTTGTAACCATCTCTGGATCAGTAGGCGTGGCTCTTACCTGCATCCCTTTGATCACATGTTGAATAAGTTGTACTAAGCAAGGGAACATGCCTGGCAAAAAGATTAGAGTTGCTACAGCACATAAGAGGAAAAAAAGCAGTTGTTTAACTTATAGTCCACCAGGTAGCCAAGAAAACATGTCCTATTCCCATCTTTTTCATCTTTGGACTGGTACATGAGCTAATTTTTTAAATTCATTTTGCAATTTGTTTCACCACTTTTCCATTGTCATCTACTTGTCTATTTAGGCAATAAGTGTCTTTTTCAGAAGAATGAAGCCGTCATGGACTTCCTTCTTCATCCCAAAATCCTGTTCCATTACAGACTTTACTCAGGGTGCTAATCTACTGCTGATGTTCAACTGGGCTGGCCACCCATGGCCCGTTTTCAGATTCTCCTGGACCTCCACAGACCCAACAATTGCTAAGGTTAAAGGTTTTTGCTACTTTTTCTCCTAAGGTCAAAAAATTATTTTCCCATTCTTGGCCCCAACCTAACTGATAATATAAAGGGAACATTATTAAGGGAAACATTCTGATTGTGTAATCTAATTTCCTAACTTAATTTTTACTTTCACTTTATCTTCCACACCACCTGTGGCGAGTGAAGGCACAGAAACAGCTTAACATAAAGAAAACAATGACAGCAAGGGTTGGCCCCCAGTGCCTGGAGATCTGAGAGGAGGGATGCCCACACAGACTATTTCAGCAGGCACTCTGTGGGTGGGCACACGAGGCTTCCCCCGATGTCGACGCCCTGGCTGCTGCTCCAGTCCCCTCCTGCCGAGTGTCAGTCGCGGCTTCCCGTCCTTCTCCTCCAGCTGAGATGTCCAAATCTCTGGGGCTGCAGAGACCTTGACCCGAGTGTGATGGGTCCAGCCGTGTTCAGCTGTCTTGACGGCTGTGTCTGTGCTCAGCAACACCTGGAAAGGTCCACGCCACTTGGCCACCAGTGGTGCTTCTTCCCACTCCTTAACCAGGACCCAGTGTCCCGGTTGGATGTTGTGAACAGCAAAGTCCAAAGGCAGGGTCTGTGCCAGCTGAGCTTCCTGTCGAAGAGATTTCACCAGAGACAGTATCCGAGCCACATATTGTTTTAAATACACATCACTTATCTCTATCCCCCCACTAGGCTGAGAATTACAAGGGGAAGGAATTCCAAACATCAATTCAAAGGGAGATAATTGAATATCTCCCCTGGGTCTGGCTCTTATCCTTGCTAAAGCCAGGGGCAGGAGCCGTACCCACGGCATTTTAGTTTCTATCACCAGCTTCAGGAGATGTTTCTTTATTTCTCCATTTGTCCTCTCAACCTGGCCCGAACTCTGTGGGTGCCAGGGGGTATGGAGGTTCCACTGTATCCCTAAAGCAGTCATAACTCCTTGAAGAATTTTTCCTGTAAAATGAGTTTCCCTATTTGAATCTATTGCTTCCACCATCCTATATCTTGGAATTATTTGTTCCAAAAATACTTTAACAACTGATCCTGTAGTTGCTGAAACAGTTGGAAATGCTTCTGGCCACCCGGTTAATTGACATACTATTACCAGAAGATATTTAAATCTTGCCACTCGATGCATTTCAGTAAAATCCACCTGGCATCTCTGGAAGGGACGTACTGCCCAACGCCTCCCTCCCCTGGACAGTTTCTTTGTAACTTTGTTGTTGGTTTTAGCACAAGTCAAACAGCCTTCAGTGGCTCGCTTTGCCAGGCTAAAGAGACCAACAGCAGCGTTCATTTTGAGGAAGGCTTCTGCCAGTCCTCGGGAGCCCCAATGACTCCCTTCATGAAGTTGTTTTAACAATTGTAAGGCTCGAGCTTTTGGTATCCACTGCTTACCATCCCTTGTAAACCAATTATTTTCTCTTTCCTCTGCCCCACTCTTTTTAATTATCTCAAGTTCCTCTGGTGGAAAAGAGAGTTTCTCTGGCAGCGGTGCAGTTACTGGGAGCAAAGGCAGGATCTTAGAGACTTCTGGCAACAATGCAGCTTTACGAGCTTCTTCATCAGCGAGTCGGTTTCCTATTGCCTCCTCCGACCATCCTGCCTGATGTCTCTTAATGTGGATTATTGCCACCTTTTTTTTGGTAAATTCACTGCCTCCAATAGGCAAGAGATTAAGTTCTCGTGAGCTAACGTCTTTCCTCTGCAGCTTAATAAACCTCTTTCTTCCCCCATAATTTTCCAAATGCATGTATTACCCCATATGCATATTTAGAATCAGTAAATATATTTACTGTCTTGTCCTGCTATAATTCACAGGCTCTCACAAGCCCGTACAGCTCTGCTGTCTGAGCTGACCAGGTGTGTGGTAACCTCCCCCCTTCCTTTAATTGCTTCCCATTCACGATAGAGTATCCTGTAAATCGTTTCCCTTCTACCACCTTGGAGGACCCATCAATGAACACATTCTCTCCCTCAGGCCAGGGAATATCCCGTAAATCCTCCCTAGCCCGTGTCTGGAGGTCTATAACCTGGATACAATCATGGATTTCTTCCTGGCCCCCCTTTTCTCCAGGGCCATTTAAATAAGAGGCTGGATTAAAAATTTCCCCACCTTTAAATTCTAAATCCTCCTGTTCCATTAAACAAGATTCCTACTGTAATAATCGAGCACTCGTCATCCACTTAGAGGCTCTCTCAGTTAACAAAGCTTTAATCTGATGTGGGACTTTAACAATGAGATGCCCTCCCCTTGTCAGCTTTCGGGCCTCAGCCACCATCAGAGCTGTGGCTGCACAGTTCTGCAGACAATGGGGCCGCCTCTGGCCACCAGGTCTAACAGCTTAGAAAAACAGGCAACAGGCCTCCGTGTTCCCCTATGCTCTTGCACCAAAATTCCTTTAGCATGACCCTGTTTGACATCCACATATAGTTGAATTTTTTTTTTCTGCATCTGGAAGAGCTAAGACTGGGGTATTAACTAATTTGCCCCTGGGGCTGCCCATACGTCCTGATTTATTTCAGCATAAGACTTCTCAGACATTTTACACAAAGATATCACAGTTTCGGACTCCGTGTCACTTTTTTACAATGCTAATTTGCATTCCCATTCTAGCCATCAAATCTCTTCCCAGTAAATTACAATCACAATTAGGAACAAACAAGAATTCATGCAGTTCAAATCTGTCCCCCACATCTATTAACAGCGGTTGAATAAAATGCACTCGCTCATCCTTCCCGCTTACTCCTTGAATAACCAAGGATCTTTTTGACAATTTCCCCCCACTTAGGTATAAAACTTAAGGTGGACGGAGAGGTCCCTGTGTCTACCAGAAAACACACCTCCTCTCGATCCGGACCCACCTTAAAAGTTATCAAGGGCTCCTGAGTGGTGGGTCCTTGGTATAATAGGAGCCCCTGACACCCCTAACAATCCATTTCCATTATCCTCTGGACTTCCTCCTCCTGAGGGTCCAGTTGTTTCTGCAGACACTCGTTTTTCCAATGCCCTTCTGCCCTGCAGACAGCACACTGGTTCTTCCCCAGCCGCTGTTTGGGTCGGCTGTCCCCTGCCGAGGAGGGAATCCCTCTGCCACTTCCTTGTGGCCGACCCCGTCCCCTCTGTCCCTGGGGACCCCTTGGACCCTGTGGTTTATTCCTCCGGGGCTGCAAAAACTCTGCCATCATCCTTGCTTTAGCTTTTGCCTTTTCCTCATCCCTTCTTACACATATCTGCTGTGTTTTTCTAACCAATTCCTTTAGAGGCTTATTTTGCCACTCTTCATCTTTCTGGACTCCTTTCCTTATATCAGGCCAGGCTTTAGTAACAAATTGTACTTTAAGCAATGTGTTGAAGGCTGGCCCTTCAGGATCCATCTCCCCGTGCTTCCTCAAGGCATCCCTAATCCTCTCCAACCAATGAGGGCTTTCCTGTTTCTCCTGTTCTAACGACAGAGCCTTAGCTATGTTGTTAGTTCTGGGAGCCGCAGACTTGATTGCCCTGATCAAATAAGCACGGCAATCACGGTGAGCCAGACTGGCCTGGTTATTTGGGTCCCACTGGGGGCCTGCCTGGGGGATGGCATCACCCACCGTAGGTGCATTGGGTCCAGCCCCCCCTGCTGCTTGTGGGTGTTCATCTTCCCACAGCTGCCGAGCTTTCTGCAAAATCATTCATTTCTCTGATGACCCAAACAAAATTCGTAAAAGAAAATCCCAATCCTTCCATGTATAATCCCCATTTCCCAAATATTCCTCTATCTTTTTCCCCACCCCTATGGGATCATCCAAATATGGGGGTAATTCTTTTTCCAACCATCTTATATTCTGGGTAGTGAGTGGTACAATTACAAACCCAAATCCTCCCCCTTGACCCCCCAAAGGAACTTGACAGAGTGGCATCTGGTGTACCCCTGTCTCTTGGGGGGCTTCTGATGCCCTAAACTGAGTTCCTCTTCTAGTTCTGGGGGGTGATACAACATGCTGCTCCCCTCCCCCTACACCATTATCCTTCTCAGGTGGGGCTGCAGGAATAACATTTCCCTGATCCCTTTGCTCTGGAAGTTGAGGATACAGAAGACCTGCAGCTGGCCCTGGGTCAGCTAGCAACACTGGAGGACAAGACGGGGGAAGGTGCTGAAAAACATCCCAATCCTCACCACTTTCCTCTTCCTCCTCTTTTTCCTCTTCTCCTTTTTTTTCTTAACACATAAATTTCTCTTGTTCCTTGTCTGACCCATATTAATCCACATTCCCTTTCAATCCATCCTTACCAATTCTCCTCTAGATACCTCCACAAAATTCTACACAAATGAATTTTATTTGTTCCATAATGTAGCCATATAAGTCCCCTTGCCAACTTATACTCTGGCCACACAAAATGACAATATTTTACCATCATTTCCATAGTTATGTCTGGGTGAATATACAATCTCTCCCAAGACCTCAGCATTCTCCCCAAGGGACTCTCCGGGGGTATTATGGGATCGTCATCCCTTTTGCCGGGGCCCCTTCACGGCTTCACCTTTCCAACCCTCTCTGGGTGCCCCGTTTTACCTGTGCTACCCTCCATGGGTGCCCTCCCAGGTTTGCTCCCCGAAGATCCCATTTTACTCACTGGTGAGATTTTCAGTGGTCCTTCCCTGCGGACTCTTCACGGACCCCCCTGGTCCGCCACTCGTCTGTCTCCTGGACAGTCTCGGGAACCCAATGGATCGCCCGGTACCGGCCGGCACCAAGGGGAGCTGATCACCCGAACTGGGTGAGGCGCCTTCAGCTCCACTCGCCGCCCCGGACGGTGGAAAGATCCCGGACAAGCCCCCAAAATTGTCAGGAAAATTAATCCACAAACACCAGAGGTTTATGTCCAAAAAGGAGACAGAGGAGTCCTTTTTGCTTTATTCGAATAAAGGGAGAGGCCATGGGACATTCCCCTGGGATCTCTAAAATTTTTGGAGGACGCAGCCTCCTTTTTATCCTATTTTCCCGGCCGCATTTCCCTCTCTCTTTCCCCATTGGCTGAGGTACTTGAGAGGCACAGACTTCCCGGAACGCCTGATACCTGAAATTCCCCTCTAATGTATAACCCTCCCTTTTCATTTTTATTTTTTATATCATTCATAGTTTCCCCCCCCCCGTTGCTTCTTTCATCTTTTGATATCCAATTTCATTTATCAGCAGCCCTACAGTTTGTTTGTAAAGGCAAATATCTTTTTCCATTCATCAATCAGTGGAATCCATCCCATTGTTTCTTTTATCTCTCAGTGCTAGCCTTATCTACAGGCAGATCCAGAGCTCATTTGTAAAGACAAATTCAACATTCCTCTCAGCCCAGAGGAGAATCTAGCACAAAATATTCTCCCTGTGTACTGCACGACAAAAAATATTCAGGGGAAAATACAGTGGCAGCTGAGACTTGTGGAACTCCCAGAATACTGAGCCTGCAGAGGAGGCAAACAGCCCTGGCAGTGCCTGAGGGGACTTCTCCTCACAGACTCCTCTCAAAGTGTGTCACTTCAGCAGGGGAAGGCTTTCAAACCTTTGCCTTTCCTTCCTCCTGTGATAAAATTTAAGGCTCCTCCTGAGAAAATACTGACCTACAAATAGTTCTCCATTCCTCAACAAAGCTACTCAGGTGCTCAACTTAAGAAAGAGCAAAACAAAAGGTATTCAGTAATTTCCCATCAAGGCCTATTTGCAGGGAAACCCCATCATATGGGACCGAATATTTATTAACACCAGTTCACTCAAAAGAAACCCAACTCTGTATTAAGCAGCGTTTTAAACGAACTTGAATTCTTTTTCCTCACATATCAACTGGACTGGTTTGTTCCTTTTTTGTCCTAGAGAGAATATTAGAACGATTTGCTCTTGACAGGACTCCTTGGGTGGCCCCCAGGCCTGGCTCCTCACCACGTCTTACCTGGGCTGTTAACGCAGCCTGTCAGCACCACCTGACTTTGGCAGCCTGTTCAGTCCTCGGGCACGGCTGGTGCCACGGTCCCCTCTGGTGCCACGGTCCCCTCTGGCTCCTGGCGTGTCCCTGCTGCTGGAGGAGCCCTGCTCGTGCCGTGCCTGCGTTCAATAACCCCGGTCCTGCTCCCCAGGCAAAGAGAGACCAAAATCAGTGCTTTGGGCAGCTCGTTTGAACGAGTTGAACACTTACTCATCTCTAACACAGACCTCTTAACACCCACACACCAACACCTGGAAGTCACCTCATCTACAGAGGTGAGGAAGCCTGAGCGAACAGAAGGTCGACGTTCAAGCACATTTGTGGGACACATATTGAGAATGTAAGAAAATTACAGCGTGAATAATATTCCAGGCTGGAGCTTTTCAGCTCTGTTCCCAGCTGATAAGCTGGTCCAGCTCAAGGCTAGGGAGAATTTCTCCCAGGCTGATAATTTGGTCAAAATAAAAAGGAATTAGTAACAAAGATAGAACAGCTGTTGTGATGTGTGACCAGGCCCTGGGAATGGGGTGTCTTCTGTCTGAACCAATCACCTTTTCTCTACTCTGGGAATTACGAGTCATGCTATAAACCAAGTGTATTTCTGAATAAACTTGTCTCTTTTTTCCTGTCATGAAAGATGACCATGTAGCTGTGCATCTTATTTCCGCCGCACTTAAAGGGTTAAAACCCCATTCCACGGCTACACACATTGGGTTTTTAATTTAGTGGAAGCGCTCACTCGTTCACAAGCCTTACTTGTCAAACTGGATTATGCGATGCAATTGTCTTGCTTGTGTTAGAGAGAAACCAGGGAGAAATTAGCTAAGAAATAAGAACCACACTTGGGGCTCGGGCTTGGCAGACAAAGGGAGCAGGGCGGCACCTGCCCGCTTTGCCCGAGTCCCTGCTCCTGCCGGACAAAGGCGGACGCGGCTCCTTGCGGGGCGAGCCGGGCGCTCCGTGCCGGGGCCGGAGCCGAGCGCTCGGGCGGGCGGCGCTCAGGATGCTCGGGCAGCGCCGCGGGCCGGGCGGGCGCGATGGAGCCGCCTGAGGGCTGGGACCCCTCCGGGCGGCCGGCCCGGCGCACGCAGTGGCTGCTCAGCGCCCTCGCCCACCGCTACGGGCTGGAGCGCGGCGTGGAGAACGAGATGGTCGTGCTGGCCAGCGGCCCGGAGCAGTCCCTGCAGGAGATCTTCCAGCAGCGGGACTGCGCCGGGCCGGGCCGCATCCCCGGCGAGGAGTCCCGCACGCTGTGCCGGGCGCTGGGGCCGGAGGAGGCGGCGGAGCCCGAGGAGTGCGCGGGGCTGTGGGACGGGCTCTGGGCCGAGCTCACCTTCCGCCAGCTCCACGCGCGGCTCTGCGGCCACTTCAGCACCCGCGCGGGGCCGCGGCTGCCGCTGGGCCGGGAGGGCGAGCACATCGAGAGCCACATCCGCCCGCGCAGCCCCCGCCGAGCCCGAGCGGCGGCCGCCGGGGCCCTGCTCCCGAGAGCGCTGCGAGGAGATGGTGGCGCTGGAGCGGGCCGAGGAGCGCATGGCCGAGCTGCAGCAGGAGAAGGGCAGCCTGCGGCAGCTGCTGGAGGACGTGCGGGCCGCCCTGCAGAGCAGCGATGCGCGGTGCCCGGCGCTGCGGCTGAGTCCGGGCCGGCTTCTGCACCGCGCTCCCGGCGGCGGCTCGGGTGGCCCCGAGCGCTTCAGGAGAGATGCTGCTCTCGGAAAGTCAGTGTTTAGAACCCCTCCACCTCCGCACTGAGACCGAAGTTGCTCGTTCATCCTCGGCATTAACTTTCCAGTAAAGTTTAGTTACAAGGGAGGCTTTTAGGAGAAATGTATGGCATCGGTGTGCCATTAAATATGTTTGTGATGAGCACTGTTCAAAGTGTAGGGGAGTTCAGCTTAACAAACCCACGTGTACAATGCTGCTGCTGCTTCTCCTGCACAGCCAGGATGTGCTGATAGCAGATGCTGGGTATGCACTGCTGCAGGGTTTTTCCTGAAGTAAGAAAGAACTTTGGGATTCTTCCCTGCACAAGCACGTGCAGTGCCTCAGTCATAAGTGCCTCAGAAATATCAGAAGTGTGTCTTCTTCAGAGTGTGGTCACAAGGGTTCAGAGTTGGAGCCAGTTCTGCGGGCAGGCTGATGAATAGTCTGGGGCTCCTCTGCAGAGCCCCATTCATTCTGGGGCTGCTTTCTGCTGGTTCTGCTGGACTGGCTCGAGTGAAACACACACCCAATTAACAGCAGTTAAATTACTCTGGCATGAAACAGTGGGGAACAGGCAGAGCAGTGAAGGGCAGCATGGACCAGTTGTTCTGGCAGGTCTGACGAGGTCTGGTTTGATACAGCACTCACAGAACTCTGCTCCACCTGTGACACTTCCACTTGCAGTAGATGACTCTTCCTCTTCACAATATCCAGCAAGGCAGGTCAAAGATACTTTTACCATTTTCATCTTCAAAAGGGAGAAGAAATCAGCAGCAAACATTAAGTAACTAGTCGGAGATCCTGGGAAGAAACAAAAGAACAAAGAGTGGTGGATAAAAACAGATGGAGCAGTGATCCTTATCACTGTGGGAGATATCCTCTGCTAATGGGCCATCTGTTAAAACCAGGTGGGGCAGTGTTCTTTATCTTTTCCACAACCCATCCTTCCTCCAGGAAGATATCTTCTGTTAATGGGCCATTGAGTCCCACTGCATGACTGATAAAATTCCATCATCCCATTGGGAGATGCTCCAGCCAGGGGGAGGAGCCAAGCCTTTCCTACCTAGATAAAATCGGAGATTGGGAACACCAAGGCAGCCCTTACCCACTGGTTTCCAGAGGACAAGAGCTACCAGAACTTTCTACAGCATCACTACTACAACAAAACCACTTCATCAGGACTGCTACCACCACCCTAACTAGTGGGGAGTCAGGTTGTATTCTGATTCTGTCAGTTGTTTTCTTTTGTACTATTGCATGTATTTTTTTTCTCTTATCTTTTTTCCTATAGAATTGTATTTCTGACTGATTCTCTCATTGGTTTTGCTTTCAAACCAGCACATGTCTGGAGGGGATTTTGGCTGAAGCTTGTTATTTGGGGAGTTTTTGATCCGTGTGTTAAAGTTTGGAGGATTTGAAGCAGGAATCTTGGTGTTTGGGAGGTTATTCCAGACACAAGATGCTCAATGACTACCAGAGATGAACTTGGGCAAGGAGGAACACCCAGTTTATGGAGCTCTCTTCTTGTTATTTCCCCCTAAACCAGGAATTTTCATTCCTCAGGTGTGTGAGGATGGAGGAGGCAGAAAAGCCCTGGAGATCTCTCACGAGGAGGGGCTGCAAACCCAGCCCAGGGAGCTGCGAGGAGGAAAGACCCTCCCTGAGCCGGGAAGGTGGCCGGAGATCCAGGCAGAGCTCAGAGCTGGTGGAGAAGCCTCCTGGAGGGGAGAAGCCCCACAAGTGCTTGGAATGTGGGAAGGGTTTCAACTACAGGTCCCAGCTGATCCTACACCAGAGGATCCACACTGGGGAGAAGCCCTACCAGTGTGGGGAATGTGGGAAGGGCTTCAGCAACAGCTCCAACCTGATCCAGCACCAGGTGATCCACACAGGGGAACGGCCCTACACCTGCTCGGAATGTGGGAAGAGCTTTGGCTGGAGCTCTGCCCTGAGAAAACACCAGCGCATCCACACCGGGGAGAGGCCCTACGAGTGTCCCAAGTGTGGGAAGAGGTTTCAGACCAGCTCCAATCTCCTCCTACATGAGCGGATTCACACAGAGGAGAGGCCCTTCCGCTGCCCCGACTGCGGGAAGGGATTCAATCTCAACTCCACCCTCATCAAGCACCGGCGCATCCACACTGGGGAGAGGCCCTACGAGTGTCCTGAGTGTGGGAAGAGCTTCTCACAGAGCTCTAACTTGACCCGACACCAACGGAGTCACCACTAATGGAAGCCCTGTGAGTGCCCCGAGTGTGGGAAGAGCTTCGTGCTCTGCTCCAGCTCCATCCCCCATGGGAGGATCGGTGTTGGATGATCCCCAGTGACCCCCGTTGGGCAGAACCCTGGTGATCCGTGGTCCTGGTGATCCCCATTGGGTGGGGGAAGAGGTTGGAGATATTCCTTTCCCTTCTCCTTGTGCTGCTGTGATTTGATTGTAATAAATTCCGTTGCTGTGCCCAGGCTGGGTCTGTTGTTCCCATGCAGGTGCTCGGGGTGGGATCTCTCCCATTGCTTCTCTCAACTCCCAGGCTTCTCCTCAGCCAATCAGAGAAAGCGCCAAAATAATTGAGCCAATCAGAGCGCGCGGCGCTGATGACTCCTCAGGCAGTCCCAGAGCGCCCAGAGCTCCTCACCTGGACTCCACCCGCGCCCCGCCCCCAGCGCCCCCCGCCAGGAGAATTTGGGGAGGGGGAGGTGTCAGACCCTGCCCGGCGCTGGCCATGGGGTGTGTGGGGCAGCTGGGGCCCTACTGGTGCCACTGGGAGCCCCCCGGGCTGGGGGCGCAGAGCTCTCGGGTGAGCGGGAGTGGCGGGAAGGTGTCCCGATCCGCTGTTAATCGAGGCGGGAGTCGTGATGATTCGTTTTGATCTGAGTTACAAAAGACAACAACAGAAGGACAAATCAGTTTGCTCAAAAAATATTACACTGTATTGAGGGCCAACAACTCAGTTTTGTGATAGAAGGAGAGTTAAAGAGAGAGAGAAAGGGGTGAATCATGGTTTTAAAAAGTTAGGATTTTTGCTAAGGGTAAAAGTAGTTTCCATGACCAAGATGTAAGTTAGGTAGGTAAATGCTAAGTTAATAATTACTAGATGCTTAGGCAAGAGCTAATTGGTATAATTATCTGCTATTATGAATTTATGTATAGAAGAACATAAAATAATAAACTGTTAATCACAAAGCACAAGGCCTTGGATTGTTCCAGGGGGTCACAGAGACTTGATGAAGACTCTCCTGACTTCATCCTTTGAGACCACTGACCCAATTCAAGAGAAGAACTGCGCACGCGTGAAGGACGAATGGGCTCATTTTAATATGGGATGGGGATGGGAGGTGCTGGGGTTATGCACATGTATTGTATGTAAGATCTTGGGCAATAAATAGAGGGCAAAGAACCTTGTTCGGGGCGGTCACGCCTTTGGGAGGTGACTCCCGTGCCGGTGAATAAACACACCACTTTGTAACTTTAATTAGTTACAGCGCCTTTGTCCGTGATTATTCCGGTTTTTAATGATTCAAGGGGACAAACTGTGGTCACGTGGGGACACTGCAGGGTCATCTTAGTGACCCAAAACAGGACAGGTGACTTCAGGGTGGCCCCGATGTCCCCAAGGCAAAGGCACCAAGGTCCCCAGTGTCCCTCGGGGTGACAGTGCCGCCCCCATGTCCCCACCCTGTCCCTGCATCCCGGGCTGCCTCCAGCTTTCACATCACTTCCTTGTGTCCCTCCACCGAGGTTCCCAAGGCCACCACGATGTCCCCGAGGGCCTGGGCAGCTCTGGGGAACCCCTGTTGCCATGTCCCACATGTGTCACCATCATGTCCCTGTTAACAGCGTCTACCAAGTACCCCAGGTGCCATGTCACCGTGTCCAGCTGCCCCTGGACATCTGCAGTGTCCTTGCTGGTGGCCGCGGTGGCCTCGGCGCTGGCCCTGGCGGTCGCCACCCCCTGGGCACAGTCACGCAGGTGCTGGGCCATGGCCCAGTGCTCACAGGCGATGGTGGCCAGGTGTCACCACGATGTCACCGAGGCCTGCAGGGTCACCTGGCAGGACACGGCCACTGTGCCCAGAGCCAGCAGCAGGTGACTGTCTTTGGTCACCCCCAGGGCAGAGTGTGCCAAGTCCAGAGACACTGCGGGGACATGGGGACACCGCACAGGTGGCACCGGGGACATGGCAGCAGGGCAACCAGCACAGTGGCACCTGAGCAGTGGCACCAAGAACACCCCAGAGCCACCAGCCCAGGGCTGCCCCAGTGTCACCATCCCAGTGCCACCCGTTCAGTCTGAGTGTCACCAGCCCAGTGTCCCCAGTTCAATCCCAGTGTCCCCAGTTCAACCCCAGCGCCACCAGAGCTGCCCCAGTGTCCCCAGTCCTGTCCCAGTGTCACCAGCTCACTGTTCCCAGTTCCTTCCCAGCCCAGTGTCACTGCCCCATTGCCACCATACCAATTTCACCATCCCAGTGCTCCCAGTTCCCTCCCAGTGTCTCCAGTCCATCCCAGTGTCCAGTGTCTCCAGTCCATCCCAGTGTCCCCCATCCTGTCCCAGTGTCCCTGTCCCAGTGCTCCTAGTTGTGTCCCAGTGTCACCATCCCAGTGCTCCCAGTTCAATCTGTGTCTCCAGTTCCCTCCCAGTGCCACCACCCTATTGTCCCCATACCAAAGTCACCATCTCAATGTCACCAAACCAGTTCCCTCCCAGTGCTCCCAGTGCCAGCCCAGTGTCCCCCATCCTGTCCCAGTGTTCTTGTCCCAGTGCTCCCAGTTGTGTCCCAGTGCCACCAGTTCCCTCTCAGTGTCACCATCCCAGTGCTCCCAGTCCCATCCCAGTGCTACCCCCCCATTGTCACCATACCAGTGTCACCAACCCAGTGCCACCAGTTCTGTCACCACCCAAGTGCCACCAGCCTGGTGTCACTAACCCAGTTCCAGCCCAGTGTCCCCAGTCCTATCGCAGTGCCACCAGTCCTGTGCCAGTACCACATCCCCAGTGTCCCCATACCAATGTCATCACCAGCCCAGTGTCCCCAGTGCCATCCCAGTGTCCCCCATCCTGTCCCAGTGTTCTTGTCCCAGTGCTCCCAGTTGTGTCCCTGTGCCAGCCCAGTGCCACCCCGTCATTGACCCATACCAGTGTCACCAGCCCAGTGCCACCGGTCCTGTCCCAGTGCCACTAGCCCAGTGCTCCCAGTGCCAGCCCAGTGCTCCCAGTGCCAGCTCAGTGTCACCAACCCAGTGTCCCCAGTTCCATCCCAGTGCCACCAGTTCTGTTCCAGTGTCACCAATCCAGTGTCACTGGTCCTGTCCCAGTGTCCCCAGTGCCATCTCAGCATCACCAGTGCCACCCATGGCACCACCCCAGTGTCCCCAGTTCAGTCTCAGTGTCCTCAGTCCTGTCCCAGTGCCACCAGCCCAATGCTCCCAGTTCCATTCCAGTGTCCCTGTCCCATCCCAGTATCCCCCATCCTGTTCCAGTGTCCCTGTCCCAGTGCTCCCAGTTATGTCCCACTGCCACCAGTTCCATCCCAGTCCCATCCCATTGTCACCAACTCATTTTCCCCATACCAATGTCACCATCTCAATGTCATCAAACCAGTTCCTTCCCAGTGCTCCCAGTGCCAGCCCAGTGTCCCCATCCTGGGACAGGGGAAGGTCTCTACTGGTCCATACTGGTCTGTACAGGTCTGTACTGGCCCATACTGGTCTATACTGATTTATACTGGTTTATACTGGTTTATACTCCTACAAAGCACCATCAGCCCCACGGCTGGCCCATGCCCAGCCTGGAGCCCAGATCACCCAAACTGGTCTGTACTGCTCTATACTGGTCCATACTGGTTTATACTGGTCCACACTGGTTTTTACTCACACACAGCAGCACACAGCACCATCAGCCCCATGGCCAGCCTGTGCCCAGCCCATAGCCAGCTCTGGCACTGCTGTGCCCCTTCCTCCTCCCGCTCCAGCATCATCATCACTGCTGCCTCAGCCAGGACCGCTTGGAGCCCCGCAGCTCCTGCTCGTCCTCGTCCCCCAGGGTCCCCCGGGCCACCGCCGGGGCCACCTCGGCCTTTCTGGCCTCCTTCAGCTCTTCCAGGGCCACTTGGGCCTGATACAGCGTGACCTTGCCTTCAGCCAGTGCCGTGGGGACGGTGCTTGGTGTCCTCAAGGCCTCGGCCAGGGCCACCAGGGCCACCAGGGCCACCAGGGCTCAGCACCACGCGGTGTCCACCTGGGCCAGCTCGGGGGGGAGGGCAGGGGGGGACAGCTGGGGACAGGAAATGGGGGTTAGGGGGCGGGGGAGGGGTTGGGGAGTTCTGGGGAGGGTTTGGGTGGGGTTTGGGTTGTTCCAAGTGAGAATTCTCAAGGATTTGGGGTTTCCCAGATGAGGCTGCAGGGGGTTTTGGAGTTCCCAGGTACCCAGATGAGATTTTTGGGGGGGATCCCAGGTGAGCATTCCCAAGGATTTGGGGTTTCCCAGGTGAGGGTCCAGGGGGAGTTTTGGGGTTCTCAGTATGATAATTGATAAAAGATTCGTGTTAATCACAAAAGCATTGGGGTTTATATAAACCAGAATACTAAGCTCTGAAGTGAAGCATGGACACTAGATAAAGGAAATTATATGATAAAATAATTCTGTTTAAAATCACTTTGTTATATTACGTTGTATTATGTTACATTATAATATGTTATGTTATGTTTTCCAAATAAGTTGTATTGGCTACCAGCTTGCAAAATCGGACTTCCCAGAAAGCCCTTCCTGCCTTTGTCTGATCAATACTGCCTATCTCAAGGACCAGACTTCCAGAACTTCCCTGGTGGTTATCTACAAGGACCAGATGGCTATCTGTGACTGATTATCACCCAAAGGCTTTGTGAATTTGTGTAAGGATGTTTATTCAACCACCACTGCTTATGACAACAAAAAACCAAAAATTATTGATTACAACGAGAACCCACAGTATAAGAAGAGGCTGCAAACCAAGGTTGGGTGGAGCGTGGAGTGGGCGGTGACCCCTCACGTTCCCCAGCGCTGCTTGCTCTTTCTATATCAAATAAAGCAATCTAAATTTTGCTGAATATAGAGACTTTTGTCTCTCATTTATAACAGTAACAACTGTAGTACTCTTTCTAACAGTTCACATCACACATTTTGCTCAAGTCCCTTGGGTTCATGGAGCTTGAGCAGGTAAAACTATCTTGTCAAATACCAGCAATAGTCCACTGACAATTTTAAGTGCCAAAATCATCAACCAGTACTTTTCCATTGATGATGTGGTGCCTACCAGATCAACAGTGTTACTAATTTTAAGAGATACAAATGCTATAACTTATTCTAAAAGATGATGTAGATTGCTTTCTGATTTTGTTTGAACTGAACACGTGAGGAAGGTGAGAGCTTTTATGTCCACCTTTGCTCTGGCTACACAATGGTTATTAAATACTCTAAGAACAGACATAGTATAACTTCAGAGGATTCCATGGTGTGCATGTATTCCAAGGAAGACCTTCCCAGCAGGGCTGACAGCACCTTCTTGTACACCTCCCACACAGCCAGGGAGAAATTTATGGCAGAAGTCAGGCATGGACACATACAAAACCACCGAGAAAAGAGAGAATGTATTCACAGTAAATGCATATAAGACAAAACCCCTCAAAACACTATCCCTTACATACATATACCAAATATTACTATTAAGTTTCTGTTAAGTATTGGGTAAGCCAATTCGGCAGTATACAGATGTAGTGATTCTAGACTACCAATACATCTAACCTGTTACACAGCTCTAAAAATGGATTGCATGTAAGGTTGTCACCCTTTTTTGGTGGGGAGGCAGGACAGTTGGTAATTAGATTCGGCTCCTTGTCCTATTATTTTGATCTTGTGTATTAATATAAAACAAATGGGTACTGTTGTATATAGTTGGTTTTTCTAAAAGAACTCATTAAGGAATACGTCACACAAGCAATATTTGACTACATTCCCTACATATTTAATTTCTAAGTACATAAGCTTCATTTGGATTCCAAAATGCCTTGGAAAGTGTGAAACACCAAAGAGTAAATGCCAGTGCATCATCCAGCACCTTTTGTGCAAAAGGATTCATTCAACAGCTGTGTGAGAAACCAGACACTGCATCCGGATCATAAATCAATAATGTACCTGAAAAGTGACACAAAGAGAATAAATATATGCCAGCAGCCACGGAGGTCAGCATGGGAGTCCTGTGTCCAGATGTCAAACAGATGCAAGTACAGATGTGGATCAGTCAGAGAGCGCTGGTACTGGGCACAGGACGCGAGACCACGCCGCGAGGGGCACTCGTTATGGGCCACTCACCGGGGCTCACTCCTTCGCCAGAGGCCACTCAGTTCCTCGCCGGGAGCCGATCCCTCTCTCGCCGGGGGTCGGTTTCTCTCCCACCGGGGATCGGTCCCTTCCCCACCGCACTCCGCTCCCCCACGCCGCCCCGGCCGCCGCCGCTCCCACTCTGCCGCACCAACGGCCCCTCAGCCGGGCCCGGCCCCTCCGGGCCCCGCCCCCGCCCACCGGCCCCAGCCAATCCCCGCCCGCCCCGCCCGTCCCACGGCTCCCCATTGGTGGCCGAGCAGCGCGAGGGGCGCAGGCCCCGCCCCCGTGGCGGTGCTCGCGCCCAGGGTTCGGCCGTCACCGGGGCAGCGGCGGAGCGGGGCCCGCGCGCAGCGGCCGTTCCTGCAGGGCTGCGCTGCGAGCTCCGACAGCAACAACAGCGGGGGCAGGAGGCGCTTCGGCCAGCGGGCACGAGGGATCCATAAATAAACCCCAACGTTCTGGAACAGTGGGAACGGGTGTCCAAAGAAATAGCTTACACCTGCACTTGGGTTACAACATCCCCCTGCAAGGCTACGGGCTGGTGACTTCAGGAGGCCACAGAGCTCTTAAGGGGAACTGGGCTGACTTGACTTGTTACCAAAGCGGCCAAAGAGTCCCGAAATCAGACTGGGCCCCTTGGAGTTGTTACTGAACTGTCCACATTCCACTGATCATTCCCTGCAATTTCCAAGCATCCCACAGAAAAAGACCTCGAGGTGCTGGCCCAGAGCTGCCGAATATGAGCCCAGGTGTGCCCAGGTGGCCAAGAAGGACAATGGCATCCTGGCCAGTGTCAGCAATAGTGTGGCCAGCATGACCAGGGCAGTGACGGTCCCCCTGTTCTGGCCACTGCTGAGGTCTCACCTTAATCCTGGGGTCAGCTTTGTATTCCTCACTACAAGAAAGACTTTGAGGTGCTCGAGTGTGTGCAGAGAATTGAGCTGGGGCGGGCTCTGGAGCACAAGTCAGATGAGAAGCGGCTGAGGGAGATGGGGGCTCAGCCTGCAGGAAAGGAGGCTCAGGGAGGACCTTCTCTCTTTCTCTACAACTCTCTGGAAGGATGCTGGCTTAGGAGGGATTCCTAGAGATAAAGTATCTGTCCCATGACCCTTTGTGCCAAAAAGATGGTCGCTGTGTCTTTAGGATTTGACAGCCAGGAAACCTTGAGTAGGATAGAGGGGTTTGCTTTAGGGCACGAGTTTTTAAAGGCTGCCTAGGCAGTTTCACATTGTGCTAAAGGTGTACGCTCTACACGAGACTTTGTCGGGGTTGGGTCCTGCCTGTCAGAGTCTGGAAAAGGTAATCTTTTTTGAGACATCCTGAGGGGCTGGGAATGTGTGCTAGGAGTAGATCAGATCTCTGGGAAGGTAGTGCTCTGCTCCACGATGTCTGTCAGTCATGGCACGCTGGAGGCACCCAAGTGGCCAAGAGACCAGAAATCCCTCCTGGGAGGAAGGCCCAGGATGGGCTGAAAAGGTTTGGGGCCACCATAGGAAAGAAGGATCCCCATAAGGCAAGCACATGATCCTTTAGCCCTACCTTCATCTTGGAGTTTTACATCACTGGAACCCAGGACTCCATAGACAGATGTCTGTTTTTCTATATCTTTCCTGTCTTTCTGGTTCCCTCTTTCTTCTCTCTCACGGAAGGTAACATCAAATGAGTGTAAAGATTTTCTATGTTTGGTGAGCTAAGTCTATGCTGTGATAAGTGGTGTTGTGTTTACTCTTTTGACAATGTTCCTTAATTTTCTCTGGTTTGCCTGTAAACGTTTTTGCCAGTTTGCTAGTAAACTGTGTGCTTTTAACCTCTTGAGAATATCTGGTTGGGAATTATCCTTTGCGCCTACCTAGAGCAAAAGAATGTTGGTTTAATCCTGGAATTCAGTGACTGGGGTGCAACCCTGGCTGCTTCCCTTCCATCAGTGGATCAGGGCAGTCGGTTGCATGGTTGCTGCGGGAGCTTTTGTGCATTCGGCTTCGGGACTTTGCTACGCTGCAATTCGGCAATGGGATCCAATGTGCCTGCTTTCCCTGCCTCCCTGCTGCTCGGGAATGCAGAGCCGGAGCGCGGTGCGCCGCCTGGAGCCGGGGCAGTGTCCGCCGTCACCCGAGTGCCCGGGAGAATCGCTGCCTTCGCTGCCTTTTGTCCGAGCGGCCGCTGCCCCTCCGTGAGGGCCCGAGCGAGCACCGGAGCGCCCCCTGCTGGCCGTGACTGACCCTGGCCCCGCCCCCTGCTGGCCGTGACTGACCCTGGCCCCGCCCCCTGCTGGCCGTGACTGACCCTGGCCCCGCCCCTGCTGGCCCTGACTGACTGACCCTGGCCCCGCCCCCTGCTGGCCGTGAGTGACTGAACCTGGCCCCGCCCCTGCTGGCCGTGAGTGACCCTGGCCACGCCCCTGCCCCGCAGCCTCTCCCAGCGCCCCCTGCCGGGTGTGGTCATAACTGCACCAAAGGGCAAACAGCGCTCAGCAGGGGCAAACTCCTGCGTTTGTGCTGTTTGTTCTGTTCTGATCTGTACATGTTTCATACTAAAGAATTGTCACTCCTTTTCCTGCACTTTTACTTGGAAGCTCCATAACTTTAGAAGTTATATGGATTTGGAGGGACGGGTCTTCTTTCCATTCCAGGAAGCGTCCCACCTTCCTTAGCAGAGACCTTTCCTTTTAAAACAAGAAAGTTTGCTAAAATATCCAAACCTGGGAAAATGTCAAGATTTCGTGTACTTCATGGTTTCACATATGAAGAAACTGGGCTATCTTTCCATTTCAGGGACATTTTCACAAAGGTAAGTGCATTAAGATTTAAATTCTACCCTTTTCTTCTCAAGCAGTGCATTCCTTCAAGTCCAAAAGCAACAAAGTCATTGTAGGTAACAGTGGCAGAATATGCTGTCGCTGTTCCTGTCACAGGGACTCCCAGCTCACTTCACCAGCTCCTCTCTGTTATCGCTGCCCAGTGAAGAAGAGTCACATTTTCTTTGTCTGGCAGTCGAACATCATATCCTGCTTCTACCAGTTCTTTGCATCGCTCTGGCATTCCACACCTTAAATGAGACAAAACTGATTTACTTATCATTTTGTTAAATATCCTCCAGTTTGGAGACAGTTGCATCCAACAGAAAAAATCCATCTCAGGAAGCATCACCCAGCAGTTCCTACTTGAGCAAATTCCACGTTGCATTCAAAGGAAGCCTTGTAAAAAGGGTGAGGCTGTGCCCTGAGGAGTAGATGTTTCAATTTAACAAACCTGCCTGAAACGCTTTTGGTTTATCTACAATAGTAGCCGTGACTTTTCTTCTTCCACTACAGGGAGAAAATGAAACTGAAAATGTTTCCTTTGTAAAAATGGAAGCTTTGTAACAATGGACATCACACTCCTGGTGAAAATGTGTCACGGCCCTTGGAGAATTGGCAGTCACCGCTCACAGGACATTAGAAAAGGGATAATTATCACTCCCAGCTCAGCCTCCAGAGCCGGGCTGACACACAGAGCTCTTGCCACCCCCTCACGGTGGGGTCCTGGCTGGAAGGATCACAGCTCGGGTCAGGCCTTTGGGTAGAGACTTGGAGAGACATTCAGGGTACAAAAGGGTTGGCAGCTCTCATAAAAGAAAAGAAAAATTAAAGAGCATGTGCATTTATCTAAAAAAAATCCCAAGACCTGTTTTGGTAGGTCAGGGCAGTAGACAGAAGGTGGCACAGATTTGTAGTTGTTACATTCCTGAAACTCGACCTGTTACTGTGCTTTCCATCTCTGTCAGTTGTTTATAGGGTAAAGGAAGATATTTGGGGGAGCATAATGAGCCCAACACCATGGGAGCAAGTTCAGGATCTCAACAGCCTTCATTTCTGAATGATCGGGAAACCCGAGAGACAAATTCAGGTTATTTGTTTCTGAACGTGGAGAAGGGGAAATTCAGAGCTGACAAAAATATACCATACTGGGGTGATCAACTGCAGGGAGAACTCTTCCTTGCTGGTCAGGAGGTGTGTCTTGGTTTGAAAGTCTGCTAGGGAAAGCAGGACTCTCTCTTGAAATTGAGAAAATAAATCCATTCCCTTTGAATTAGTATAATTTTGAAATTAAGGGGCTCTCAGGCAAAGATATGGAGATAGGAATAACAACAACTATGAAATTAACAACAAAGAGAACACGAGCCCAGTTCCAGTCTCTGGGCCACGGGCACTTTCCCCTTTGGTGCAGTTGCTGTCACCGCTGGCAGTGAGCTCTGGCAGGCTCCTGATGGGCAGGTGCGACGATCCCCGTGCGGCTGCAGGGGCACTGGGGTGATGGCAGCTGTGTCCCAGATGGGAAGGGATGGAGGAGAGGCAGGATGCTGGGAAAACAGCAAGCTGAAGCAGGAGGGCGTCCAAGCAGGGCTGCGGGGTCCAAAACAGAGAGGCAGCTCCCGGCGTTGGGATGGTGGGGGGGTAGCAATGACCTTTCTGCTCCGAGAGCCAAAAGCGAGCGAGAGCCAGCAACTGCCCCCCACCCTCCTTTACCTGCTTCTAATCTCACCGTGTTCCCCCTTTCCCTCCCCCCACCCTCCGAGAGAAATTCCCAAAAAAACAGGGAGGCTCTCCCTGGTGCTAGGACCTAACCATCAGTGCTTCTTAGCATGTCAATGGGAAAAAACATTCCACAGGCAGAGAGGAAAGGAAAAAACAACCCCCAACAGACGCTTATCCAGTTCTTCACTGATTTGAGGTTTATCAGCTGTTGCAGACACTGGGATGATGGTACAATGTTTTAATGTTTGGCAATAATCTAATTTCACAAGTGTTTTTAATTATATCTGTTATCGGAAATGTTTTGGATTGTTGTATCAGAATTATTCCCAGATACTGTAAGTTTTTGTTTTAGTACATGTATTGTTTTGTTTTGAACTTCCCTTCACATTCATGGCAAGAGTCATGAATGCTGTTTTTAAAACACGGAAGGGGGAATTAGCTCCTAAATATTTACATATTTATAAAATTTTTTTTCAATATTTATTCCAAAAAAAGGTAAAATATTTTAATGAAAGGCTCTTCAATTGAAGGTACAATGACAAAGTCTAATTAATTCATTAACTTAAGGAGAAGGTATGCATGTGTTTTTATCATCAACAACTTCAAAGTAGTCACCTGTTCATTCAGCCAAACATCAGTTGCCTCCAAGAAAATGAAGCCCAGTGAGAAGAAAAAGAACCTAATCACCATGCAGCCTTCGAGGCCAGAACAAAACCAGAAGTAGGAGTGCCAAGACATGGCTGTGTCTGGAAATTTACAGGCAAATTGCCAACAAAAGCCTTGTGTCAACATCATGGTATAGTGTTCCTACTAACCTTCTTCAGTTATTCCCTGTTCCAGGATCCAAGAGCACATTCAGTGATGTCAAAGATCAACATTTCCAGCTAATGGACTATTTGGACTTTAAAACATTTACTCCCATTTCCTTATGACACACTGGACATTATTCTTTTATTTTCTCATGCTGTGAAACCCTGTGTCAATGACATGATAGAATTTGCTAAATTTTGTTGATTGTAATCTGTCTTTTACGTATCTTATACCATATCTAAGAGATAACCAGTGATAACCTTAATGAGATAACACCCTCACAAGAGAGAGCTATTTTAACATCAGAACATATGAGCCTTCTTTGAATTAACAAAAAAGTGTGAGATGTTGCAGTCAGGTAGACAAATTATAAAAGAAAGGCTTCATAAAATCAGGTCTTGCTCTCTGCTAAATTAATAGCTAGCCTGTCACTTCTTCTATGTGCAGCTAAGTAACTTGCTTGTTCCCAGGTGAAAACAATCTTAAACCTGAAAACAATTAACACAACAAGCTATTCTGGTAAGAGAACCATTTGCACCTGCAAGAAATAAGAAATCTGTCGTGCTGGGGACAAGGACGTTCATTCCCTTCCAGGAGCCCAATGCCCGGCTGGGGCTCCAGGGCAGGGGGTCCTTGAGCAGCTGCCCCAGAACCTCCGCCAGGGTCTCCCAGCGCAGCCGGAGCCGCTCGGCCTGGGGTCCCCAAAGGCCTCAGCGAGCCCCAAGTCCCTGCCAGGAACCCTCAACTCCCTCCAAGCCAGCATCCCCCACAGCCCCTGCAAGTTCCCCCCATGGCACCGGCCGTGGCCGTGTCCCCACATGTCACTGGCCATGTCCCACCATGTCCTCACCCATGGCTGTGTCCCCACCATGTTTCCATCCCTGTCGCTGTCCCCCACATCTCCATCCATGCCTGTGTCCCCCCATGTCCCCACGGATGGCCACATCCCCCTCCATGTCCATGTGTCCCCACGTCACTCTCCATCTTTGTGTACTACCATATCTTTGTCCCCCCATGTCCCCACCTATGTCTCAGTTCAGTGTCTTTATTTTTATCCTAAGGTTGGATGTTTTAAAGGGATGAAAAAAAATGAAAAGCAAATCCAGCCCAAAATAACAGGATCTTTGTGTCCATGCTAGCTGAGAATCCAGCAGGGAAGGAGTGAGGGAGGGAAGAATATTTTTAGAAGGGTTTCCACCCCACTGTCTCCAAAATCTTGGTCTTTGCCCCAGTTCATCACCATTATGCTGTGGAAGATACCCTTGGACAACAGGAAATGAAAATCCTGGAATCTCTGAGGCTGGAAAAGACCACCAAGACCATTCAGTATGCCCTGAAGCCTCCAGAAGATAGGACAGAACACAGATTTTCTGGGGTTGAACATCAACAAATTCACTCTCCCCAAGGAATTCCCAATGTTGGTTTCCGTCCCTATGGACGTTCCTGCCCCTGTGTTCATACAGGTGCCCACAGGGAGCCAGGAAGATGTAGAGTCCCCCCAGCCAGGTGTCTTCCCAACACGGATCACCAGGACCATGGATCACCAGGGCTCTGCCCAACGGGGGTCACTGGGGATCATCCAACACCGATCCTCCCATGGGGGATGGAGCTGGAGCAGAGCACGAAGCTCTTCCCACACTCGGGGCACTCACAGGGCTTCCCTTAGTGGTGACTCCGTTGGTGTTGGGTCAAGGCTGAACTCCTGGAGAAGCTCTTCCCACACTTGGGACACTCGTAGGGCCTCTCCCCAGTGTGGATGTGCTGGTGCCTTCTCAGGTTGGAGATGTGTCCAAAGCTCATCCCACATTCCAAGCAGGTGTAGGGCCGTTCCCCTGTGTGGATCACCTGGTGTTGCATTAGACCAGAGATGTCTCTGAAGCTCTTCCCACATTCCCCACACTCGTAGGGCTTTTCCCCAGTGTGGATCATCTGGTGCCGGATCAGCTTGGAGCTGCAGCTGAAACCTTTCCCACATTCCAAGCACTTGTGGGGCTTCTCCCCTCCATGAGGCTTCTCCACCAGCCCTGAGCTCTGCCTGGATCTCCAGGCACCTTCCCGGCTCAGGGAGGGTCTTTCCTCCTCACAGCTCCCTGGGCTGGGTTTCCAGCCCCTCCTCCAGAGGGATCGCCGGGAATTTTCCTCCTCCTCCATCTGCCCACCTCATGGGAATGAAGAATCCTGGTTTGGGGAAAAAACAAGAGGGGAGTGCCTTGAGCTGGCGGTTCTTCCTTCTGATGTACAGCTGAGGAAGACACTGGGCGTCTTGTGTTTCTAAGAACCTCCCAAACACCAAGATTCATCCCAAAAATCCTCCAAACATCAAGACACAGATCATAAATTCCCAAGAAAACAAGATTCAGCCAAAATCCTCTCTAAAATATAAAGATTCAGGCCCAGCAAAAATACAAAACACCACGTTTTAGCCCAATAAAGCTCAGAAACACCAAGATTCACCCCTCTGAAAATCGTGGATCCCCCTCTCCAGTCACCTGCTGAATGTGGAGGGGGGAGCCAACGCCCTGGGACTGGAGGGGCGCTGTAGCTACAGGGAGGTTTGGAATCCTGTGCTGCTTCCCATTTCTGCTCCTCCTGTGTCCCTGCTCTTCCTCACACTCCTCTTCATCCCATTATTCCTCCTTCTCATGCACAATCCCACCTTCTCCTCCCAAGGTCATGCTTTGACCATTTTGTTCTTCAACCCTGCTTCTCCTTCCCTTCTCCTGCTGCCCCCAGGCCCAGCACCCACTGCCGGCTCCCTCTTCCCCCCCAAACCCACAGCATCCCAGCGCAGGGGCAGCGATGGAGCTGGGGCAGCTCGGGCTGGGGCAGCGCTGGGCTCTCGGCCGCTCCCGCCCGCACTCGCTCCCCACTGCAGCCGCTGCCGCCACCACAGCGCGGGGGGGCCCGGCCTTGGCGCTCCCCCCCTCCCACCTCCCCAAATTCCCATCCAGGGGGGCGCTGGGGCCCGGGCCGGGCGCAGGTGGCTCCAGGTGGGCAACGCTGGGAGCTGCGGCTCTGCCTGGACACTGCTGCGTCATCACCGCCGCGCGCTCTCATTGGCTCAGCGCTGCCCGAGGGGCGGGGCTGCACCAAGCCGGGACACCCTGCTCCAGGGGGGATGGCCCCAAAACGGGGGACCCCCATGCAAGGAACAACAGCAAAGGGTCTCTACAAACACATACTGCGAATCCGCTTGGACACAGGGCCGGGGACGTGGGCATAAGGAAGGGACAGCAGAAGCCATCAGGGTCAGAAAATGTTATTAATTGAGCACACAGACTGCTGCTCAGCCAAGGTCCTGCTATATTCATGAATTTCCAGAAGAAAAACGAAGACTTAACAAAGCCATAAACATGGTTAGCAGGAATATGGTTCAGGCAAGAAGCGGAAGGAGGAATCTATGTGGTAAGAAAATGGAAAATGGAGGAGAAAGAGAAAAATACTGAGGATGGGGATGTTTTTCAGCAGCCTCTTATCCTCAGAAGTTGCCAGCTGCTGCAGATCCTTTGTATCCCCGGTTGCCAGGACAGGCACACAAGGAGGTCAGGATTGCAGGGGGTTTCTCTGTGCTGGGCAGCGGCAGGAGCGGGCGCAGAGGGGCGGCACCGGGAGCACGGGCTGGGGGCCTGTGGGGAGCTGCGGGGCCGGGCCGGGGCTGTGGGGCAGCCGGGGCTCAGCGCCGGGCGCTGCCTGAGCCCAGCACCCCCCGGCAATTGCAGGCCCGGCAGTGGCCCCCGGCCCCCAGGAGGCTGCGGGACGCCCCGGCCGCTGCCCGGCCCCGTGGAGCTGCCGGCCCTGCCCGCCGGGGGGGCCGCGTTTGGACACTGCGGCAGGACAGGCACCGGCTCTGGGATACGGGCTGGCCACGGCAGCCACAGCACAAGGAGCAGCAGGACAAAGGAACAGCTGGGAAATGGGGATTGGACGTGCAAGGATCGAGATCAGCTTTTAAGCATTTTCCTAGGGTCAGTGCAGAAAGGAATGATTTAGCAGAAAGCTCAGCAGCTGTCAGAGGATGAGCACCCCCAGGCACTGAGGGGGCTGCAGGAGGGGCAGAAGAAGCCCCTGGAGCAGTTGGTCACAAAGGCACAGCAGGGGAATGCAAGAAGGGAGGAGGAAAAGGCCAAGGGGAAGGCAAAGGCCATGGCAGAGTTTCTACAGCCCCTGAGGGATGAACCCCAGGGCCCAAGGGGGCCCCAGCACCCAGGGGCTCTCACATCCTTACACCATCTTCAACCAGGTGCCCTTCTCACACTGACACCATTCAGTCCTTGATGGCAAAGATGCTTTCTGGGGATGCACACTCACACAGGATGGTAAACTGGATTTTGCCTTTGAGTGGGAACAAGAGGTAGAAGGGAAAATGGAAAAGACATGGACGGTGCTTCTGCAGGGATGCACCAGCCTTATTGGGGCAAGCCTTGCAGAAAATATCACAAGAATTTACCCCACCCCAGGGATTGGGTTAATGCAGGATGTGGATGACTTGCTGCAATCAGGAGGACAAGAAGTGGCAGAAGAAGCCTCTGTGAAATGGCTGAATGTTCAGGCTAAAAAGCATTTTTGTCTATTTGAAATAAAAGAGGAAATGATGGAGAAAAGGGTTAAATATTTGGGACATATTTTGACTGAGTGTTTGTGGTGTATTGACCCAGAGAGGGACCAGGGAATCTCAGAAGTAATCCAGGACTAAAAAGGAGCTGTAAGAATTCTGAGGATTAATAGGAAATTGCAGGACCAGGATTGAAGATTCTCTGCTCGAGCCACAACATTGTATGACTTTTTAAAATCAAATATCCTCAGTGTTGTGGTATGGACAGGAGAAAAGGAAAAAAACCTGAGAAAATGAAAAATAACAAAATGATTGGACCACCAGCTATGTCTCCTTCAGACTGAGAAAAAGAAATTTGAATTCTATGTGTGTTATAAGTGTACATTATATTATTGAGTTTTTGCAAATATTAAAATGAATGCCATATGCTGGAAAATACTGTTGTATGAACATAGTTTCTCTTAGTTCTGCAATTAACAAAACTTATAAATACAAATAAATATACATAAATAAACAAAAGTTAAAATTAGTTGTGTGATAAATATATTTTTGTTCCAGTATAATGTCATAATCTTATGTTCATGTAACAAACTTGGAGAATGGCAATAAAGATAATCAGGAAATTCTTCACATTCTTGGAATTATGGGACACCAAAACCCCAGGGAAGGAAAAAATAATGATTTACAGGTTGGAGGGGAATGATTCTGAATAATGCATGAAGGTCTATGAATATGCAACATGTTGCTGCATTTAGGAAGTGTTTTCTGAGTCAGTGTGTGCCCTTGGCTGAAGGCCAAGCATCCGGCCATTATAACCTTTGGCCAGAGCCAGGGCAGATATTCAATTCTCTCCCTTGGAATTGATCTTTGCAATTCCTTACCCTGGGAATTCTCCACCTAGGGCGGGCTGGAGATAAGGGATGTATATTTCAAGCAGTCTGTGGCCAGAATCCTGTCTCTTGTGAAATCTCTGCCACAGGAAGCTGGGCTGGCACAGAGCCTGCCTTGGCACTTTGCTGTTCACAGCATCCACCCAGGACTCTGCCTCTCAATTACACTCACACACTGGGCTGCCTGCGATTCCACTGCTGGAAAATATACCAAATTTACAGTTTTTTATATTTCATTTTACTAGTCAGTCTCGGTTTGCCCTCAGGAAAGAAATTTTAAAAGGTATTGTTTATGGACTGTTAGACCACTCAACAGAGATGAGTTTAACATCTCAACAGACTGGGAAGAGCCCAAAAGATTCCCACAAAGAGAACGACATCCAACAAAACATCAAGGAAACATCAGCAAACATCAAGGAACACCCACCCCAGACACTGCCCCTGGCATAGATGGAGACACCTGGTCTGGAAAAGGCTGAGAAGGAAATCCAGGAGTGGGACCTCATTAACATCATAGGAAGAGACATCCAGATCCAATAGGAAACTAAACACTAAAAACTACACAACCCGGAAGCAATAAACACTAAACCAATGGATTTCAATGTGTTCAGACTGTAAAATTTCAGGAAAAATCTAATAAAATTCACATCTCATGGAATGATTTTCTCTGCACACCCGGGCTATGTGTGGATGAAATTATTTCTGTTGCACACCCTGACCCGGATCAAGTAATGCCTTAAGTCTCTAACACTAAAGATATTGTTGGAGAGTTTTTTATTGTCCCTGCAGTTTCAGTGACAAGATTACACCATGAGAAAAATTTTTCACATTAATCCTACTTTTAGATTGTCACTTAGGTTTGGGCCAGGGGTGTGACAAGCAATTTTTACTCCTAGGAGAAGAGGCAGAAAAGACTTGATTGCATTGGAATATTTTTCTATATATTTGTGGTGGCTCTTAATGATGGCAGAATTTCGGAATGGATCTTTAGAAGCTCACCTTTAAGTTGCATTTTGCAAACCTAGAAGAGTATTAATGGTGATTAATTAATGGTAATTAACTGCACATGCTTGAAAAAGGTAGGACAGGGGAGAAACTCAGTTTAAGTGTTTGAATATGTATAGCCTTTTGTAAATATGTATTAGGGTGATGCAATACCCAGGTGGGCAGGGGGTAGTCTCTGCCCTCACCGATTCGGGAGGACTGGCACTGGCTCCATCCCCCTCTGATCTAGGGGGCCAGTGCAGTCGCTGTTGTTACAGATGAGCAATGTGGTGGTTGGCTCTCACAATTAAAGGATGAACAGTGTGTGTATGTTAAAGATAAGTTTTGTGGATGTATAGTGATGTTATTGTAATATATCCTCCCATAGTCCTCTTTCCCCTCCCCCTTGCATTGTTGTCACGACATGGCTCAGGCAGTCGGGGCATTTGGGGAGGGCCGGCTTGTTCCTACACCTGACCTCCAGTGCAGATGTAAGAAAGGAGTCTCCAGCAATGGACGGCAGGGAAGGAGTTCAGCGACAAGACTTTGGGAGGGCCCAGGGCCATAAAAGGCAGAACATCCATTCTGTAGGGGAGCACGTGGGGGTTTAGTCCTGCGCTCCCAGCGCTGATTTTTCTCCTACTTCAGTCTTTTGCTGTATTTTTCTAAGGTTTAAGAAATTGCTGAAAGTTTTAAAGGAGCAAGCACCGTTTCTCACACCCTGCAGTGTAGGGGTAGGAGGTGCAGCTGGATGGAGGGAGGCGTGTGGAAAGCTGGTTTGAAGGGTCTCCATTTACTTCTCATTATCCTGCTCTGAGTTTTTGGAGTTTTCTGCCAGAAATCTGTCCCCTCCCCCATTGATTCCCATGAATTTAGGTCAGTTTTCTGTTTTGGGGAAATCAAAGCCATGCATAGACACTCCTGATTAGGGGGTAGCAGCAGTGAGGCTCCAGGGTTTCCCGATGAGCCAAGCCAGCGAACACGCAGGGCTGGGAAAGACGTGCCGGGAGCTGCGGAAAACTTTGTTTGTGTTTCCAGGCCAATGGCGGCTCGGGCCCGGGCCCGTTCCAGGGCTGTTCCTCATCTCCGCCTTTGCCCTCCCACAGCCCGGGGGGCCCTGAGAGCGCGGGCCGAGGCTGGGCCGTGTGCAGAGCCCGGCCCTCGCTGCCATTGGCTGATTGTGGCAATGTCACTCCTGGTTGTCGCGCGCTGATTGGGCAGAGCAGCAAAGGCGCCATTGTGGCAGCGTCTGTGCGGGCCCGGCAGCGGCGGCAGCGGCCGGAGCCCGGGGAGGCGGCGGCGGCGGAGCTCGGAGGCGGCCCCAGCGCAGGTGGGAGCCGCGCTCGGTTGTGCGGGGGCTCGGGGCTCGCTGCGGGCCTCGGGGGCGGCAGGGGGCTCTGGCGGGTTGGTTGTGCCGGTGCCGGCCCGTGTTGGCGCTGGGCTGAGGGCGCTGCGGGAGCGGCTGCCCGCGGTCTCCTTCCCGCTGCGGCCTCGGCAGGAGCCGGTGCCGGAGCAGCGCTGGCTCGTCCCGGTTGCTGTGGGTGGCACAGAGGTGTCTGCCCTGTGCTCAGGGCTGTGCGGGAAAATTCCCGTGGCCAGAGGTTTGTGTGCCCAAAGGAGACAGAGGAGTCCTGTAAAAGTGACTTTATTGATGAACAAAGGGAGACGCCATGCGGCATTTGCCATGCGGTCTCTAAAGCGCCGCCTCCTTTTTATCCTCATTTTCCCGTCTGCATCTCCCTCTCCCATTCCCCTCTTGTTGACGTTTTCGGAAGGTTCAGAGTTCCCGATCCACCTACTGCATGTCCCCCTTAATATGCACTCCTACTACGATATTAATCTTACTGCTTTGAATCCCTCATTTTCTCATTTTCTCAAGAATAGCGCTTACAAACTTTTAATTTCCATTGACTCAATCTCTTTTCCTGTGTCCTCTTTGGCGCAAGGTGTCGTGCATGGTAAAAAGCTGAGAGTTGCTGCAGCACGTCAGAGGAGGAGCAGCATTCGTTTAAGCCATGGTCTGCCAGGGAACCACGAAAACGTGTCCCATTCCCATCCTTTCCCTGTTTGGACTGGTACATGAGCTACTTTCTTATTTCCTTTGTTATCTGTTTCACCACTTTTCAGTTATCATCTATTTGCAAACAGCAATTTGAATGATTTAATTTTCCACAAACTGCGCCTCTTTCTGTTAATAGATAATCTGATCCCATCCCATGGTGAAATGTCTCGTTCCTAATGTCAGTGGATTGGTCGGCAGGAAGTTCAGGAGCTGGAGCTGTCTGGTTGGTTATTATTTCAAGGACACTTTTAAGCCTAATTATGCCACTCAAATTACGGATGGATTTTCTGTGTCCTGATATGAATTCTTTAGGGATCCCAGGGGCTGGTCCATGGTGTTGTAGGATTTGTTCTGGTGGCCGTTCATCTTTTTCCCATTTTTGGGTGCTCCCTCCATCCAGGGCTGCATCAATTGACTACTTTTTCTTATTAAATCATCAAATACTTGGATTCCCCACTGATTTCTCTGGACTAGCAAAAACACTCCAGTGCTCTGGGGAGGGGGATGATTCCCCCCCTACACTGTTTTCTATTAACCTTCCACAACATTCTGCGTTTGCTCTTTCCCTTTGCAGCTTAACCAATTTCTGTTGCAGTCAGATATCCTCACTATGGGCTCTGCCTTTAGTTGTGCAAATTCCATCTGTGCAAGCAGGCAGAGCTTGGGGTGAGGGCAGAGGGAATCAGCCCAATTCCTCCCCCAGGTAAAAAGGCCCTTGGGCATTGTCTGCTCTTTTCCTGAGCAATGTTAATTTGCATTTCTAAAGCTCCTCTGCTGGCTGCCTAGAAGGAATGCTTTTTTTGCAGAGCCGCCTTTAGGTGATTCACACCTGCACCCCCACAATCTGCTTTATTTTTCTTTTTTTTTTAACGATTTCGTATTAACTATTTATGTGTTGAAGCCTTACTAGTAATACTCTTCTACGTTTGCAAAATGCAACTTAAAGATGAACATCGAAAAACCCATTCCGAAATTCTGCCATCATTAAGAGTCAGCCACAAATATAGAGAAAAATATTCCAGTGCAAGCAAGTCTTTTCTACATCTTCTCCTAGGAGTAAAAATTGCTTGTCACACCCCTGGTCCAAATCTAAATGATAAAATAAAAGTTGGATTAATATGAAAAAATTTTCTAATGGTGTAATCTTGTCACTGAAACTGCAGGAAAAACAAAAACTCTTCAATAATGTCTTTAGTGTTAGAGTCAAGGCATTACTTGATTCTGGTCAGGATGAGCAACAGAAATAATTTCATCCACGCATAGCCCGGGTGTGCAGAGAAAATCATTCCATGAGATGTGAATTTTACTAGATTTTTCCTAAACTTTTTACTGTCCGAACCCTATGAAATAGTGTTTATTGCTTCCAGGTTGTGTAGTTCTTAGTATTTGGTTAATTAGATCCACATTCCTGGATTTCCTTCTCAGTCTTTTCCAGACCAGGTGTCTCCATCTATGCCGGGGCAGTGTCTGGGGTGGGTGTTCCCTGATGTTTGCTGATGTTTCATTGATGTTTTGTTAAATGTTGTTATCTTTGTGGGAATCTTTTGGGCTATTCTCAGTCTGTTGAGATGTTAAACTCATCTCTGTTGAGTGGTGCAACATCCATTAAAAAAAACCTTTAAAAATTTCTTTCCTGAGAGAAAGGCAAACCGAGCCTGACTAGTAAAATGAAAGGTAAAAAAAACCTTTTAAAATTTGGTATACTTTCCAGCAATGGAATCGCAGGCAGCCCAGTGTGTGAGTGTAATTGAGAGGCAGAGTCCTGGGTGGATGCTGTGAACAGCAAAGTGCCAAGGCAGGCTCTGTGCCAGCCCAGCTTCCTGTGGCAGAGATTTCACAAGAGACAGGATTCTGGCCACAGACTGCTTGAAATATACATCCCTTATCTCCAGCCCGCACTAGGTGGAGAATTCCCAGGGTAAGGAATTGCAAAGATCAATTCCAAGGGAGAGAATTGAATATCTGCCCTGGCTCTGGCCAAAGGTTATAATGGCCGGATGCTTGGCCTTCAGCCAAGGGCACACACTGACTCAGAAAACACTTCCTAAATGCAGCAACATGTTGCATATGCAGAGAATCTTCAATCCAGGTCCTGCAGTTTGCTATTAATCCTCAGAATTCTTGCACCTGCTTTTTAGTCGTGGATCACTTCTGAGATTCCCTGGTCCCTCTTCGGGTCAATACACCACAAACCTTCAGTCAAAATATGTCCCAAATATTTAACCCTTTTCTCCACCATTTCCTCTTTTATTTCAAATACTCAAAGATGCTTTTTAGCCTGAGCATTCAGCCATTTCACAGAGGCTTCTTCTACCACTTCTTGTCCTCCTGATTGCAGCAAGTCATCCACATCCTGCATTAACCCAATCCCTGGGGATGGGTGGGGTAAATTCTTGTGATGTTTTCTGCAAGGCTTGCCCCAATAAGGCTGGTGCTTCCCTGCATCCCTGCAGAAGCACCGTCCATGTCTTTTCCATTTTCCCTGGAAAAACACAGCCCCTTTGGCCCTGGGGTTCATCCCTCAGGGGCTGTAGAAACTCTGCCATGGCCTTTGCCTTCCCCTTGGCCTTTTCCTCCTCCCTTCTTGCATTCCCCTGCTGTGCCTTTGTGACCAACTGCTCCAGGGGCTTCTTCTGCCCCTCCTGCAGCCCCCTCAGTGCCTGGGGGTGCTCATCCTCTGACAGCTGCTGAGCTTCCTGCTAAATCATTCCTTTCTGCAGTGACCCAAGGAAAATGCTTAAAAGCTAATCTGGATGCTTGCCCGTCCAATGCCCATTTCCCAGCTGTTCCTTTGTCCTGCTGCTCCTTGTGCTGTGGCTGCCGTGGCCAGCCCGTATCCCAGAGCCGGTGCCTGTCCTGCCGCAGTGTCCAAACGCGGCCCCCCCGGCGGGCAGGGCCGGCAGCTCCACGGGGCCGGGCAGCGGCCGGGGCGTCCCGCAGCCTCCTGGGGGCCGGGGGCCACTGCCGGGCCTGCAATTGCCGGGGGGTGCTGGGCTCAGGCAGCGCCCGGCGCTGAGCCCCGGCTGCCCCACAGCCCCGGCCCGGCCCCGCAGCTCCCCACAGGCCCCCAGCCCGTGCTCCCGGTGCTGCCCCTCTGCGCCCGCTCCTGCCGCTGCCCAGCACAGAGAAACCCCCTGCAATCCTGACCTCCTTGTGTGCCTGTCCTGGCAACCGGGGATACAAAGGATCTGCAGCAGCTGGCAACTTCTGAGGATAAGAGGCTGCTGAAAAACATCCCCATCCTCAGTATTTTTCTCTTCCTCCTCTTTTCCATCATTCTTTTTCTTCCCCCATAGATTGCTCCTGTTTCTTCTTGCCTGAACCATATTCCTGCACACTCCCCTTTCACCCAGTCCCTTCCCAGAAAACCAACAGCATCCATCCCTTGTTGTCTAAATCTCTTCTGGACTTCCCTGCTTGCCCCCGTGAGTGTCCCTGTCCTTGATTACCTCTGGGAGAATGGGCAAATTCCCTCAACATGTTCCCAAGGGACGCTTCAGAGATATTTTGGAATCATCAGCCCTTTTTCCGGGAGCCCTTCCTGGCTTTCCCTTTCTACCCTGCATGGGTGCCCTGCCATGTTTAGTCCCCGAAGATCCCACTGTAGTCACTGCTGAGATTTTCAGTGCTCTCTGGCTGCCGACTCTTCCCAGCCCCCCCTGATCTGTCACTCGTCTGTCTCCTGGCCCCAGCGCCCCCCTGGAGGGGAATTTGGGGAGGTGGGAGGGGGGGAGCACCAAGGCCGGGCCCCCCCGCGCTGTGGTGGCGGCAGCGGCTGCAGTGGGGAGCGAGTGCGGGCGGGAGCGGCCGAGAGCCCAGCGCTGCCCCAGCCCGAGCTGCCCCAGCTCCATCGCTGCCCCTGCGCTGGGATGCTGTGGGTTTGGGGGGAAGAGGGAGCCGGCAGTGGGTGCTGGGCCTGGGGGCAGCAGGAGAAGGGAAGGAGAAGCAGGGTTGAACAACAAAATGGTCAAATACTGCACGTGGGAGAAGGTGGGATTGTTCAGGAGGAGGAATAGTAGGAGGAAGAGGATTGTGAGGAAATTTGGTCAAAACAGAGGAGGAGGATGAGAAGAAACGGGAAGCAGCACAAGGTTCCACCATTCCCTGTATGTGCAGCCTCCCCTCCAGCCCCAGGAGTGTTGTTCCCCCCACATGCAGCAGGTGACAGGAGAGAGGGTTCCACGATTTTCACAGGGATGAATCTTGGTGTTTTGGAGGTTCTTACACACAGACACAAGATGCTCAGTGACTTCCTGAGATGATCTTGGGAAAGGAGAAGCCCCCAGCCCAAGTACCTCTTATCTTGTTCTTTTCCTTAAACCAGGATTTGTCATTCCGAAGGTGTGGGCTAATGGAGGAGGAGGAAAAGCCCCAGAGATCCCTCAGGAGAAGAGGCTGCAAACCCAGCCCAGGGAGCTGCGAGGAGGAAAGACCCTCCCTGAGCCGGGAAGGCGGCCGGAGATCCAGGCAGAGCTCAGAGCTGGTGGAGAAGCCTCCTGGAGGGGAGAAGCCCCACAAGTGCTTGGAATGTGGGAAGGGTTTCAGGTGGAGCTCCTACCTGATCCAGCACCAGAGGACCCACACTGGGGAGAAGCCCTACGAGTGTGGGGAATGTGGGAAGAGATTCAGCGACAGCTCCACACTGATCCGACACCAGGTGGTTCACACAGGGGAACGGCCCTACACCTGCTTGGAATGTGGGAAGAGCTTTGGCTTGAGTTCTCACCTGAGAAGGCACCAGCGCATCCACACTGGGGAGAGGCCCTACGAGTGTCCCAAGTGTGGGAAGAGGTTTCACACCAGCTCCAGTCTCCTCCAACATGAGCGGATTCACACAGATGAGAGGCCCTTCCGCTGCCCCGACTGCGGGAAGGGATTCAAGCACAACTCCACCCTCACTGTCCACTGGCGCATCCACACTGGGGAGAGGCCCTACGAGTGTCCTGAGTGTGGGAAGAGCTTCTCACAGAGCTCTAACTTGACCCGACACCAACGGAGTCACCACTAAGGGAAGCCCTGTGAGTGCCCCGAGTGTGGGAAGAGCTTCGTGCTCTGCTCCAGCTCCATCCCCCATGGGAGGATCAGTGTTGGATGATCCCCAGTGACCCCCGTTGGGCAGAGCCCTGGTGATCTGTGTTCCTGGTGACCCCACTGGGTGGGGGGAAGTGCTTGGAGAGATTTCTCTCTCTTTTCCTTCTGTTGCTATGATTTGATTGGGAATAAATTCCCTCGCTGTGCCCAGGCTGGGTCTGTGACACCCGTTTTGCTGTTTGTTGTGTTTGCTCGTCCCATCTTAATCTAATCCTGGAGTTCCTGGTTAAACTTTCTCTTCCCTTGCAGTTGGAGGAGCAGGATCAGAGTGGCTTTGGTGGGTGCCTGGCATCGGGCCAGCGTCACCCAGGCCATGGGCACCCCTGAGATCCCAGTGTGGTGATGCATTCCCCCACTCCTAGAGAAAGTGCCCACCCAAACTGAGGCCAGGATGAAACATGGTTATGACTGGAGCCCACTCTCTATCAACAGAAATCCAAAAGGAGACCTTTGAGCTCTCCTGGGCCACCGTGGGCTGTGACCAGCAGTCTCCCTCTGAGGGGCCTCTCAGAGCCAGCAAACCCTCGGCTTTGCTGTGCCTGGAGGATCGCTGAAACACGACGTGTCCTGGGCCCATACCCTCACTGCTCAAGGCCCCATCCTTCGGCCAGTGGGAGATGCAAAAACATCTGAAGGGAGGATTTCACTGAGCTCTGGGGGGAATTGTTTGCACTGACTGTTCCTGTCTGTGTGTGTGCCCCTGCACATATGCTATAGCAAATCTGGGAGAAATACAGCTTTCCTAGATTTGGAAGTACTGTGGATATCTAAGTTAGGCCTGTAAGCAAGGTTTAGTTATAGTTATGAACTTACTTTAATGCTGTAAGTGTTAAATGTTTTGCTAAGTTTTTAAATGTAAGTCATAAGCTAAGTGTTGTTCTTCCATTAAATTACTAAGTACAACATGGAAGTTATAGCTATAAGTTAGGTTAAATGCTGTTAAGTGTTAGTGCTTTGTTGAATTGTTAATGTTAAGTTATAAGCTAAGTCAGGTATTAGTTCATTGTTGTACCTCTGTTGGATTGCTGGGGCTAAGGTACAAGTTAAGTGACAAATTAAGAGAGAAGTTAAAGTGCTGCTTAGTGTAGATTAGTTTTTAGGCTGTTCCTTTTAATCCTTGCCTGCACTCTCTTTTGTTCCATGCACCTAAACACAGCACACACCCACCCACACTCCCCTAGAGAGTTCTCAGTTCATTTCTGTTTTGGTTGCCTGGATTTTGTTTGGTTTTGTTGTTGCTTGTTTTCCCTTGTTGTGCCTCAGCTGTTCTGTAGGCAGTAGAGTAAATCTTGCCATTAAACTTGTTGTATTTTGTCGCTCAATATTAAATCTGACTTTTGTTCATGCATTTGTCACCGATTTTTAAGCGATCTCAAACGCTCTCATTCATGACAGCACCACAATGTCCCGCATCACCGAGGGCCCTGACACACGCCCGTGTCACAAAGGGCCACCCCCGGCACCCAAGAGCAGAGGGACAGCCTGGAAGCGGCTCGGAGCAGCCCCGGCCTCGTGTCCCTGTAGCCCCTGGCGTGGCCAGAGCCCTGGGAGGCTTTGGCCACGGTGGGAGCCGGCAGCCCCAGCCCCGGCCTGCAGAGCCCTGGGGCTGCAGCCCGGGCTGGCCGGGGCAGGAGGAATTGGCCAGGCCGGACGTGCCAGGGCCTTGTGGGCAGTGGCTCCGTGTCCCGCGGGAGGCCGGGGACGAGGGGTGTCCCTCAGGGCTGTGCCCGGGCACCGGGGCTCGTCAGTGCCTCGCTCAGTGACACCCAGGGGCACCGAGCGCAGCCTCGGCGCCTTTGCAGGGCACGGGGAGCTGAGCGGGGCAGGGGCACCACGGAAACACCGAGTGCCTGCCCGGGGCAGAGCCGGGGCAAAGCCGGGCTGGAGAGCCGGGAGAGGCTGCTCAGAGCTGGCCCGGGCACTTGGGCACCTGGGAGACAGAGCCCGGCTCGGAGCTGACACTGAGCCCAATACCTGAGAAATCACAGCCGGCTTTTCTAGACACCCTTCATTATTTTCTATTTTCTCAATTTGACTTTTTATCTGGGAACATTTTCAATGTTCATTTTACCTTTTTTTTTTTACTCTTTAGAAAGAATTCTGTTGTATTTCATTATGTGTGAGGATGGATGGTCTGGGAAAGGTTGTTGGTAATGGAGTTTTTTATTCAATATATTTTGAACTCTGAGATGTGACAAGTCCAGACTTTGACTCCAGCAGCAGTGTCTGGCTCCAGACTGCTCAGCTTTTTACAGTGACATCTCCGTTCATTGAAATCCAGCAGTCAAAGCCCTTGAAATGCGGACAAGCTGGGAATGAGGTTAAAGACCTTGGAGGGTTTGCTCTCTCCGTCCCTTGTATCCTTGGACCCCGCAGTTTCATAATTGTTCCTTGGTCCCCCAAGGCCCTGCAGTGTCACAAAGGTTCCTTGGTCCCATGAGGTCTCACAGTGCTGCAATGCTCTTCTTGGTTCCACAGTGTCACAATGGCGTATTGGTTCCAAGGGACACCATGGTGTCAAAAATGTTTCCTTCATTCCATTATTCCCGGAGGAGCAACACTGGTCCCTTACTTCCATGGGGCCCTGCAGTATCACAGTGGTCCCATCATTACACGAGGTCCTGCTCTGTCACAATGCTCTGCATGGTCCCACAAGGCCCTGCAGTGTCACAGTGGCCTCTTGGTTCCATGAGGCTTCTGAGTGCCATCATGATTTCCTTGGAGCTGCAGTGTCACAATGGAGCCCTGGTTACACAAGATCCTGCAGTGTCACGAGGGAACCTTGGTTCCTTGGGGCACCACAGTGTCACAATTGCTCCCTTAGTTCTCAGTGTCCTTGCAATGAGCAATGGCCTCTTGATTCCATTGGGCCCTGCAGTGTCACAGTGGCCTCTATGGTTCCACCAGGACCCAGACTGTCACAATGGACTCCTTGTTTCCATGTAGCCCCACAGTGTCACAATGGCCCCTTGGCTCTGTGGTGCCATGTCATAGACAGTGTCACTATGGTCCTCTCAGTTCCACAAGGCCCTGCAGTGGCACAGTGGCCCCTTGCTGCCCCAGGACCCTGCAGTGTCACGATCATCACAGAATCACCCAGGCTGGAAAAGACCTTTGAGAGCATCAAGTCCAACCTGTGACCCAACACCACCTTGTCACCCAGACCATGGCACTCAGTGCCACATCCAGTCTTTCCTAAAACACTTCTAGGGACAGTGACTCACCCACCTCCCTGGGCAGCCCATTCCAATGCCCAATTACCCTTTTTGTGAAGAGTATTTCCTAATGTCCAGCCTAAACCTCCCCTGGTGCACCTTAAGGATGTGTCATCTTGCCCTGTCACTGTTCCCTGGGAGCAGAGCCCAACCCTTCCCTGGCTGCACTCTCATGTCAGGGAGTTGTAGAGAGTAATGAGGTCTCCCCTGAGCCTCCTCTTCTCCAGGATAAACATCCCCAGCTCCATCAGCTGCTCCTCACAGGACTTGTGTTCCAGACCCCTCATCAGCCTTGTTCCCTTCTCTGGACACTCCAGCGCCTCCATGTCCTTCCTAAATTTGGGGGCCCAGAAATGGACACAGCACTCAAGGTGCTGCCCAACCAGTGCCAAGTACAGGAAAAGAATCACTGCCCTGTTCCTGCTGGCCACACCATTCCAGATCCATTGGGTCCTAGGGGTTGGATGAGGGAAATGGTGGGGAGGAGGTGGTAACAAAGTGTTACTGATTGTCAGCCATGAAGAGTCTTGATTTTTATATCTATTCAGACTGCAATAGAAGGTTGTGGGGGTCAATCTATCAATTGGACATTGCTGATATCAATCTATACACAGGGAAAAAGAACATGAGAAACCAATTATCCCTGCATTTTTTTCAATATAGTCACTTGGAATACACTTCTGAAATCTGTCTAATTAACCACAGAAGAATTTAAAACTGGAATTATTCCCAGGGGCTTGTCTTGCTTGGATGTTTTGAACAAATGTTTATGAGCTTTTCTGATTGAATTTCTCAACTGAAGAGCTTAAGAAAGAAGTCTCTGGAGTAGTAAAATTTATCAGCAACCTCCAAGTGGCTGAGGATCCATCCTCATCAGAGCAGGAATGAACAGAAATGGGCACAGCTTTCTGGCTGCCCCAGCTTTGGGATGAACCCTGGGCCTGGAGCAGGAGCAGCTCTGGAAGGCCCCAAGGCCGGGGCTGTTGTGCTGGCCTGGGCAGATAGGATGGCAGGAGGGGCTGCAGAGCTCTCAGGAGCTGAGGGAGAGGGGAGCAGGGCACACAGGGAGCCTCCTTTTGCCTTGGCCAAGCACTTTCCCCATGCCTGGGGCTGAGTCCTCTCGGAGCTGCAGCTGCTGCTGTGGCCTTGGCAGGGGCTGAGGCCGTGGGGCCACTGCCCAGAGCCCCCTGGCCTGAGCAGAGCTGTGGGGCCAGAGCCGGCTGGGCTGTGCTGGGGAGAGGCCCTTGGTGCTGCACAGAGCTCAGGGCAGCTGGCACAGCTTGCAGGGAGCTGGGCTGGCCTGAGAGAGCCTGCCAGAGAAAGCAGCAGTGTCCATGTCAGCCTGGCTGAATGTGCAGGGGCAGAACTCAGCCCAGGCCTTGTGGGGCAGGGCCAGCGCCTGTGGAAGGCATTGGAAACAGGCAAGTGGCCCAGAGAGGAGGCTGCTCTGTGCCCTTGGTGGCATGCACAGAGCAGGGAGGGGGCCCAGGACATTTGTTACTGCCAGCCTCTGTCCCCAGCTCTTGCCAGCCCTGGCTGCTGAGCCCAGGTTTGCCCTGGGCTGAGTTTGGCTGTGGCCCAGCTCCATCCTCCTGCGGGGCTCAGGGCCTGTTCCCAGCCATGGCCAGCCCTGCCTGGCCTCTGTGCTGACCCAGAGCCCGGCAGAGCCCAGGGCAGGGCTGTCAGTGCAGGCCCACAGGTGCCACGGGCTGTGCAGGAGCTGGCAGAGGCTGCCCAGCAGGGAGGCCATGGGGCACAGAGCCCCAGGGCTGCTGTGGGCACCACGGCTGCACCTCCAGCTCCAGAGATGGGACAGATGGGAGCAGAGACAAATAATTCCCGCTGCGTTCTTTAGTGTGTTTGCTTATACAGATGACCTGCATCCATATGTAGAGGAGGTGTCTTGTGTCAAATAACACTGGGGGAGTGATAAGAATAATATTTTTTAGCTGAAAATACTATTTTTTTACATAATACACAATGAGAAAGAAAAGATATATATGATCAGAAGAGCATCTGAGTTTGGCAGAGGATGAGGGACTCATTGATGTTCCTATAGTGAAACCTGTTCAAATGCTTTCCTCAGGGCTTCCTTAAGATGAGAGATGACCATCAGAGGCCAAGACCAGCCAGAGCTCTCTGTCCTGGCAGCTTTTCTCTGAGAAAACCCTTGCATATAGGGAATTTTTCAGGGGGAGTATCAATTTTGGCTGTGGGCACCTGGAAATATGGATGGTTCTTTTCCATAGGAAGGAAAGCACAGAGCCCCAGTTCTCCTGGGGCTGATAAAAGACAGACTCAACATTCCAAAATCAGCTGGACCTGTCAGGTGGCTCCTTGGAAGCAAAACCAGCCAGATCTGTTCCATGTTCCCTTGGTTCCATGAGGCCCCTCAGTGTCACAATTGTCTCCTTGCTTCTGCAGTGCCACAATGGTGCCTTGCTTCTGTGAGGCCCTTCAGGGTCACAATGGCCCTTTGGTTCCATGGGGCCCCACAGTGTCACAATGTTCTCCATGGATCCACAGTGCCCTGCAGGATCACAGTGGCCCTTTGGCTGTATGAGGCCCTGGAATGCAACAATGGCCTCTTGGTTCCACAAAGCCCTGCTGCTTCACACTGGGCCCTTGGGACCATGAGACCCAGCAGTGCCACAGTGATGTCCTTGATGCCATGAGGCCCCACAGTGTCACAATGGCCTCCTCATTTCAGAAAGCCCCACGGTGTGACAATGGTCCCTTGCATCCACAGAGTTTCCACAGTGTGACAATGGTCCCTTGGATCCACAGAAATCCCACAGTGTCACCATGGTCTCCATAGGAAGGAAACCACGGAGCCCCAGTGTTGCAGGGGCTGATGAACTGCAGTCATCAGAGATCAAAGCTAGGCAGCCCTGTCTGTCCTGGCAGGTTTTTCTACCAACGAGCCTTGGATATATGGAATTTTGACTTTGGAATCCCAATTTCAGTCATTTATGCCTGGAGGATACACCCAGTTCTTTTCCATAAAAAGGAAAGCATGCAGCCCCGGTGTTTGGAAGGCAGGTGAGAGCTGGCCCTCAGGAGGCCAAGGCCAGCCAGATCTGTCTGTAATGGCAGCTTTCATCTAGGAATAATCATTGGATATAGGACTTTAGGAGGTGGAATCCCAATTTCAACCATGGGTGCCTGGAGATGAAGGATGGTCCTTTTCCACTGGAAGGAAAGCATAGAGTCTGGGTATTTCAGGAGTAGATGAGCAGTAGCTACCAGAGGCCAAGACTAGCCAGACCTACCTTTTGTAGCTTTTGTCTGGGACCAATTCTTGGTTACATAGAATTTTGGAGGCAGAATCCCAATTTCAGCCATGAGCACCTGGAGAAGGATGGTTCTTTCCTATAGAAAGGAAAACATGGAGCCGCAGTGTCACAGGGCAAATTAGAGGAGACCACCAGAGGCCAAGGCCAGCCAGACCTGTCTGACTTGGTAGTCTTTGTCTGGGAAGAAACTCATGTGAGAAATTTTGGAGGAAAATTACCAGTTTTGGCCATGGGTGCCTGTGCAGGAGGGATGATTTTTTTCCATCAGAAGGAAAACACTAAGCCCCAGGGTTTGAAGGCAGGTGAGAACCAGTTCTCAGGAAGCCAAGGGCAGCCAGGCTTGTTGGTAATGGCAGCTTTTGTCTAGGAGCAATCCCTGGATATTGAGAATTTTGGAGGTGGAATCCTGTTTCAGCCATGGCTGCCTGTATGAGAAGAGTAGTTCTATTCCATTTGAAGGAAAGTCCAGAGCCCCAGTGTTTCAGGAGTACAGGAGAAGAGACCCTTGACATGCCAATTGCAGTTGGACCAGTCAGGCCAAGCCAAGCAGACCTGTTACCTGTTCCCTTGGATCCATGGGGCCCCACAGTGTCATAGTGGCCCCTTGTTTCCATGGGGCCCTGCAGCATCACAATGGTAGTGTCATATTGGATCCTTGGTTCCAGGAGGCCCAGATGTGTCACACTGGCCTCTTGTTTCCATGGGACTCCACAGTGTCACAATGGTCCCTTGTTTCCATGAGGCTTTGCAGTGTGACAGGGGTACCTAGGTGCCATAGTGTCACAATGGACCCTTGGTTCCATGAGGCCCTGCAGAGCCCCTTGATTCAACGAGGCCTCAAAGTGTCATCGTGGCCTCCAGGATTCCATGAGGCCCTGCAGTATCACAATGGACCTTTGGTTCCATGGGGTCCCTCACTGTTACATGAATCTTTAGTTCCATGGGGCCCTGTAGTGTCAGAATGGACTCCTTGGTTCAATGGTGCCACACAGGGACACAATCACCCCTTGGCCTGGCAAGACCCCATAGTGTCACAATGGTTCCTTGTTTCCATGGGGCCCCATAATGTCACCATGGCCCCTTAGTTCCATGAGGCCTTTAGTGTCTCCATGATTTCACAAGGTCTTGCAGTGTCACCACAGACCATTGGTTCCATTGAGCCCCACAGTGCCACTATGGTCCCCTTGGTTCCACAAGGCTCTGAAGTGCCACAATGGCCCTTTGGTTTCACAAGGCCTCAATGTGTAAAAATGGCCTCCATGGTTTCATGAGGCCCTGCTGTGTCGCAATGGACCTTTGGTTCCATGGTGCCCCATAGTGTCACAATTGTATCCTTGGTTCCACAATGTCAGAATGGACCCTTCATCCCATGGAGACCCACAGTGTTCACTGTAGTGCCCTTGATTCCATGAGGCCCTGCCATGCTGTAATGGCCCCTTGGTTCCAGTGGGTCCCAAAGTGTCAGAATGGTCTCCACTGTTCCATGAGGCCCCACAATGTCACTGTGGTCCCCTTGGTTCCACAGGGCCCCACAGTGTAATAATGGACTCTTGGTTCCATGAAGTTCCTTGTCACAATGGTCTCCTTGGATCCACAGTGTCACAGTGGCCCCTTGGCTCCTTGTGGCCACGCTGTGTCACAATGGCTCATGGCTCCATGAGGCCACACAGATTAACAATGGACTCGGATCCATGAGGTGTTGCTGTGTCACAATGGACTTCTGGTTCCATGAGATTTCATACTGCCAACAACAATCTCCCTGGTTCTGCAGTGTCACCATGGATCCTTTGTTCCATGAGGTTCTGTAGTATAACATGGTCACCTTGGTTCTGTGAGGTTCTGCAGTGTCACAATGCATCCATGGCTCCACAAGGCCTCGCTGTGTCAGAATGGCCCCTTGGTTCCAAGAGATTTCTCAGCATCACAATGGTCTCCTTGGATCCACAATGTCACAATGGACAATTATTTCCATGTGGCCCTAATGTGCCAAAATGGATTTTGGTTCCATGGGGTTCCACTTTGTCAAAATGGCCCCTTTGTTGCATTAGTTTGCACAGTGTCACAGTAGAGTCCTTGGTTCTTTGAGACCTTGCCATCACCAAATCTCCAAAATATCAGAATAAGATTCCTTAAAACTAATTTGCTATTTTAGAGGGTATCATTTATTCAGGCCTGAAGTCTAGTGAGGGATAACTGCTAACCATATGTGGACATGTAGTTCTATATGTAAATCTACAGCGTGTTGCTTATATTCAGGCACTAAAAGCATATTACAATTTACCCATTACCATACACCAACCCAAATTTCCCAGATTGAGTCCTCGTTTTTTTGTATCACTGCAACCTAGAGCCAGCTGTCTTCTTACTGTCATCCAACTGTACTTGCTGGGAAAGCAGCCCCTGCATGCTTTGTTCCTGTGCTAAAAGTTCACAGGCACAGTAAAAACTCAATTAAACCTTTTGGTATCAAGCCCAAGGCTTTGTGTGGGCAGGCAGAGGCAGGCAGGAGGCAGAGCTGTCAGCAAAGGAAGGGGCCAGCGAGGTGGGGCAGCCGGGGGATGATGACAGCCTGCAGGGACAGAGGCGCAGGGCATGGACACCGTAGGACAGCCTGGGCTGCAGAGGGCACAGGGATGGGCAGCAGCTGAAAGGCCCTGACACAGCCAACTCCTGCAGCACTTGGGCCATGCAGGCTGGCCCTGGGCCTGAGGGGACAAGTGAGCCTTGCTGTGCTGGGGCCTCATTGCCTCCTTGTCCCTGCTCAGCAGCCTGGCAGGGGCCGCCCCATGGTGCTGCCCTTGGCATTGCACATCCCCAGAGCCCAGTGGCCCGGGAAGAGCCCTGAGCAATGAGGGAGGGACAAGGGCTCAGCCCTTGGCCCTTTGCATTCCTGAAACACATCCAGGTCTGCTCAGCATCAGAGACACCTTTCCCTTGTTTGTCCTCACCTGTCGTCACTGCCACCAGCTCTAACTGGAACCTGGGGACACTTTCTGAGTTGTGTATCTCATTGGGACCCATTAAAACTTAAAAAAAACTTTGGAGTTTGAATCTGACTTTGAATTCTTGAGAGATTTCTTCAGCTCCCTCTCAGGGACTGATTTTCAGGGATTCAGCACCAAAGCCCTGAGAGGGTCATTAAAGTCCTTGTGCTGTGTCTATGCTGCTGAGCTGGGCTGGGCTCCTGGCACAGAGGCAGCTACTGACAACCAAGGAAAGCTTCAAAAAGACATTTCTGCTGAGGAGCAGCTTCTCTCTCAGCCCAGCAGGGCTGAGGGCACTGCCTGCAGCAACTGAGGGGACAGGAGCCAGGCACAGACAGGCTCAAGGCAATCAGAACTGGGAAGACATTGAACTGAGACTGCACTTGGGGAAACATCTTCACAGCCCTCGACATGGTGAGGGTGCAGGGCAATGTCCCCTGTTCTCCTGGAGGGATCTCCTGGAGCCAGCACACACCACAGCCTGGGGGATGTGTCAGGAGGACTCTCTCACTTCCTTTGATGCAAAGGAGGAGGAGGATGAAGAGGACGTGCTGCAGAGCGGGGCTGCCCTGGGCACCGTCAGAGGGACAGGGCAGGACGGCTCCTGCTGCCAGGGACGGCTGCAGGGGCTGAAGCTGGGGCTGCAGCCAGGGCTCCCCAGGCCTGTCCTGCAGAGCAGCTCCTGCAGCCCCCAGGGCTCTTGGACAGCCCAGGGGATGTACCACCAGCCAGGGGCAGCTCTCAGCCTGCCTGGCAGCTCCCCATGGACTGTGGGGAGAAGTTGGAGGTGGAAGGAGCCACCCCCATCAGGGCAGATTCCTCCTGCTGTGGAGATGGTGCTGCATGGCTAGGGCTGCTCTCAGCTTTCTCCTCAAGGGAAGGCAAAGGGTCTGTCAGGTGTGTCTGTGTCACTGACACTCCTGCACTGTCCCACTGGGGATCAGCACATCTGCCTCACATCTCCCTTACAAAGTGCCTCCTCACCCTCCTCTGCCTACAGACAGCAGCAGCAGCACCTTGGCTTGCAGCATCTCTTTTTATCTGAGCCGCCTTTAAGGCCCTGCTGCCAGGGAGATGCCCCTGGGCAGTGCCCTGTGCTGAGAGGGGTGTGCAGGGCAGAGCTGAGCCCCCAGGGCTGGGCTGGGCTCTGGGAGCACTGGCAGGGACAAGGCTTGGACAGAGAGAAACAGTTCCCTGTAGGCACAACTCCAGGCAGCAGAGAGCCAGGCACACCCTGCATATCCCTCAATGTCCAGGTCCAAAGGGAAAGAGAGAGGTTTTATAGAAATTAACCTTGAAATTGTAACCTTCAAAAAGTCCACTTTATATTTCAAGCACGTTTTAAGTGTGATCACCCTGAAACAGAGGCAGGTGTAATGAGCAAATAGCACCTGTGTGGGACCAGCAGGTCTGACTGCACTGGAGCACAGGGAGCCCTGTTTTTCCCTCTGGGATCCCCAGTGTTCAGGCTGAGAGTGATGCTGAAGATGATGCAGTAACACAACAGTACAAACCCAAAATCAAAAAATTTAGTGAATGTTCCTCAAAACATGAGAAGTAGATTTGAGGGTATTCCTCACTAAAGATCATAGGATTGACTCAAGGAAATCTGTCCCAGCTTGTCAATACCTTCTTTCAACAGTCCACCATGCCCATAGTGAAGAAATGTCCAACAGCAGCTCCATCAGCCACTTCCTCCTGCTGCCATTGGCAGACACGCGGCAGCTGCAGCTCCTGCACTTCTGCCTCTTCCTGGCCATCTCCCTGGCTGCCCTCCTGGCCAACGGCCTCATCATCAGCGCCGTAGCCTGTGGCCACCACCTGCACACCCCCATGTTCTTCTTCCTGCTCAACCTGGCCCTCTCTGACCTGGGCTCCATCTGCACCACTGTCCCCAAAGCCATGCACAATTCCCTCTGGGACACCAGGACTATCTCCTACGCAGGATGTGCTGCTCAGGTATTTCTCATTTTCTTCTTTTTTGGAGCAGAGTATTCCCTCCTGACCATCATGTGCTACGACCGCTACGTGTCCATCTGCAAACCCCTGCACTACGGGACCCTCCTGGGCAGCAGAGGTTGTGCCCACATGGCAGCAGCTGCCTGGGCCAGTGGCTTTCTCATTGCTGTGCTGCACACGGCCAATACATTTTCACTACCCCTGTGCCAGGGCAATGCCCTGGGCCAGTTCTTCTGTGAGGTTCCCCAGATCCTCAAGCTCTCCTGCTCCAAATCCTACCTCAGGGAACTTGGGCTTCTTGTGCTAACTGCTCTTTTATATTTTGGCTGTTTTGTGTTCATGGTTTTCTCCTATGTGCAGATCTTCAGGGCTGTGCTGAGGATTCCCTCTGAGCAGGGACGGCACAAAGCCTTTTCCACTTGCCTCCCTCACCTGGCTGTGCTTTCCCTGTTTATCAGCACTGGCACATTTACCTACCTGAAGCCCCCCTCCATCTCCTCCCCATCCCTGGATCTGGCACTGTCAGTTCTGTACTCGGTGGTGTCTCCAGCCCTGAACCCCCTCATCTACAGCCTGAAGAACCAGGAGCTCAAGGATGGCCTGAGGAAAATTTTCATGAATGCTGTTCAGAAGCAATAAACCATCCTTCTTCTGCATAGCTGTTGTTGTGTTACATTTATGCCCACTCTGTGTCCTGTATTTTTTGCTGCTCACACAAGTGTTACACTATTGAGAATTTGCACAGAAGTCTTTCACTATACAATTTTTAATTCAGGGTTTGCCCTTCTAGCAAACCCAGAGATTATAACCCAGAACCTATGCTACATATGTGCTTAAACAAAAGAAAGATCTCTGTATTGCCATGGTCCCCTGACATCTTTTCTCCCTGGTTTCTCTGGAGCTGCAGGATGGGTGCCTCTGGGCAGAGCTGGGGTGAAAAGGGAACCCCAGTGCTCCTCACTGCCTGGCAGCCTCAGGGCTTCTGCTCCATAACCTCTCCTTCCTTCACTTCCACACTCCCCTTCAGAGCCCCTGTGCTGGTTTAAGGCCTCAGGGCTCTCTCAGCTCAGTCCAAGTCCTGCTGTGTGACTGTCCAGGGACTGCAGGCAGGAACAGGCCATGGGCACTGCTGGGACAGAGCTGAGCTCTGCAACAGCATTTCCATCGTGCAAGGGTATCTCCCCAGTGCAGGGCCTGAAAGCTTCCATCTCCTTCCCAGTTTGCTCTCTAGGATGTTCCCAACACAGCGCCCTGGAGAGTGACCAGCACAAGTGTGGCAGTGTTCAGGATGGGGCTGTCCCAGCAGTGCCCTTGCAAAGCCAGCACTGCTTCCAGCAGTGGCCTCCCACCCCAGGGCACAGAGGTTGTTCTTCCCTTCATGGAGGGACATCAAGTGACGGGCTCAGGAGTCTGTGTTTGCAGTGCAGGGACATTCCACAGCCCTGAACATCCTGTGTGTGGTGGGGGGATATAAACCCAGTGAGCACAAACACCTGCAGCTATTCCTGGAGTTTCCAGAGAGTAACATCCCCTGGGAACCCCTGGATGCAGGGCTGGGATAAGCTCCTGTGCCCACAGCTCCCTGTGTCCATCTCTCTGGCCGTGGGGCACCTCGGGCAGGGGCAGGGCAGGGTGGCACCCACAGGGCTGAGGTCCCTGCCAGGCTCTGGCAGTGGCAGAAGAGCCCAGGGAGCCCTTGCCCGTCCTGCAATGAACTGTGTGTGTGAGTGCCAGGGAAGGACTGGTGTCCCTGGACACCCCTGGGGCTGTGAGCAGGGCATGAGCCCAGCTCAAGGCTGGGCACCTGACAGAGCCCTGACATTGCTGGGTGTGCCCGTAAGAGCAGAGTTGGGCAAGGTGGCTGTGGTTAAATCCCTCTGGGCATCAAGTGACAGAGACACTGTACCTCCTTAATCAGAAAACAGAGAAAATAAGGTGGAGAAAATGGTAGGTCACCATAAAGAGAGATTAATGTTAGGAGGACTAAAAAGCAAAGGTCAAATGCAAGCAAGGAAAACCATGAAGAGACAAGAATTCAGCACAAGAATCCAGCCCATGCAGTGGTTGCTTTGAAAGACAAATGTATTAATACAGAAAATCCAGAGACCCTCTTGTCCCCCTCATTTCCCTGCTGATCAGGATATCCCATGGAATGGAAGATCCCTTGGGTCAGTCCAGCCCAGCTGTACCATCCCTATGTCCCCAGGAATACTTGCCCAACCCGAGCCCATTGTCTGGGGGGTTGCAGGGATGCCTCATGTGGGGCCAGCCCTGCTCAGGAGCAGCCAAAGCCTTGGGCTGGGACCAAACCCACTCCAGCCACGAGAGCCAAGCAGAGGACAGGGGCTGCTCTGGGCAAAGGGAACTCCATCCCAGCCACACCCCGGCCAAGGGGGCTCAGGGGGCTCTTCCCACCTCTGTTATTCCACAATTCAATGAATCTTTTCCTTGGAGACCTCTTTGAAGACAGAATTGAGAGATAGGCAGAAGCAGAGCTATAAAATGCACCAGTACAAACACAGCAGCTCCTGTGAGGAATGAACCCTCCCAGGGCAGTGCTGTGGCAGGAGAAGCAGCCAGGAGGAGGAGGATGAGCTCAGTGCATGTGTGTGTGTCCCAAGGCACAGAGGGTGAGGGTGGGCAGAGGTCAGGGCAGGGCTGGCAATGGCAGGGCAGAGGCAGGGGCAGCGAGATGGGAGTGTGCAGCCTGCAGGGACACAGCAGCAGCTGTGGGACAGTGCAGGACAAGCTGTGCTGGACATGGCCAAGGGCCCTGGCAGGGCTGGCAGTGCCCAGGAGAAGCCAAGTGTTGGTGCCCTGGGGCACAGCAGGGTCTGTGCCACCAAGGGCTGTGAGGAGACACTTTGTCCTGAGCCACTGGGGCCTCCTGGCACAGCCCCAGCAAGGCTGGGCACTGTCACCCCTTGTCCTGCCCTCAGCATCCCCCCACATCCCAGTGGCCTCAGGGATCTGCTGGGACGAGTCCCTGGGGAGCCTTGGTCAGGAATGGCCCTGGGGGGCTCCCAGGGACTGCAGGTTTTTCAAAGGACTTTGGGTTTTGCTTTTTCCTTGGAGTCTCTGAGAGCTTTGTGCAATCAGGATCTCTAATTCTCTTCTCCGCGGAGTCCAGGAGGAGTCTGTGTTGGTGATGGACCTCAGTGGGACTGACACTGAAACTGCATGAAAAACAGAAAGTACCCAACAAAATCTTCTCAGTGTTAGAGAATTTAGGCATTATTTTCTTCTATCCAGGATAATATTGTGGCCAGCATGTGCAATAAAAATCATTCCATCCACACATGCCCACCTTGTGCAGTGAAAATCATTCCATCACACATGGTTCTTTACTAGGCTTTTCACGTATTTATACAGCCAAAACCCAAAGAAATTAATATTCATTGATCTTAAATTACACAATTCTTAGTATTCGATCTCCTATTAGCTATTGATCCATTTGCCTTTGATGTGAATTAGGTCCTCATTCTTTGATTCTCTCACCAATCTTTTCCCAGACTGGGTGTCTCCAACCACACTGGGGGTAATGTTCATTAATGTTCATTTTCCTCCTGTGTATCTTCTGGCTACTCCCAATCTGGAGATGTTAAACTCATCAGGCCTCACCCAAACCTGGTGAACAGAGTCTTTTGAAGAGAAACTTCAATTCCCCTCCCACTGGGCAAAGGTGAACAAACCCCTGACTGAAGTTATATAAAAAAAATTCAAAGTTGTATCATTTTAAACAATTCCATTATGTTCCGTAGTGTCACAATGCTCTCCTTGGCTGCGTGAGGCCACTTAGTGCCACAATTGTCCCTTCATTCCATGAAGCCCTGCATTGTCACAAAGGTCTCTATAATTCCATGAGACCTCCACAGTGTCAAATGGCAGAAGGGTCTCCTTGGTTCCATGAGGCCCTGCAGAGCCCCTTGATTCAACGAGGCCTCAAAGTGTCATCGTGGCCTCCAGGATTCCATGAGGCCCCGCAGTATCACAATGGACCTTTGGTCACTGTTACATGAATCCTTAGTTCCATGGGGTCCTGTATTGTCACAATGGACTCCTTGGTTCTATGCTGACACAGTTGCCCAAATGTCCATGGTACCACAACTGCTCCTTGGTCCTACGAGGCCCCACAATGTCACAATGTGGACATTGCTTCCATTACACCATGTAGTGTCACAGTGGTCTCCATGATTCCATACGCCCCTGCAGTGTCACAATGGAACACTGGTCACTGAGGATCCACAGTGTCACCATGACCCCTTGGTTCCATGGAGCCCCAGAGTGTCACTGTGGTCTCCTTGGTTCTACAAGGCTCTAAAGTAAAGTTCCACAGTGTCACCATGACCCCTTGGTTCCATGGAGCCCCAGAGTGTCACTGTGGTCTCCTTGGTTCTACAAGGCTCTAAAGTAAAGTTCCACAGTGTCACAAAGGCCCCTTGGTTCCATGAGGCTTGGTAGAGTCACAATTCACTCCTCAGTTCCATGAGGCACTGCTGTCTCACAATGCCCATGGTTCCATGAGTTTCCACAGTATCACCATGGTCACTTGGATCTGCAGGATCTCAGTGGTCTCCTTAGTACCATCCAGCCCCAATGTCACAATGACTTTTTGTTTCCATGAGGTTCCACAGTGTCACAAGGGTCTCCTTGGTTCCATAAGGAACACAAACACTTTGCATAAACACTGAACAACACTTGGTTAACACACCTGGGAACATCTGTCTGCATTCAAAAGAGGGGTTAAAGGTGAGAATGGCACCAGCAGCTTCCATCTGCAACAGAGATCCAGGGAAAGGACAGGAACGGAGAGTTCAGGTGAAAGACTCAGAGAATTCACAGAATCACTAGGTCTGAAGAGAACTTCAAGATCATCAAGTCCAACACATGCCTTAACACCTCAACTAAACCATGGCACTGAGTGCCATATCCAGGCTTTTTAAAGAACATCCAATGATGGTGACTCCACCATCTCTCCAGGTAGACCATTCCAATATTTTATCACCCATCTGTAAAAAACTTTTTCCTAATATCCCATTTATATTTCCCTTGGGACATCTTAAGGATGTGTCCTCTCATTCTGTCAGTTGCTGCCTGGAGAATGAGTGCAACGGCCACCTGACTACAACCATCTTTCAGGGAGTTGTAGAGTGTGATGAGGTCTCCCCTGAGCCTCCTCTTCTCCAGGATAAACATGCCCAGCTCCTTCAGACGATCCTCACAGGATTTGTTTTCCAGACCCCTCAGCACCCTTGTTGCCCTTCTCTGGACACGCTCCATCCCCTCCATGTCCTTCCTAAAGTTGGGGGCCCAGAACTGGACACAGCACTTGAGGTGCAGCCTCACCAGTGCCAAGTACAGGTGAAGAATCACTGCCCTGGTCCTGCTGGCCACACCATTCCTGATCCAGGCCAGGTGCCGTTGGCCTTCTTGGCCACCTGGGCACACTGCTGGCTCATTCCCAGCCTGCTGTCCATCAGTGTCCCCAGGTCCCTTTCTGCCTTGCTGCTGTGCAGCCACTTTGTCCCCAGCCTGGAACACTGCCAGGGTTGTTGTGGCCAAAGTGCAGGACCTGGAACTTGGTCTTGTTAAACCTCACATCGTTGGATTTGGGCCCTGGATCCAGCTTGTCCAGGTGCCTGTGCAGAGCCCTCCTACCCTCCAGCAGATCCACACGTGCAGCCAGCTTGGTGTCATCTTCCTTTTCTGCTGCTCAGAAGCAGCAATCAAGTTGGTCAAAAAAGTTCTGTTTTTTTCCTTCTCCTGGTAGATTTTTTCATTTAATTTGCCACTCAAGAGGCAATTTCTGTGATGGCCTCTGTAAATTGATTCTATTTCAACAGCACCAGCAGCAGGGCTGTGAATGTGAGTGCTGTGAATGTGGCCTGTGTGGCTTTAATTCTCCTCAACTTAGTGCTCAGGAACTTGTGAGCATTTCAGCATCTGGTAATCATGATGCCTGTGACAAAAATACTGAGTTCCCCATCACAAAAGCACCATGGTTAGCACTGATTGAAAGAGACAATTGCAATTTTACTGATAAAATTCAGATGGCAGTCAGAAGAGGGGGAACAGCAGCTGAGATCTCCAATTCCCAAGGCAAAGGCAACAAAACCTTCCAGGGTGCCTGCAGGGGGGCGGGACCAGCAGCGGGTCAGGACTTTATGGTACTTTGGCATTTGGAGTACAGGTGAGCTGCTGGAAAAAATGGGAAGTAATGTATCACGTGAAGAGAGTGTTGTCCTGTCGACAGGGAAAGCCTCATTGGAAAGAGGCATTGAAATCAGCGACTGTGCCCTAGTATGTTATTGTGGGCGTCGCATGACTTTAAATACCGATAAGCACTGCCTTTAGTGCTTGGAAAGACATTGAAAAAAAATTGTGGGATATGATATGTAAATGGGAGAAGAGCGGCAGGAGGAGATGGGATGATCCCAGAATCGCTAACTACATGGTATCTACTTTGACATTTATTGCTGCAAAAAAATAGCTTCTTTTTCCTCTGCCTATGAACAGTGAGAGATAAGACTATAATGAGAAGGACTCTTCACAATCTGACAGAAAGCAAGATGCTGGTACAGCTAGAAAAGATCCGGTTTCTGGTGTTTACTGGATGAAGAAAGAAAAAAAACCCAAAACATAGAACTGTGTTGGTCCCCTGGATTGGGAGGCCCCGACGGCTCGTCAGAGCTCTTTTGCCTCCCCCCGAGCCCTGCCCCACTCGGTTTCCCCTGGCTCAGTGCCCCCCTCCCCTCCTTACCCCCCCTCCCTTCCCCCCTCGTTCCCCCCCAGCGCCTGTTGGAGAGCAGCTGACCAGCTCTGTTTGCTGAAGCTGTGATGCACTATTATCAGACTGTCTAAAAGACACATTGAAATATGTTTGTTAAAGTTAACTTTGTTCTTTTAGTGATTTGTGATTTTAATAGGACTTAGTAGAGTTATTTTAAGTTATCTGTGTATATGTAACATGGTAAGAGCTACTCTTTTTAACAGAAATGTTGATAAAATTGACTATATAGAGTTACCCTAAAGCGATACTGGGATTGTGCTAGGTTATGATTTAGAAACTTATATACTTAAAGATATTTATGTGTGGATAATGTTTATGTCTTTTCAGTTCTGGGAATTTTTTTGCAAATGTTTTATTTGCATGCTAGGAGAAGAGCAATTAATTTTCAAGCTCAGATAGAAGGACAATTATTTTAGTTTTGTAACCTTGAATTTTATCTACCACAGTTATTTGAAGCTTAGCTATAATTGGTATATGGCATTCCAAAGCATGGGTAGATGATATTGTGTTGATTTTGCTTGTTTGCTTGCTTTTTGCTTTATAAATTTAGTAAGATAATTTATTTATGTATTTTGCTATGATTTTATTTCAACCTGTACAATATAGTGTATTTCAGAACACCTGGAGACAGCTGGGCGAAAGGCTTTAGAGAAATCTTTTACTAACCCGGCCTTACAGGCCAGGTGGGATCCTTTGGTCTTGGTACGGCTCAACAGTGAGGCATGAGTGCTTTCATTAAAACGATGGAAACGGCATCTCCAAAACAGAGATATGTTACTATACAGCAAGGTATTGCAGTTTGTCAAAAAGATTGCTGCAGCTGTTGAGAAACAAGTAGATGACGAAAATTTGAGACAAATTTCATGTAAATAATTGGCTAGAGACCATGCTATTGCTTCAGCAGGGTCCACGTAATTATGAAAAAGTAAAGCCTAAGATAAATCCAGGCAATAAACTGCATTGTGAGGCTCTGTAGGAATTGATATATTCACTGCAGACACAGTGACTATTTTGACAAAACAAGTATGTAAGGTGCCCTTTGGTACCTATGGTCCTACAGGGGAGAGTTTAAGTGCTCTTTTAGTAGGATGACCTAGTAGTATTATTCAAGGTATTAATTGTTCATTTAGGTTTTACTGATTCTGATTTTTTGGGACACATTTAAGCTGTGGTATAGGTTAGTTACCCTTTTCTTCTTATAACTGGCTAAATATTCTGTTTGCCTGCTACATCAAATTTTTGTTTTTATTGTGTTGTTTTTCTGAAGACGAATATGACATTAATAGAAAAGGAATTTGTATTGTTCAATTTATTCCTTTCGTGAGTTGTGTTCCAATAGTAGTGGAATGGAGTTGTGGCACAGGAGGACTTGGGATTTACAGGAGCACCTCTGGTATATTGAACTTAAGACAATGACAGATCATCATGTGCAACAATGGTGCATTGTCACTGCTAAGGAACATCATCAAGAGACTATAATTATCACAGGTTTGATTGACATGGGAGCAGATGTGACTGTTATTTGACAACCTTTCTGGCCTTCGTAAACCACGAATCACCAGGACCACGGATCACCAGGGCTCTGCCCAACGGGGTCACTGGGGATCATCCAACACCAATCCTCCCATGGGGGATGGAGCTGGAGCAGAGCACGAAGCTCTTCCCACACTCGGGGCACTCACAGGGCTTCCCTTAGTGGAGCCTCTGTTGGTGTCGGGTCAAGGCTGAGCTCCTGGAGAAGCTCTTCCCACACTCAGGACACTCGTAGGGCCTCTCCCCAGTGTGGATGCGCTGGTGGTATCTCAGGGCAGTGCTCCACCCAAAGCTCTTCCCACATTCCAAGCAGGTGTAGGGCCGTTCCCCTGTGTGGATCACCTGGTGCTGCATCAGACTTGAAATAGTCCTGAAGCTCTTCCTGCATTTCCCACACTCATAGGGCTTTTCCTCTGTGTGGATCTTCTGGTGCTGCATCAGACCAGAGATCATGCTGAAGCTCTTTCCACATGCCCCACACTCGTAGGGCTTCTCCCCAGTGTGGATCCTCTGGTGTTCGATCAGCCTGCACCTGTAGCTGAAACCCTTCCCACATTCCAAGCACTTGTGGGGCTTCTCCCCTCCAGGAGGCTTCTCCATCAGCTCTGAGATTTGCCTGGATCTTTGGCTGCCTTCCCGGCTCAGGGAGGGTCTTTCCACCTCGCAGCTCCCTGGGTTGGGTTTGCAGCCCCTCTTCCTGTGGGATCCCTGGGACTTTTCCTCCTCCTCCATCCACATACGCCTTGGGAATGACAAATCCTGGTTTGGAGGAAAACATAAGAGAGCACCTTGGGCTTTCAAAGTGCAACACAGGAAGACATTGGGCATCTTGTGTCTATAAGAACCTCCAAAACACAATAATTCAGCACAAAAATTATCCAGACATCAAGACACAGATCAAAAACTCCCCAGAAAGTAAGTTTCAGCCAAAATTCCTTCCAAAATATAAAGATTGAGCCCCTGCAAAAAAACAAAGCACCAACATTTAGCCCAATAAAGCTGACCAACACCAAGATTCACTCGTGTGAAAATCATGGATGGTCCTCTTCTGTCACCTGCTGCATGTGGGGGGAGAAACGCTCCTGGGGCTGGGGCAGAGGCTGCAGATACAGGGAGGAGTGGAACATTGTGCTGCTTCCCATTTCTGCTCCTCCTCTGGTGTCCCTACTCTTCCTCACACTCCTCTTCCTCCCATTATTCATCTTTCTCCTGCACAATCCCACCTTCTTCTCCCACGTGCATCCTTTGACCATTTTGTTGTTCAACCCTGCTTCTCCTTCCCTTCTCCTGCTGCCCCCAGGCCCAGCACCCACTGCCGGCTCCCTCTTCCCCCCAAACCCACAGCATCCCAGCGCAGGGGCAGCGATGGAGCTGGGGCAGCTCGGGCTGGGGCAGCGCTGGGCTCTCGGCCGCTCCCGCCCGCACTCGCTCCCCACTGCAGCCGCTGCCGCCACCACAGCGCGGGGGGGCCCGGCCTTGGCGCTCCCCCCCTCCCACCTCCCCAGATTCCCCTGCCGGGGGGCGCTGGGGCCAGGAGACAGACGAGTGACAGATCAGGGGGGCTGGGAAGAGTCGGCAGCCAGAGAGCACTGAAAATCTCAGCAGGGACTACAGTGGGATCTTCGGGGACTAAACATGGCAGGGCACCCGTGGAGGGGAGAAAGGGAAAGCCAGGAAGGGCTCCTGGCCAGAGGGATGATGATCCCAAAATATCTCTGAAGGGTCCCTTGGGAACATGTTGAGGGAGTTTGCACATTCTACCAGAGGTAATCAAGGACATAGAAACCCAGCAGCACAATAAGGGAAGTCCAGAAGGGATTTAGACAACAGGGGATGGATGCTGTTGGTGTGCTGGGAAGGGATTGGGTGAAGGGCAGTGTGCAGGAATATGGTTCAGGCAAGAAGCAGCAGGAAGAATCTTGTGGTAAGAAAATGGAAGATGGAAAAGAGGAGGAAAGGAAAACACTGAGGATGGGGTTGTTTTTCAGCAGGGTTTGATTCTCAAAAGTTACCAGCTGCTGCAGATCCTTTGTATCCCCGGTTGCCAAGACAGGCACACAAGGAGGTCAGGATTGCAGGGGGTTTCTCTGTGCTGGGCAGCGGCAGGAGCGGGCGCAGAGGGGCGGCACCGGGAGCACGGGCTGGGGGCCTGTGGGGAGCTGCGGGGCCGGGCCGGGGCTGTGGGGCAGCCGGGGCTCAGCGCCGGGCGCTGCCTGAGCCCAGCACCCCCCGGCAATTGCAGGCCCGGCAGTGGCCCCCGGCCCCCAGGAGGCTGCGGGACGCCCCGGCCGCTGCCCGGCCCCGTGGAGCTGCCGGCCCTGCCCGCCGGGGGGGCCGCGTTTGGACACTGCGGCAGGACAGGCACCGGCTCTGGGATACGGGCTGGCCACGGCAGCCACAGCACAAGGAGCAGCAGGACAAAGGAACAGCTGGGAAATGGGAATTGGACGTGCAAGGATCGAGATCAGCTTTTAAGCATTTTCCTTGGGTCAGTGCAGAAAGGAATGATTTAGCAGAAAGCTCAGCAGCTGTCAGAGGATGAGCACCCCCAGGCACTGAGGGGGCTGCAGGAGGAGCAGAAGAAGCCCCTGGAGCACTTGGTCACAAAGGCACAGCAGGGGAATGCAAGAAGGGATGAGGAAAAGGCCAAGGGGAAGGCAAAGGCCATGGCAGAGTTTCTACAGCCCCTGAGGGATGAACCCCAGGGCCCAAGGGGGCCCCAGCACCCAGGGGCTCTCACATCCTTACACCATCTTGAACCAGGTGCCCTCCTCACACTGACACCATTCAGTCCTTGATGGCAAAGATGGTTTCTGGGGATGCCCACTCACACAGGATGGTAAACTGGATTTTGCCTTCGAGAGGGAACAAGAGATAGAAGGGAAAATGGAAAAGACCTGGACGGTCCTTCTGCAGGGATGCACGGAAGCACCAGCCTTATTGGGGCAAGCCTTGCAGAAAATATCACAAGAATTTACCCCACGCCCAGGGAATTGGGTTAATGCAGGATGTGGATGACTTGCTGCAATCAGGAGGACAGGAAGTGGTAGAAGAAGCCTCTGTGAAATGGCTGAATGTTCAGGCTAAAATGCATCTTTGAATATTTGAAATAAAAGAGGAAATGGTGGAGAAAAAGGTTAAATATTTTTGACTGAAGGTTTGTGGTGTATTGACCCAGAGAAAGACTAGGGAATCCCAGAAGTAAAGTTACCCAGCACTAAAATGGGGCTGGGAGAATTCTGAGAATGAATGGATAATTGCAGGACCTGCAATTGGATCCTCAATCCTGGATTGAAGATTGTCTGTTCTAGCTAGAAGATTGTATGACTTTTTAACCCCAGATAGCCTCAATGTTGTGGTATGGACATGAGAAACTGCAAAATTTCAGAAAATTAAATAAAACCAAAATGATTGGTGCCACAGCCATGGCTCCTTCAGAATTAGAAAAGAAATTTGAATTGGATGTGGATGTTAAACAGGGCCATTCCAAAGGAATTCTTGTGCTAAAATGTTTAGCCCAGTGGCCAGAGTGGCCTCATTGTCTGCAGAATTGTGCAGCAACAGCTTTAATGGGACCTGAGGCCCAAAAACTGATGGCAGGAGGATCTCCTGTTGTTCAAGTCTGGCAACAAGTCAAAGCTGTGATAACCAAAGGAGCCTCTACATGGATGAGCAGTGCTCGGTGATTACAGAATGAAACTTGTTCAGTGGCACAGGAGGATTTAGAATTGAGGACAGGGCAAGGGTTTAACCCAGGCTCCTGTTTGAACAGCCTGCACAGGGGGCTGGGAACAAACTCATGACTGCATTCAAGTGACAGAGCTCCAGAGCCAGGCTGGGAGAGATTTAGGAGACATTCCCTGGCCTGAGGGACAAAATGTGTTTATGGATGGCTCTTCAAGGGCAGGAGAAGGGAAAAGAGCTCCAAGACACGCTCTGATGAAGGAAAGGGAATTAGACCAAGCTCAGGTTACCGCCTGCATGGGCAGCTCAACCGGCAGAGCTGGGTGTGCTTGGAAGAGCCTGGCACTGAAATGCCCTGAGCAGGAAGGCTCAAATATCTTCTGGTGACAGCATGGCAGTTAACAGGGTGACAAAAGCAATTCTGAGTTCTTCAGCAATCTCTGGATCGCTTATGAAGGTATTTCTTAAAGAAATAATTCCAAGAGGACAGATTGCGGAAGCTACAGACTGAGATTGAGAACTCATTTTACAGCAAAGATCCTTCAGGGGGTTATGGCTGCTTTAGGAATACAATGGGACCTCCACAAGCCCTGGCACTCCCAGAGCTCAGGTCAGGTAGAAAGAACAAACGGGAAATAAAGAAACTCCTTTGGAAGCTGGTGATAGAAACCAAGATGCCATGGGAGCAGCTTTTGCCATTGGCTTTGGCAAGAATAAAAGCCAGACCCATGGCAGATACTGAATTATCTCCCTTGGATTTGATCTTTGCAATTCCTTACCCTGGGAATTCTCCCCCTAGTGCGGGCTGGAGATAAGGGATGTATATTTCAAGCAGTCTGTGGCCAGAATCCTGTCTCTTGTGAAATCTCTGCCACAGGAAGCTGGGCTGGCACAGAGCCTGCCTTGGCACTTTGCTGTTCACAGCATCCACCCAGGACTCTGCCTCTCAATTACACTCACACACTGGGCTGCCTACGATTCCACTGTTGGAAAGTATACCAAATTTAATTTTTTTTTACCTTCCATTTGTCTAGTCAGGCTCGGTTTGCCTTTCTCTCAGGAAAGAAATTTAAAAAGTTTTTTTCTAAGGACTGTTAGACCACTCAACAGAGATGAGTTTAACATCTAAACAGACTGGGAATATCCCAAAAGATTCCCACAAAGAGAACGACATTCAACAAAACATCAAGGAAACATCAGCAAACATCAAGGAACACCCACCCCAGACACTGCCCCGGCATAGATGGAGACATCTGGTCTGGAAAAGGCTGAGAAGGAAATCCAGGAATGAGGATCTAATTAACATCAGAAGAGGAGAAATCCGCCTGCAATACGAAACCAAATACTAAGACCTACACAACCTGGAAGCAATGAACACTAAACCAATGGATTTCAATGGGTTCAGACTCTAAAACGTTTAGGAATAATCTAGTAAAACTCACGTGTAATCGAATGATTTTCTCTGCACACCAGGGCTATGTGTGGATGAAATTATTTCTGTTGCTCATCCTGACCAGAATCAAGTAATGCCTTGACTCTAACACTAAAGACATTATTGAAGAGTTTTTGTTTTTCCCACAGTTTCAGTGACAAGATTACACAATTAGAAAATTTTTTCATATTAATCCTACTTTTATTTTATCAGTTAGGTTTGGACCAGGGGTGTGACAAGGAATTTTTATTCTTTGGAGAAGATGTAGAAAAGACTTGCTTGCACTGGAATATTTTTCTCTATATTTGTGGCTGACTCTTAATGATGGCAGAATTTCGTAATGGGTTTTTCAATGCTCACCTTTAAGTTGCATTTTGCAAACGTAGAAGAGTATTAATCGTAAGGCTTTAACACATAAATAGTTAATACAAAATCGTTAAAAAAAAAAAAAGAAAAATAAAGCAGATTGTGAGGGTGGACTTGTGAATCACCTAAGGGCTGCTCTGGAACAAAAGCATCCCTGCCAGGCAGCCAGCAGAGGAGCTTTAGAAATGCAAATTAACATTGCTCTGGAAAAGTGCAGACAATGCACAAGGGCCTTCTTACCTGGGGGAGGAATTGGGCTGATTCCCTCTGCCCCTCACCCCCAGCTCTGCCTGCTTGCACAGATGGAATTTGCACAACTAAAGGCAGAGCCCACAGTGAGGATATCTGACTGCAACAGAAATTGGTTAAGCTGCAAAGGGAAACAGCAAACGGAGAATGTTGGGAAAGCTTTACTAAAAAAAGTGGGGGGGAATCATCCCTCTCCCTGCTCCAACCTGTGCTGTCACTGTCCAGGTTATATAGGGTGTATTGGGGCACTGGGGTGTTTTTGGTGCCACAAGTTCAGGGAAATGAGTTGGAAATCCAAGTATGTGGTGATTTAATTAGAGAAAAGTGGTCAATTCATGCAGCCCTGGATGGAGGGAGCACCCAAAAACGGAAAAAAGATGAACAGACACCAGACCCAATCCTACAACACCATGGACCAGCCCCTGGGAACCCTAACGAATTCATATCAGAACACAGAAAATCCATCCATAATTTGATTGGCAGAATTAGGATAAAAAGCATCCTCAAAATAATAACCAACCACACAGCTCCAGCTCCTGACCTTCCTGACGACCAATCCACTGAAATAAGGAAGGAGACATTTCACCATGGGATAGGATCAGATTATCTATTAACAGAGGGAGGAGGAGTTTACGCAAAATTACATGACTCCAACTGCTGTTCGCAAATAGATGATAACTGAAAAGCGGTGAAACAGATAACAAAGGAAATAAGAAAACATCTCGTATTCCGGAGAAAGGATGGGAATGGGACACGTTTTCGTGGTTCCCTGGCAGACCGTGGCTTAAACGAATGCTGCTCCTCCTCTGATGTGCTGCAGCAACTCTCAGCTTTTTACCATGCACGACACCTTGCGCCAAAGAGGACACAGGAAAAGAGACTGAGTCAATGGAAATTAAAAGTTTGTAAGCGCTATTCTTGAGAAAATGAGAAAAGGAGGGATTGAAAGCAGTAAGATTAATATCGTAGTAGGAGTGCATATTAAAGGTCTGCAATAGGTGGATCGGGAAGTCTGAACATTCCAAAAACGTCAGCAAGAGGGGAATGGGAGAGGGAGATGCAGACGGGAAAATGAGGATGTGATAAATGTGATTCGTGCTAATTAAGTTGTAACTATATTAACAAAATTGTATTTAGATCAATAGAAGACAATTGTTACAGAGTGAGAAGGGGGAGATGGGTGAGACAGGATAAAAGACATCTCCCAGATGTTGGGAGTCGAAGAAGGAGGTTGGAAGAAAGTCAGATAAGAATAGTCGAAGGACGGAGGTCTGATAAGCAGCATCTAGAAATACAGCTTCAACCTTGAAGCTGTCAAAAATGGAATGATCACAAGCATGGGACTTAATTAAAGTCATGTTATGGAAAACATCTGCTGAGTCACACAGGGCGCCTGTGCTACCTGCAGGTCACACCTCGGTCACTGATGAAGATGATGAGCCTTCACCGGAAATAAGACCCTCAAAAGGATGAGAGACCCCCAACCCATTAGTAGAGCATGCCCCGTGCAGTATAGTTACGTAGATTTTAGGAATAGAAACTAGGAGGAGCTTTCTAGAAACTTCTGTAGCCTACAGTATATAAGTGGGATTGTTAGCCTGGATGCTTTGATACGTGAGGAATGGGAGCCACTCCCCGTATCCCCGGTCGGAGGGGGGCCCCTCCCCGGTCGGTTTGCTTATGCTTTATACGAACCTCAATTATACTAAATTACTTACTGCCAAATTTTGTATATTCTTAAATATATGCATTTGATTGTTTAATCTCCAATACTTTAATTGTCATCTCCAATACTTTGATTGTATTCATTTTGTTACTATTAAAAACTTACTATTAAATTTAATCTTGTTGCTTGATAAATTGAGAAAAATAGAACATCAGTCATAACAATTTGGTGCTGAAACCCGGGAACTCCAGTCCCAGTGAAGAGTGGCTAGTTTTGGGAAGGAGCTCCCCACCAATTGTTAAGGTGGTCCCAAGGCTAGACCAGGCTCTCTTGGAAAAGGAGTTCCAAATTAAAATAAAGCATAAGCAAAAGAAGCTCGCTACAAGGAGGCGCGCCAGAAGAAGAAGGCTCCCGTGGGAACGCCGGCAGAAAGGGAAAGGTGCCCGTAAAACGTCTTGTGCACAAGAACCCTGTGCGAAAATGGGCTGTGTGAGTACCATGGGGTTGGGTAAAGGGGGCGGCTGTGTGCTTGTGTGTGAGTGAGAAATGTCTGAAAGGGGAGAGCGAGTAAATACCCCAGGAGGGACTGGGAGGGAAAGTCCCAGCCCGAGAACTCACGAGAAAAGTCTTTGAGAAGGGAGCTGATGCTCGGAAGAAGTGATTTAAGAAGGGAGTGAATGAGTCAGGTTCAACTATCTGTTGGGAGGATAATAGATGGAAGTTTCAGTACGTGATTAAGAAAGGATTGTGGAGAATGGCCAGAAAGAGAGGTTGGGGAGAGAATAAAAGGAAAAGAAGGAATTAGGTGTGAAACAAGTGTTTGGCAAAAGAAGTGAGATTGGTATATTAAGCGAAGGAGTTGAACCGCAGAACGAATGAGAGAGAGCAAGGGAAATGTTGCCGCCAGAGATGGGTCAGAGGAAAAGTAAAATCTCTGACCCAGGGGTTGTGAATTATGAGAATAGTTCACGAGAACCCGGTGTGCCTGGGAACCGAGAGGGGGTTTCCCAGAAGGGGAGCGAGATTCCTCAGGACAGCCCCCTGGGGATAGTGTTACAATACTAAAGTACAAGGGAATCCCAAAGAGAAAAAGTAAGCAGAAAATTATACAGTACTGTATGTTTGAGTGGACAAAAGAAAAGATTTGTGCAAATAATTTGTACTGGCCAGAGTTTAAATCATTTGAAGATTAGATTTGTCAGGTTTTAAATCTATATATGAGTTCAAAACAACGTTTTAATTAAGAAGAAAGTGAATATGCTGCTTTGTGGCTTCCAAAAAGTGTGTGAGGGGTAAATTTATAGTTCAAAGGCAAGAAAAAGAAGGTTATTCGTTATACCCTTTGCAAACTAAAGGACGGGCAGCAAGAAGGGACTGGCTAAAGCCATGGGACTCGTTAGATCACCTCCCACCCCCATACAGACAGCCTGGCCAGCCTGGCCAGCCTGTCCAGCCCCTGTCCCTGATGCACCTCCTATTCAAGACGAGCCAGTAGCACACAGAACTAGAGGCAGAAGGGGACAGGAGGAAGAAAGTGACAAAGAGGACGAGGGAACAGGAAGGGAGGATAGATTATACCCTCTTAGAGAGGTTCCAATGGCAAATCTGGCCCCAGGACAGGGACCTATTGGTTACATGAGTGTTCCCCTGAATACTAGGGACGTTAGGAAATTTAAGAAAGAGATGGGCAGGATGCCAGAAGATCATATTGAGGTAGCAAAGAAACTAAATCAGTTATTAGGACTGAATATTTACACCTGAGTGAAATTGCAGTCTATTTTAGAAATCTTGTTTACAGTGGAAGAGAGAAATGATTAGACAGTCAGGAATACAGGCTTAAAATAGAGATCATTAAAAGCCAAACCAAAAAGATCAGAAATGGCCTATGGCAGATCCAAATTGTAATAATCAGGAGGTAGAACATAGGCAAAATATGAGAGATTTCAAGTAAATGATTATCCAAAGTATTCAAGAAGCAATGCCCAGAGGACAAAATATAGGGAAATCTCTGAGTGAGCACCAAGGGAAAGATGAATGCCTGGCAGAATGGTTAAAGAGACTAAAAAAAAAGGATTTGCAGTTATACTCAAGCATAGACTCCGATACACCAGCAGGGCAGGTCCTTTTGAAAACACAATTTGTAGCTAAGTCTTAGGGGGGGGACATCAGGAAAAAGTTAGAAAAATTGAAAAATTAGCAGGATAGGAGCTTCAGGAGTTGTTAAAGGAAGCACAAGAAGCGTATGTTCATAGAGATGAGGAAAAGAAAATTAAAGCCAGGATTCTAATGACAGCAATCCAAGAAATACAAACAGCCACAAACACAAAGAATTTATCAGGAAAGAATAAAATTAAGAAAGAAAAATCAGGTCCTGCTTCTGAGGACACAAGACCTATGTGCTTTTCTTGTCAAAAAAAAAAAGGACATACACAAAAAAAAAATATTAATTCAAGAAAATAAAGGGGGGGTCAGAGGCTCATTTATTTAATATGAACCAAAATACCAGAAGACCCCTTGATAAAGCTGAAAGTAGATTCTCAAAATGAAGAAATCATATTTTTAGTAGACACAAGGACTTTGTTTTAGTTTAAGGTAAATGTAGAAAGAAACTTTTGAATAGAATTTTTCTGAGAAACAAATTTAAGCAATCTTTTTTTAATGAGTTAGAGAAAAAAAAATATTTCCTCAGAGAGAAGTGGGAAAAATATTTATTTAACAGGCAAAACACTTTTCAGTATAAAAATGAACAATATTAAACAACAAAACTTCTTATTGTTTCAAAAAGATGACAGATTCAAAAGAAGGTTTTTTTGTAAGTTGCAGCTTAACTTACTTAGTCTGGTATCAGTTCCTTCAGTGCTGGGAAATGCCTTGGCCCAGGCCAGGCTAGGTGGGCTACAGTGTGAGCTTCCAGAGCTTTCTTGGGTTTTCAGTCCAGAGCAAAATTGAATAATTCAAGGAAAAAAAAAGAAGAAAAACAGACTCCAGGGAATTTTTTACTTTAATTGGTTAAGAAAAAAAAAAAAAAAACCTAACCAAAAAGCAAAAGAGAGTTCTCTCCCGCTGTCCACTGCAGACAACTAGGTCTGTGAGCAGGAATGCGGGGGAGTCAGTGTAGTTTCTGATAACTAATTCTGCACTTTTTCTCGCCTCTTTCACTTCTGGAATCAGTCTTAAAGCTGCAGAATTCAATATTCAACACCAACTGAACAGACTATTTAAAGATACAAGCATCATAAAATAAAAAGAAACAATTTAGCTGATAATAAAGCAGGGGGGGAGCCCTAGGAAAAAACGGCAGTGTGAGTGTGGCTTTTCGGGAAGCAAAAGCACAGGGTGGGGCACCATGCTTTTCCTTGGCAGAAGTGAAAGCTGTGAAGAAACTGGGGGTAACCCTGAAAAAAGGATGAATTTTTCTGCCCAATAGTAAAAGAGCGGTGCCAGGACTTTTGGCCCAACAGATCCCAGACAGCTCACATGGGGGGATTCACTGGGGCACGAGAGCACTTTGTGACCATTTTTGTAAAATTTTATTAAAAAAAACCCAACCAAATTACTCAAAAAAAATTGTAATAAATCAAATGAAACTAAGGAGAGTACTGGGTGCCAAAAGCTACAGTCCATATAGAGGTAGCATAGAACCCCTGTATTTTGGGACCAAGGGAGAATGTGATTTTTGTATGTGCAGTGAAAAAAAAAATTATTTTACTGCTGTTTGAAATACCAGTTTAAAGTTGTTTTAAAAGGTGCATTATCAAAGTCTGGACATCCTGAATTAGCTGCCAGCTGCAACCTCATTGAACCTGAAGGCAGAACAGCGCTGATGAGAAAGAATCAGACACCTCATTGATCAATGGAAACAGCCCAGGAGGATTGAAAAATTTCTCCAAGAGCCTCCAACAGTCAACATTAACTGATTTATTTGAAGAACTACAACTCCAGAAAAAAAGACTGGTAACACCTGTTATTAAGAGGGTCAAAAACATAATTAACACACTGGGAAAGTACTAACCATGGCTTAAAGTGTTGTCCATAAATTTGTGTTATTTGTACCTATTGTTTTAATTTGTAGTAAAAAGTAACTAGAGTGAAAAAAAAATAATAATTGGTTTGTTTAAGTTGTGTATGTAAACAGCTAACTTTAAAAAAAAAAAATTTTTAGTAATTTTTTTTGGAATGTTATTAGAACAAGTTATGTGAAAACAAATCTTGTAGTTGGCATATCTCCGGAGCTTTAGTGGATTAGGAAAAATAGCTGATCAATCTAAGGAGAAAGATAAGGCAGTGCTGCAGAACTACGAATACTTTGTGCCATCTTTGAAACAAACAAACAAAAAAAAAGTTAAAATAGTTCATACGAACCTTATGAGGCCAAGGGTATCAAAAAGAAACAAATTCCAGGATAAAAACTTTGCTACCGAGAAGATGGACATCTCGGCCCTTGGCTGCAACCCAAGGGGCCTTGAGACAGGTAGAAAGTTAAAATTCCTGAGAATTATTTTCATTGTGCTTACTATAATACCCCTGGCAACTGGCTAAAACCATAAGACAGCATGGAGCAAAAAAGAACAGACCATACAAAAACAAATTACAAGAAGACAAGCAATGCAAGAGCCAGCAGTAAAGAAACAAACTATTCCTGATCCCTGTGGGTCAAGGATAAGATGGAATCAGTTTTTGTGACACATTCACATGTTACTGCTGCCTGTTATGACTGTACCAGCTTTTTAGAAAATTGTGTGAAAAGTCCAAAATTCTATTGAGTAAGAAGAAATTTAAGATTCAATGGGTGAACTCCTTATCCTAACAATAATCAACTTTGTCCTAGATATAAAATTTTCTTTTGTTTTGAAAAATATAATAATGGAAGTTGAAAAAAAAAAAAAAAAAAAAAAAAAGATAGGAAAAGATCAAAAGGAAAGAGTTAAGGAAATTGAATGAGCTGTATAAACAATTAAAACAGCACTATAGCGACTGGGATTTGCCAACCTCAAACAAAAATTTGTTTGTAGATCTAATGCAAGAAATTGCCACAGAATTGGGATTATCTAAATGTTTTGTTTGTAGAGGACTTAGAATGGCTAAAAGATGGCCATGAAGAGGTGAGGGTTTGGCTCCAGAACAATTTTTAAAATGGAATCATACACAAATTTCTAAGACCCTAAGACGGCCTGAAGGCTGGGTCCTGAGTCATCAAGTCATTAGAACAGTTTGTATAACTCGGGAAGGGAGAAAATACACTGAAGTGGTAGGATATACTCCTTGCCTATCTACTTTAGTAGTAAATTCAGACAATAACACAAAGACCTGGCAACCCAAGAGTCCTACTGGATATTGGGAAATAGCAAAAGAAATGAATTGCGAGTGGAATAATCAAACTAATTTGTGCTGGCATAACAGTTCTGGAGCTAACCCCTACCAATCCATAAAAGACTTGAAATCTTATTGGGAACAACCAGAAAATACAAAAAAGAAAGATGGAAAGCCCCTGATGAAATATATTGGATTTGTAGGCAACAAGCATACAGTGAACTACCCCGAAAATGGGAGGGAACTTGTACCTTAGGGATTATACGACCCTCCTTCTTTGTCATACCAAGGTCTAAGGGCGATGTACTAGGAACACCACTTTATGAAACCTTAGAAAGAAAAAAAAAAAAGAGAATTAAATCTCGACTTTCTGATGGCGGGAGGAAACCAAAAATGGAAAGATGAAGAATGGCCTGCAGAAAGAATTATAGCATACTATGAACCTGCTACTTGGGCTCAGGATGGGTCTTGGGGATATAGAACTCCAATTTACCTATTAAACCGGTTGATAAGGCTCCAGGCCGTAGTAGAAGTCGTCTCAAACCACACAGCAGACGCTTTAAAGTTGTTGGCCAAACAGCATTCACAAATGCGAGCATTTGTATATCAAAACAGAATTGCCCTAGACTATCTGTTGGCAGAAGAAGGAGGAGTTTGTGGGAGGTTTAATGAATCTGAGTGTTGTGTGGAAATAGATGACCACGGGGAAGCCATCACCAAACTTGCTGACGAAATTAAAAGAGTGGCACATGTACCAGTTCAAAAATGGAATTCTATCCTGAAAGCTGACTGGTGGGATAATCTTTTTGGGGGTGTGTGGTGGAAAAAATTAGGATTCATGCTATTGTGTTCTGTGTTAGGTCTATTGTTTCTGCCTTGCATGATACCATGTCTAATCAAACTAATCCACTCAGTAATTCAAGGAATGCGACTTACAGCCATGCCTATAGATCCAGAATTAACAACAAAAGGAAAAATAAACTCCTTAATGGTACTGAAAGCGCAATCTAATCGCACTCAAGGAAAAGAGGTCGAAAAAGTAGTGACTGAATGCAAAGAGAATACCCTGGCACGGGAAATGTTAATCAAATTTGAAAAGGAGTGTGAAAAGCTGGAAACCGCACGAAAAATGTTAGAAAAAATGGAGGCTAGTATGAAGGAACATAGACAATACCAAGTAACAACCTTCTAAAGCACGAATCAAAATGAATTAAAAAAAAAAAGAAATGGGGGAATTGTGATAAATGTGATTCGTGCTAATTAAGTTGTAACTATATTAGCAAAATTGTATTTAGATCAATAGAAGACAATTGTTACAGAGTGAAAGGGGGGGAGATGGGTGAGACAGGATAAAAGACATCTTCCAGATGTTGGGAGTCGAAGAAGAAGGTTGGAAGAAAGTCAAATAAGAATAGTAGAAGGACGGAGGTCTGATAAGCGGCATCTAGAAATACAGCTTCAACCTTGAAGCTGTCAAAAATGGAATGATTCCAAGCATGGGACTTAATTAGAGTCATGTTATGGAAAACATCTGCTCAGTCACACAGGGCGCCTGCGCTACCTGCAGGTCACACCTCGGTCACTGATGAAGATGATGAGCCTTCACCGGAAATAAGACCCTCAAAAGGATAAGAGACCCCCAACCCATTAGTAGAGCATGCCCCGTGCAGTATAGTTACGTAGATTTTAGGAATAGAAACTAGGAGGAGCTTTCTAGAAACTTTTGTAGCCTATAGTATATAAGTGGGATTGTTAGCCCAAATGCTTTGGTACGACAGGAAGGGCAGGCCCCTCCCCGTACCCCCGGTCGGTTTTGCTTATGCTTTATACGAACCTCAATTATACTAAAACACTTACTCTCAAATTTTATCCATCCCAAATTATACAACTGTAATACTTTACTTGGATAGTATTTAGTTTCAATAATTTTTGTAATCTTCTTTAATACTTCTGATTGTATTCATTTATAATTGTTACTATTAAAAATTTGTTGTTACTTTTAATCTTGGTTGTTTGTTTAATTGGAAAAATAGAAAACCATTCGTAACAATAACCAACCAGACAACTCCAGCTCCTGACCTTCCTGACGACCAATCCACTGAAATGAGGAACGAGACATTTCACCATGGGATGGGATCAGGTTATCTATTAAAAGAGAGAGCCAGACTTTGTGGAAAATTAATTACTCAAATTGTTGTTAGCGACTAGATGATAACTGAAAAGTGGTAAAACAGATAACAAAGGAAATAAGAAATTAGCTCATGTACCAGTCCAAACAGGGAAAGGATGGGAATGGGACACGTTTTCGTGGTTCCCTGGCAGACCGTGGCTTAAAGAAATGCTGCTCCTCCTCTGACGTGCTGCAGCAACTCTCAGCTTTTTACCATGCACGACACCTTGCGCCAAACAGGATGCGGGAAAAGAGATTGAGTCAATAGAAATTAAAAGTTTGTAAGCGCTATTCTTGAGAAAATGAGAAAAGGAAGGATTGAAAGCAGTAAGATTAATATCGTAGTAGGAGTGCATATTAAGGGGGACATGCAGTAGGTGGATCGGGAACTCTGAACCTTCCAAGTTCCTCACCCAGAGGGGAATGGGAGAGGGAGATGCAGACGGGAAAATGAGGATAAAAAGGAGGCGGCGCTTTAGAGACCGCATGGCAAATGCCGCATGGCCTCTCTCTTTGTTCATCAATAAAGTCACTTTTACAGGACTCCTCTGTCTCCTGCGGGCACACAAACCTCTGGCCACGGGAATTTTCCCGCACAGCCCCGGGCACAGGGCAGACACCTCTGTGCCACCCACAGCAACCGGGACGAGCCAGCGCTGCTCCGGCACCGGCTCCTGCCGAGGCCCCAGCGGGAAGGAGACCGCGGGCAGCCGCTCCCGCAGCGCCCTCAGCCCAGCGCCAACACGGGCCGGCACCGGCACAACCAACCCGCCAGAGCCCCCTGCCGCCCCCGAGGCCCGCAGCGAGCCCCGAGCCCCCGCACAACCGAGCGCGGCTCCCACCTGCGCTGGGGCCGCCTCCGAGCTCCGCCGCCGCCTCCCCGGGCTCCGGCCGCTGCCGCCGCTGCCGGGCCCGCACAGACGCTGCCACAATGGCGCCTTTGCTGCTCTGCCCAATCAGCGCGCGACAACCAGGAGTGCCATTGGCACAATCAGCCAATGGCAGCGAGGGCCGGGCTCTGCACACGGCCCAGCCTCGGCCCGCGCTCTCAGGGCCCCCCGGGCTGTGGGAGGGCAAAGGCGGAGATGAGGAACAGCCCTGGAACGGGCCCGGGCCCGAGCCGCCATTGGCCTGGAAACACAAACAAAGTTCTCCGCAGCTCCCGGCACGCCTGTCCCAGCCCCGCGTGTTCGCTGCCTCCGGCTCTGCGGGAAGCCCTGGAGCTTCACTTCTCCTACCCCCTAATTAGGAGCGTCATTGCACGGCTTTGATTTCCCTCACAAAATGGGAAAACTGCTCCAAACCGCTGTGGATGAGTGGAGGGGAGAGATATCTGGCAGAAAACTCCAGAAACTCAAAGGAGGACAATGAGAAGTAAATGAAAACCCTTCAAACCAGCTTTCCCTCACCCCTCCCTCCCTCCTTCCAGCTGCACCTCCTACCTCGGCAGTGCAGGGTGGGACAAATGATGCTAACTTTTTTAAACTTTATGAGTTTATTAAATCTTAGCATAAAAATACAACAACAGACTGAGAAAGGTGAAAAATCAGCGCTGGGACCACTGGACTAAACCCCCACGTGCTCCCCTACAGAATGGATGTTCTGCCTTTTATGGCCCTGGGCCCTCCCAAAGTCTTGTCGCTGAACTCCTTCTCTGCCGTCCATCGCTGGAGACTCCTTTCTTACATCTGCACTGGAGGTCAGGTGTAGGAACAAGCCGGCCCTCCCCAAATGCCCCGACTACCTAAGCCATGTCGTGACAACAATGCAAGGGGGAGGGGAAAGAGGATTATGGGAGGATATATTACAATAACATCATTATACATCCACAAAACTTATCTTAACATACACACACTGTTCATCCTTTAATTGTGAGAGCCAACCATCACATTACTCATCTATAACAATGGGGACTGCGCCGGTCCCCATAAATCAGAGGGGGACAGAGCCAGCACCAGTCCCCCTGAATCAGTGGGGACAGAAACTACCCCCTGCCCACCTGGGTATTGCATCAGCCTAATAGGTGTGTACAAAAGGTTATACATATTCGAACATTTTAAAGTAGTTCCTCCCCCATCCCACCTTTTTCAAGCATGTACAGTTTTCCCAGTCCTCATCATTTGTTACTTTTCAATACATTCAACAGGTTTTGATTCCTTCATTGGTTAAATGTTAACATTACAACCACTCTTCATCAACACTGGTATCACAACACAACATTCTCATTAAAAGATATCTAATCTTTAGCAAAACTTCTTTTTCAAAAGTCAACCTTATATAACACATAGTATTCACTCTAACAAATACTAAACCAACACTGTAATATATTTATCACAGCAGCCTGGAGTTCAGAGCCAGGCTTGGGCTAGGGAGTGTGACTGGGGTTGCCATTGGGCTTAGGTCCAAGAACAACGGTGTTGGCCTTAAGGCAGGAATTGGGGCTCAGTTTGGGAGTTCAGGCTAAAGCTGGCATTGGAGTGTGGGCTTATCAAGGATAGAGAGATGGGGACTACTGATTTGTAATCAGAATTCGAATTTTACTGCGAGCTACATATGCTTATATACCATTTTCAGGAAGGTAAGTAATTTTTTCTACATTCATTGGTTAAACATCACAAAGACAAACTTTACATTTCTCCTTACATTAAACTTTATATTTCATTTACATTTCAAACTTCACATTTTTACTTAGTTAAATCTTCTTTTCTGTCAGCCAGACTTGATCCCATCTTCTTGTAATCTTCAAAGCTCTGTTTGTTCTTGCCAAGGCATCTTGGTTATCAAACTGCATATGCTAATTAATTTACAGTGCTATCAGTCTCAGTTACCACAGCTTAAAACAATGGATTAAGCTTCATTATTAAGCTTACATATTTCTATTGTCTTGCTTAAAATATTTTCCTGAGGCCTGTCTCTACATCGTTTCTTGTCCTTGCATCTTCAGCATTCTTGCATTTCTCCATCCTGAGATTTGCTTTCACACAGCTTTCTGAGAGTTTTATACCTTTTCTATTCGCCACAACCAGCACCCCCTGAACCCCCATTTTCAGGCACCAGAACCCCTTTGAGCCCTGACTTCCAGGAAGGAAACTCCCCCTTAACACGCATTCCCCAGAAGGGGAACCCCCTGAACCCCCATTTTTGGGCACGGGGAATCCCCTGCACTTCCATTTCTGGGCAAGCCCCCCTTCCTGGGCACAGAGATTCTCCTGAATGTTCATTTCGGGCCACCGAGATCCCCCTGTACCCCCTTCCCCAATCCTGAAAACCCCTGCACCCCCTTGTCTGGAACCTGGAATACCCTGAAGCCCCATTCCCGTGCACGGACACCCCCTTGAACCTCCATTTCTGGGCACCGGGACACCCCTGAACCTCCATTTTCAGGCATCGGGACCCCTTGAACCCCAGAACCGGGAAGGGAAACCCCCTGCACCCCATTTCCTTGACCCTGGGATCCTCTGAACCCCCATTACTGAGCATGAGGACACCCCCTGCACCCCCTTATTCGGTGCTGGGACCCCCTCCTGAACCCCCGTCACGTGTACTGGGACCCCCTGCACCCCCTTCTCGGGCATCCCGCCCTTCCCAGACCCCAGACCCGCCCTTTTCCTTCACCTTTGTACCCCTGGATCTATCAAATTTCCGTGTCCCTCCAGTTGTCCTCTCCCGGCCCTTTCTTAATGGGGATCCCAGGGGTCCCAAGTGGTTCTCCGAGGGCTCCAAGGAGGTCGCAGCGGGGATCTAGAGGGATCCAGAGGAATTCTCTGGAATTCCCTCGTCCCCGCACCGCGCTCACTCGGTCTCTTTCGCTTCCGCGTCTCAACCTGCGAGACCGGGATCTACCCGGCGACTGATGACGTCACAGAGGAACACGGCTGCCATTGGCGGACAGGAAATAGCGGCGCCAATGGCGGGGCCGGAGGCTGCTCTGGGGGCGGGGTCAGAGTTGGGGGCGGGGCTAGACTGAGTCGGGTCCGGGCGGGCCAGCGGCGGAACGGGGCGATGGTTCCAGCGCTGGGCCTGGCGCTGCTCCTGGGGCTTCTGGGACTCTTGGTGGGCCCGGGGGGCGCGACGAGCGGTGAGTGGGACCTCCCGAAACCGGGGCCCCCCTGAACATTCATTTCCAGGCACCGGGGACCCCCTAAACCTTAATTCCCGAGCAGGGGAACCCCCCCGGGATCACCATTATGGGAACTCTGACGCCGCCCCCATCCCCTTCCCCACCACGAAGATCCCCCTCTACCCCCTCATCTGTCACCAGGACCCCCCTGAACCCCATTCTTGAGCACGGGGTCCTCCTTGATCGCCAGTTTCCGGGCACCGGGAACCCCCTGCACCCCCTTATCGGGCACCGGCAGCCCCCTGAACCCCCATTCCTGGGGATCAGGATCCCTTTGAACCCTGAATCGCGGACCAGGAAACCCCCTGAACTTCCGTTTCCGGGCACTGGGAACCCCCTAAACCTTCATTCCCCGGTATGGGAAACACCCCATAGCCCGTTTCGGGACCTGTGACCCCCCCATCCCCTTCCTCGGCACCAAGACCCCCCTGTGCCTCCATTTCTGGGCATCGGACCCCCTTGAGCACCAATTTCCGGGCACCGGGACCCCCCGGTACCCCCTTATCTGGCACCGGGACCCCCCATAACCCCCATTCCTGGGGATCAGGATCCCTTTGAACCCCGAATCGCAGACCAGGAACTCTCCTGAACCCCCATTCCTGGGCACTGGGACACCCCTGAATCTCCATTTCCGGGTCTGGGACGCCTCTGCACCCCCTTTTCGGGCATCCCGCTTTTGCCAGACCCAGTCTCGCCCTTTGGACCCTCCGGACCTCCCAACTTTCCGTGTCCTCCCCGTTTTCCACTCCCGCCGCTTCCTGAAACGGGGTCCCAAGGGTCTCAGGGGGGTCGCAGCGGGGATCCAATGGGATCCAGATGAATTCCCTGGAATTCCTCTTTTCCCCCCGTCCGCTCCCCCACCACACTCTCTCGGTCTCTTTCCCGTCTCCCAGGCTGCGCCTCTGGGATCTGCTCACCTCTCCCAGCTCCAGACCTCCCTTTCCCGTGACCCAGGGACTCCCTGGACCCCCATTCCTGCTTTTCCCAGCTCCCAGACCCCCCTTTCCCAGACCCCTGGACCCCTTTCCTGGGCACAGAGATCACGTGGATCCCCCATCCCACCTCTCCCAGTCTCCTCCTTGACCTTGGACCCTTCCCAGCTCTCCCCCTTCTGCTTCTTGCCCTCCCCTAAACTCTGTGTCCCCCGAGTTCTCCACCCCCTGCTCGTCCTGCGGGGGTGTCCCAGGGGGTCCAGGAAGGTCCCTGGAGGGTCATGGAGGGTCCCAGGGGGATTCTGGGCTCTGGGACCCCCTTGAATTTCCAGTCCCGGGCACTGGGACCCCCCTGCACTCCCTTATCCAGTATCAATCCTCCCCTGTATCCCCCTTCCCATCCATCCCGCCTCTCCCAGCCCCAGACCCCCCTTTTCCTTGACTCTGAGACCCCTTAGACCCCCATTCCTGCTTTTCTCAGCCCCCAGCCCCCCTTTCCCTCTGTATCAAGGACCCCCGAGCCCCCCATTCCAGTCATCCTGGGTCTCCCTACCTTGTGACTCCACTTTCTTTGGCACTGGAGTCCCCTAGACCCCCTTTCCTGGACACAGGGATCCCCTGAAACCCCAATCCCACATCTCCCAGTCCTTGTATCCCCCTTTCCTTGATGCTGAGCCCCCATTCTTGGACACTGGGACCCCATGCAACCCCCATCCCACCTCTCCCAGTTCCTCTTTCATTGATCCATGACCCCCTCAACCCCCCCAAATCTCTGTGTCCCCCCAGTTCTCCACTCTCTGCGTTACCTGCATGTGGCAGTGTTGGAGCCCAGCCCTGGGATCCCTCAGTTCATGATGATTGGGTACCTGGATGGGATCCCCTTCGTGCGCTATGACAGCAAGCGGGGCCGGGCAGAGCCGCTGACACAGTGGATAAAGGATGGAGCTGAACAGGGATTTTGGGATAGGAGGACCCAGACCTGCGAGAGGAGGCAGCAGGTCACTGTTGGGAACCTGCATATACTGCAAGACTGGTACAATCAGAGTGGGGGTGAGTGAGGGGATCCGTGGGGCTGGGGATCCATGGGGCTGGGGTGGGATTTATGGGGCTTTCATGTGGATTCACAGGGTGGGGATCCATTAGGATCGTATGGGATATCTTGTGATCCATGGGTTGGGATGTGGATCCATGGGGCTGGAATCAGGCTCTGTGGGTCTCCATCAGATTCTGGGGCTCCTTAGGGCTGGAATGGGACTCTGTGGGGCTGGGCACAATTCCATGGGTCTCTGTGGGTACAATCCTCCCAGATCTCCACACTGTACAGCGGCTTTATGGCTGTGATCTCCTGTCTGACGGGAGTGTCCGTGGATCCTACCGGGATGGCTACAATGGGCAGGATTTCACCTCCTTTGACCTGGGATCCGGGAGATTCGTGGCTGCCGACAGCGCTGCTGAGGTGACCAGGAGTCGCTGGGAACGTGAAGGGAACGATGCTGAGAGCTGGACGAATTACCTGGGGCACATCTGCCCAGAACGGCTCCAGAAATACGTCAGATACGGACAGAAGGAGCTGGGCCACAAAGGTGGGAGCAGAATTCCTTTGGGAATGTGGAATTTAGGAATGAGGAACTTGGGAACATTCCTGTAGGAATTCTATGGGCAAATCTCACCCCCATCCAATTCTAGTGGGAATTCCATGGACAGATCTCACCCCCATCCCATTCCCATGGAATTCCATGGTTAGATCTCACCCCCATCCCATTGCCATGGAATTCCATGGATGTCTCTCACCGTTATCCCATTCCAGAGCCCCCTGATGTCCATGTGTCTGGAAAAGAGGAACAGGGGACGCTGATCTTGTCCTGCCACACGTACGGATTCTACCCCAGCTCCATCGCAGTCAACTGGATGAAGGGGGATGAAATCTGGGATCAGGAGACGGAGTGGGGCGGGATCATTCCCAACAGCGACGGCACCTTCCACACCTGGGCCAGGATCGAGGCGCGGCCGGAGGAGCGGGAGCAGTACCGGTGCCGGGTGGAGCATCCCGGAATGTTGGAGCCTGGGATCTACGCTTGGGGTGAGGCTGGGAATGTGGAATGTGGGAATTGGGAATTTGGAATTCCCAAATGGAGATTCCCCTCCCCCTCCTCACCATCCCGTTTTTCCCAGAGCCGACAGCTGGCAGGAATCTGGTGACCGTGGTCACCATCATCACTGCCATCATCATCCTCATTGTCCTCATTGGATTAATTGTCTGGAAGCGCCAATCTGGTAACACAGGATGGGGGTCGGGATGGGGCACGGATCCACCTGGCACTGTTCTGGGAATCCTGTGCCACCGACCATGTTTTTCCACAGGGAAGAGGGACAGGAATGAATACAACACGACAGCCAGTAAGTACCAGTGGTGGATCCAGCTCTGGATCCCCTCTGTGCAGATCTCAGGATGGATCCTGGGGTTAATCCCAGTGTATGATCCGTGCTGAAATCTCATGGATCTTCTCTTTCTGCAGAAAATGACCTGGGAACAACGGCTTGACCGCAGGTACGGAGCGGGATCAGGGTGGGCTATCAGAGGGGGATCGGGCAGGATGGACAAATTGGGATCAGGGAGGGCTTCTGAATCAGAGCAGGGGTCCAGAGCAGGATCAGATGGAATTGTGGAGTGGGATCGGGGGTGGATTCTGGAGCAGGATCATTTAGGATGGATGGATGGATGACGGATGGATAGTGGATGGCTGGATGGATGGATAGGTGGATAGGTGGATGATGGATGGATGGATGGATGGATGGATGGATGGATGGATGGATGGATAGGTGGATGATGGATGGGGTAGGATCAGTTGAAATGGATGGGGCAGGATCAGGGAGAGATTCCAGAGAGGGATCAGTTGGGATGGATGGAGAGGGATTGGGTGAGATAGATGGAGAGGTATTAGGTGGGATGGGTGGGTGGGTGGGTGGATGGATGGATGGAGCAGGATTGGAGCGGGATCAGGTGGGATTCCGGAGCAGCTCCCGCTCTCAATGGGCTCCAGCCAGGTCCATTCTGCAGGATGGGGACAGGGACAGGGTGACACCGTGACTTTCTCTCATCCCAGCAGGAATCACTGCCTGAGCGATCCACAGAGCTGGATCCGGCCCCTTCCCTCATCCTGGGAAACCGAGATCTGCCAGCAGAGCTCATCCCAGTGCTTCCACCCATGCACAGCTCTTGCTAACGGATCAATTTCCCATTTTCCTGCGTTTTAAAGCCAAGAACTGTGGGAATGCAGCTAAAGAGCAAGACTGGAAGCAGAGCTCAGCTTGTAACAAGTGACATAGATGTGTTAGCCATAGTAGGCTGCAAGCCTTGGCAAGAGTAAGTGGGATTCTGAAGAAGGAATGTAAGAGATAAGAGAGTGCTTGGTACGATGTGGTTAGTGTGCTGTTTTGTGGGGAATCATGCAAAGACTATATATATCTGTTTGTGGACACTGTTAGAAAGCTAGGAAAATTACAGCCTGAAAAATTACTTTCAGGCTGGAGCTTTTCAGCTTCATTCCCAGGCTGATAAGTTGGTTCTAGCTTCAGCTGGGGAGAAAATCTCCCAGGATGATAATTTAGTCAAAACAGAATGAAATCCGGTCAAAACAGAATGGTATTCACAAGAAAGATTAACACCTGGTGTTTTTCTGTGAGACACATTCTAAGGTATGGTCTCATGGATGTTTTTCCCAGTTATCCAACGAGCTACTATCCTGTCTTAACTCTCCATAATATGCTTAAAATATGGGTTTTGCATTCAATAAAGTTAGTCTTTTTTACCCTAAAGAGACCCATGTGTGTTGCTGTCTTTGCTGTCTCCTTTTCCTCTCTCTCTAGCGCAGTAACCACACCTGATGTCTTGGTTTGAAAGACAGGGGTCTGCTAAGAAAGGCAGGAGCCTCTTTTAAAATGGAAAATGTAAATCCCCTCCCTCCAAATGATTATAAATTTGAAATTAAGGGGCTCTCAGGCAAAGATATGGGAATGACAGTTCTTTACTAGGAAAAATTAAAATAGAAATACAGTATTACAAAGAACAAACCCAAAACACTGACCTAGTCAGAATACAACGACTCCCTATCAGTCAGGGTGTTGGTAGCAGTCCCATTAAATGGTGGCTGCAGTCCTCCTGGATGACAGATGTGGTTCAGTTGAAGCAGTGCTCCTGTAGAAGGGTGCAGTTTTCCTCTGAAGGTTCAGTGATGATATAGAAGGGTCTGGTTTTCCTCTGGAATCCAGTGGATCCTCTGATGTTCCAAATCTCAGTTTTAATCTAGGTAGGAAAGGCTTGGCTTCTCCCCTTGGCTGGAGCATCTCCCAATAGGATGATGGAATTTCATGAGTCATGCAGTGGCACTCAATGGCCCATTAACAGAAGATATCTTCCTGGAGGAAGGATGGGTTGTGGGAAAGATAAAGAACACTGCCCCACCTGGTTTTAACAGATGGCCCATTAGCAGAGGATATCTCCCACAGAGATAAGGATCACTGCCCCACAGATGGTGATAGAATTTGTACTTTTGGTCACATCCTGTGACCTAAAACACATCCCCTGCTCGCCAGGGCCTTGAGGGGCAGCTGTCCAGCTGGGCCAAGGTGTGCCAGCACCTCCAGCCGTGCTGGGGAGCCTTGCCAGCTCTGGGCCCTGCTGTGCAGGAGGGTCCCTGTGTGAGCTGGGGCCTCAGCCACTCCTCTCTCCACACTCGCCCTGCTGCAGCTCCACCATCCCGGTCAAGGAGGCGCGACTCTCCCTCGCCCCCAGGGAGCCCAAGGACCGTCCGGTTTGACAGCTCTCACACACGGCCTCAGCAGCAGCAGTCGCCCAGGAAAGCAGAGCACCAGCCCTCCCTGCCTCCCCCACGGCCCCCCAGCCCGGCCGTGAAGCGGAAGCCCCCCGAGATCCCCCCACCTCCTCCCCTGCCCAGCCAGCCACCCTGGTCCAGCTAGGACTGAAACTGGGCCACCCACAGCAGGACTTGGGCCAGCAACAGCTTGGGGCATCTCCTCTTCTCTGCAAATAACAGGTGTTAGCTATGGATAACATCCAGAGGCACTTTTCATACTGTTGGGCCTTCAACAGGAAGGGCTGAAGATTCTTCCCATGCCCTGCCTCATCCTTTGCTGTTTTGATTTTCATACACCTGGGCCCTGGCTGAATCTCTTCAAAGAACATTTTAAGCACTGCATGTTTTACCTCACTTCTCAAGGGAAAGCAATAAAAAAATTTCTTCAGTTCAGACCTCATTTTTGGTGTGGTTAGCCACTCACATTTTGAGCAACTAATTTTCCATGGTACCTCTGCCCTTTTCCTTACTATCCAAAAAAGTACATCTGGACATGAAAATCACCACTATTACTGAGATTCATCTCAAAGCCCAGAGGACAATCTAGCACAAAATATTCTCCCTGTGTACTGCACGGCAAGAAATATTCCGAGGAAAATACAGTGGCAGCTGAGACTTGTGGAACTCCCAGAATACTGAGCCTGCAGAGGAGGCAAACAGCCCTGGCAGTGCCTGAGGGGACTTCTCCTCACAGACTCCTCTCAAAGTGTGTCACTTCAGCAGGGGAAGGCTTTCAAACCTTTGCCTTTCCTTCCTCCTGTGCTAAAATTTAAGGCTCCTCCTGAGAAAATACTGAGCTACAAACAATTCTCCATTCCTCAACAAAGCAACTCAACTCAGGTGCTCGACTTAAGAAAGAGCAAAACCAAAGGTGGTCAGAAATTTCGCATCAAGGCCTATTTGCAGAGAAACCCCATCATATGTCAGCAAATATTTATTAGCATCAGGTCACTCAAAAGAAACCCAACCCTGTATTAAGCAGCGTTTTAAACGAACTTGAATTATTTTTCCTCACATATCTGCTGGACTGGTTTGCTCCTTTTTTATCCTAAAGAGAATATTAGAACGATTTGCTCTTGACCGGACTCCTTGGGTGGTCCCCAGCCCTGGCTCCTCACCACGCCTTGCCCGGGCTGTTAACGCAGCCTGTCAGCACCACCTGACTTTGGCAGCCTGTTCAGACCTCGGGCACGGCTGGTGCCACGGTCCCCTCTGGTGCCACGGTCCCCTCTGGCTCCTGGCGTGTCCCTGCTGCTGGAGGAGCCCTGCTCGTGCTGCTGCCTGCGTTCAATAACCCCGGTCCTGCTCCCCAGCCAAGAAGAGAGACCAAAATCACTGCTTTGGGCAGCTCGTTTGAACGAGTTGAACACTTACTCATCTCGAACACAGACCTCTTAACATCCACACACCAACACCAGGAAGTCACCTCATCTACAGAGGTGAGGAAGCCTGAGCAAACAGAAGATCAGAGTTCAAGCACATGGGGTTTTTAATTTAGTGGAAGCGCTCACTCGTTCACAAGCCTTACTTGTCAAACTGGATTGTGCGATGCTATTGTCTTGCTTGTGTTAGAGAGAAACCAGGGAGAAATTAGCTAAGAAATAAGAACCACTCTTGGGGCTCGGGCTTGGCAGACAAAGGGAGCAGGACGGCACCTGCCCGCTTTGCCCGAGTCCCTGCTCCTGCCGGACAAAGGCGGACGCGGCTCCGTGCGGGGCGAGCCGGGCGCTCCGTGCCGGGGCCGGGGCCGAGCGCTCGGGCGGGCGGCGCTCAGGATGCTCGGGCAGCGCCGCGGGCCGGGCGGGCGCGATGGAGCCGCCTGAGGGCTGGGACCCCTCCGGGCGGCCGGCCCGGCGCACGCAGTGGCTGCTCAGCGCCCTCGCCCACCGCTACGGGCTGGAGCGCGGCGTGGAGAACGAGATGGTCGCGCTGGCCAGCGGCCCGGACCTGTCCCTGCAGGAGATCTTCCAGCAGCGGGACTGCGCCGGGCCGGGCCGCATCCCCGGCGAGGAGTCCCGCACGCTGTGCCGGGCGCTGGGGCCGGAGGAGGCGGCGGAGCCCGAGGAGTGCGCGGGGATGTGGGACGGGCTCTGGGCCGAGCTCACCTTCCGCCAGCTCCACGCGCGGCTCTGCGGCCACTTCAGCACCCGCGCGGGGCCGCGGCTGCCGCTGGGCCGGGAGGGCGAGCACATCGAGAGCCACATCCGCCCGCGCAGCCCCCGCCGAGCCCGAGCGGCGGCCGCCGGGGCCCTGCTCCCGAGAGCGCTGCGAGGAGATGGTGGCGCTGGAGCGGGCCGAGGAGCGCATGGCCGAGCTGCAGCAGGAGAAGGGCAGCCTGCGGCAGCTGCTGGAGGACGTGCGGGCCGCCCTGCAGAGCAGCGATGCGCGGTGCCCGGCGCTGCGGCTGAGTCCGGGCCGGCTTCTGCACCGCGCTCCCGACGGCGGCTCGGCTGGCCCCGAGCGCTTCAGGAGAGATGCTGCTCTCGCAAAGTCAGTGTTTAGAACCCCTCCACCTCCGCACTGAGACCGAAGTTGCTCGTTCATTCTCGGCGTTAACTTTCCAGCAAAGTTTAGTTACAAGGGAGGCTTTTAGGAGAAATGTATGGCATCGGTGTGCCATTAAATATGTTTGTGATGAGCACTGTTCAAAGTGTAGGGGAGTTCAGCTTAACAAACCCACGTGTACAATGCTGCTGCTGCTTCTCCTGCACATGCAGCCAGGATGTGCTGATAGCAGATGCTGGGTATGCACTGCTGCAGGATTTTTCCTGAAGTAATAAAGAACTTTGGGATTCTTACCTGCACAAGCACATGAAGTGCCTCAGTCATAAGTGCCTCAGAAATATCAGAAGTGTGTCTTCTTCAGAGTGTGGTCACAAGGGTTCAGAGTTGGAGCCAGTTCTGCGGGCAGGCTGATGAATAGTCTGGGGCTCCTCTGCAGAGCCCCATTCATTCTGGGGCTGCTTTCTGCTGGTTCTGCTGGACTGGCTGGAGTGAAACACACACCCAATTAACAGCAGTTAAATTACTCTGGCATGAAACAGTGGGGAACAGGCAGAGCAGTGAAGGGCAGCATGGACCAGTTGTTCTGGCAGGTCTGACGAGGTCTGGTTTGATACAGCACTCACAGAACTCTGCTCCACCTGTGACACTTCCACTTGCAGTAGATGACTGTTCCTCTTCACAATATCCAGCAAGGCAGGTCAAAGACACTTTTACCATTTTCATCTTCAAAAGGGAGAGGAAATCAGCAGCAAACATGAAGTAACTAGTCGGAGGTCCTGGGAAGAAACAAAAGAATTAAGAGTGGTGGAAAAAACAGGTGGAGCACTGATCCTTATCTGTGTGGGAGATATCCTCTGCTAATGGGCCATCTGATAAAACCAGGTGGGGCAGTGTTCTTTATCTTTTCCACAACCCATCCTTCCTCCAGGAAGATATCTTCTGTTAATGGGCCATTGAGTCCCACTGCATGACTGATAAAATTCCATCATCCCATTGGGAGATGCTCCAGCCAGGGGGAGGAGCCAAGCCTTTCCTACCTAGATAAAATATGAGATATGGAACACCAAGGCAGCCCTTACCCACTGGTTTCCAGAGGACAAGAGCTACCAGACCTTTCTACAGCATCACTGCTACAACAAGACCCCTTCATCTTGACTGCTACCACCACCCTAACTAGCGGGGTGTCAGGTTGTATTCTGATTCTGTCAGTTGTTTTCTTTTGTGCTATTGCATGGATTTTATTTCTCTTTTCTTTTTTCCTATAAAATTGTATTTCTGACTTGGAGTCTCTCACTGGTTTTGCTTTCAAACCAGAACAGTTTTGGAGGGGATTTTGGCTGAATCATGATATTTGGGGAGTATTTGATCCGTGTGTTAAAGTTTGTAGGATTTTGGGTGGGAATCTTGGTGTTTGGGAGGTTATTACAGACACAAGATGCTCAATGACTTCCAGAGATGAACTTGGGCAAGGAGGAACACCCAGTTTATGGAGCTCTCTTCTTGTTATTTCCCCCTAAACCAGGAATTTTCATTCCCCAGGTGTGCGCAGATGGAGGAGGCAGAAAAGCCCCAGAGATCTCTCAGGAGGAGGAGCTGCAAACCCGGCCCAGGGAGCTGCGAGGAGGAAAGACCCTCCCTGAGCCGGGAAGGCGGCCGGAGATGCAGGCAGAGCTCAGAGCTGGTGGAGAAGCCTCCTGGAGGGGAGAAGCCCCACAAGTGCTTGGAATATGGGAAGGGTTTCAGGTGGAGCTCTGATGTGATCCAGCACCAGAGGATCCACACTGGGGAGAAGCCCTATGAGTGTGGGAAATATGGGAAGAGCTTCACAAGGATTTCTCACCTGATGTGGCACCAGGTGATCCACACAGGGGAACGGCCCTACACCTGCTTGGAATGTGGGATGAGCTTTGGGTGGATCTCTGCCCTGAGAAAACACCAGCACATCCACACCGGGGAGAGGCCCTACGAGTGTCCCAAGTGTGGGAAGAGGTTTCAGACCAGCTCCCATCTCCTCCTACATGAGCGGATTCACACAGAGGAGAGGCCCTTCCGCTGCCCCGACTGCAGGAAGGGATTCAATCTCAACTCCACCCTCATCAGGCACCGGCGCATCCACACTGGGGAGAGGCCCTACGAGTGTCCTGAGTGTGGGAAGAGCTTCTCACAGAGCTCTCACTTGACCCAACACCAACGGAGTCACCACTAAGGGAAGCCCTGTGAGTGCCCCGAGTGTGGGAAGAGCTTCGTGCTCTGCTCCAGCTGCATCCCCCATGGGAGGATTGGTGTTGGATGATCCCCAGTGACCCCCATTGGGCAGAACCCTGGTGATCCGTGGTCCTGGTGATCCCCATTGGGTGGGGGAAGAGGTTGGAGATATTTCTTTCCCTTCTCCTTGTGCTGCTGTGATTTGATTGTAATAAATTCCATTGCTGTGCCCAGGCTGGGTCTGTTGTTCCCATGCAGCTGCTCAGGGTGGGATCTCTCCCATTGCCTCTCTCAACTCCCGGGCCTCTCCTCAGCCAATCAGAGAAAGCGCCAAAATAATTGAGCCAATCAGAGCGCGCGGCGCTGATGACTCCTCAGGCAGTCCCAGAGCGCCCAGAGCTCCTCACCTGGACTCCACCCGCGCCCCGCCCCCAGCGCCCCCCGCCAGGAGAATTTGGGGAAGGGGAGGTGTCAGACCCTGCCCGGCGCTGGCCATGGGGCGTGCGGGGCAGCTGGGGCCCTACTGGTGCCACTGGGAGCCCCCCGGGCTGGGGGCACGGAGCTCTCGGGTGAGCGGGAGGGGCGGGAAGGTGTCCCGATCCACTGTTAGTAGAGGGGGGAGTCGTGATGCTTCATTTTGATCTCAGAGGTACAAAAGACAAGAACAGAAGGACAAATCAGGTTGCTCTAAAAAAATTGCACTTTATTGAGGGCGAACTACTCAGTTTTGTGATAGAATGAGAGTTAAAGAGAGAGAGACAGAAAGGGGTGAATCATGGTTTTAAAAAGTTAAGATTTTTGCTAAGGGTAAAAGTGGTTTCCATGACCAAGATGTAAGTTAGGTAGGTAAATGCTAAGTTAATAATTACTAGATGCTTAGGCTAGAGCTAATTGGTATAATTATCTGCTATTATGAATTTATGTATTGAAAAAGGTAAAATAATAAACCGTTAGTCACAAAGGACAAGGCCTTGGATTGTTCCAGGAGGTCACAGAGACCTGATGAAGACTTTCCTGAGTTCATCCATCAAGACCACTGACCCATTTCGAGAGCACCGACCCAATTCAAGAGAAGAACTGCGCACGTGTGAAGGACGAATGGGCTCATTTTAATATGGGGTGGGGATGGGAGGTGCTGGGGTTATGCACATGTATTGTATGTAAGATCTGGGGCAATAAATAGAGGGCAAAGAACCTTGTTCGGGGCGGTCACGCCTTTGGGAGGTGACTCCCGTGCCGGTGAATAAACACACCACTTTGTAACTTTAATTAGTTACAGCGCCTTTGTCCGTGATTATTCCGGTTTTTAACGATTCAGGGGGACAAACTGCGGTCCTGTGGGGACACTGCAGGGACATCGTAGTGACCCAAAACAGGACAGGCGACCTCAGGGTGGCCCTGATGTCCCCAAGGCAAGGACACCAAGGTTCCCAGTGTCCCTCGGGGTGACAGTGGCACTTCTATGTCCCCACCCTGTCCCTACCCCTGCCCCACTGCCATGTCCTGGGCCGCCTCCAGCTTTCATGTCACCTTCTTGTGTCCCTCCAGCATTGTCCCCAAGGCCACCATGATGTCCCCGAGGGCCTGGGCAGCTCTGGGAATCTCCTGTCGCCATGTCCCCCATGTTTCACCACCATGTCTCAGTTAACAGCATCCACCAAGGTCCCCAGGTGCCATGTCACCGTGTCCAGCCGCCCCTGGACATTGCAGTGACTTTGCTGGTGGCCGCGGTGGCCTCGGCACTGGCCCTGGCAGTTGCCACCCCCTGGGCACAGTCCCGCAGGCGCTGGGCCATGGCCCGGTGCTCACGGGCACTGCTGGCCAGGTGTCACCACGATGTCACTGAGGCCTGCAGGGTCACCTGGCAGGACACGGCCACCGTGCCCAGGGCCAGCAGCAGGTGACTGTCCTCGGCCACCCCCAGCGCAGCGCGCACCGAGTCCCCGGACACTGTGGGGACATGGGGACACCGCACAGGTGGCACCGGGGACACAGCAGCAGGGCAACCAGCACAGTGGCACTTGAGCAGTGGCACCGAGGACACCCTAGAGCCACCAGCCCAATGTCCCCAGGGCTGCCCCAGTGTCACCATCCCAGTGCCACCCGTTCAGTCTCAGTGTCACCAGCCCAGTGTCCCCAGTTCAATCCCATTGTCCCCAGTTCAACCCCAGCACCACCAGAGCTGCCCCAGTGTCCCCAGTCCTGTTCCAGTGTCACCAGCCCAGTGTCACCAAGCCAGTGCCACCAAGCCACTCCCATCCCAGTGTCCCCAGGCCTGTCCAGTGTCACCAGCTCAGTGTTCCCAGTTCCTTCCCAGTGCTTCCAGTGCCAGCCCAGTGTCACTGCCCCATTGCCACCATACCAATTTCACCATCCTAGTGTCCTCCATGCCAGCCCAGTGCCACCAGACCAATGTCACCAATCCAGTTCCCTCCCAGTGCTCCCAGTCCTGTTCCAGTGTCCCCCATCCTGTTCCAGTGTTCTTGTCCCAGTGCTCCCAGTTGTGTCCCAGTGCCACCAGCTCCCTCTCAGTATCACCATCCCAGTGCTCCCAGTCCCATCCCAGTGCTACCCCCCCATTGTCACCATACCAGTGTCACCAACCCAGTGCTACCAGTTCTGTCTGTCACCACCCAAGTGCCACCAGCCTGGTGTCACTAACCCAGTTCCAGCCCAGTGTCCCCAGTCCTATCGCAGTGCCACTAGTCCTGTCCCAGTACCACATCCCCAGTGTCCCCATACCAATGTCATCACCAGCCCAGTGTCCCCAGTGCCATCCCAGTGTCCCCCAGCCTGTCCTAGTCTTCTTGTCCCAGTTCTCCCAGTTGTGTCCCCGTGCCAGCCCAGTGCCACCCCGTCATTGACCCATACCAGTGTCCCCAGCCCAGTGCCACCGGTCCTGTCCCAGTGCCACTAGCCCAGTGGTCCCAGTGCCAGCCCAGTGCTCCCAGTGCCAGCTCAGGGTCACCAACCCAGTGTGGCCAGTTCCATCCCAGTGCCACCAGTTCTGTCCCAGTGTCACTAATCCAGTGTCACTGGTCCTGTCCCAGTGTCCCCAGTGCCATCTCAGCATCACCAGTGCCACCCATGGCACCACCCCAGTGTCCCCAGTTCAGTCTCAGTGTCCTCAGTCCTGTCCCAGTGTCACCAGCCCAGTGCTCCCAGTTGTATCCCAGTGCCCCCAGTTCCATCCCAGTTCCATCCCAGTGTCACTAACTCATTGTCCCCAAAACAATGTCACCATCTCAATGTCACCAAACCAGTTCCTTCCCAGTGCTCCCAGTGCCAGCCCAGTGTCCCCATCCTGGGACAGGGGAAGGTCTCTACTGGTCCATACTGGTCTGTACAGGTCTGTACTGGTCCATACTGGTCTCTACTGGTTTATACTCACACAGAGCACCATCAGCCCCACGGCCAGCCCATGCCCAGCCTGGAGCCCAGCTCACCTAAACTGGTCTGCACTGGTTTGTACTGCTCTATACTGGTTTATTCTGGTCCATACTGGTTTATAGTGGTCTATACAGGATTTTACTGGTTTATACTGGTTTATACTGGTCCATACTGGTTTTTACTCACACACGGCACTGCACAGCACCATCAGCCCCATGGCCAGCCTGTGCCCAGCCTGTAGCCATCTCTGGCACTGCCGTGCCTGTTCCTCCTCCCACTCCACCATCATCACTGCTGCCTCAGACAGGACCCCTTGGAGAGGAATGTTGAATTTGTCTTTACAAATGAGCTCTGGATCTGCCTGTAGATAAGGCTAGCACTGAGAGATAAAAGAAATTATGGGATGGATTCCACTGATTGATGAATGGAAAGAGATATTTGCCTTTACAAACAAACTGTAGGGCTGCTGATAAATCAAATTGGATATTGAAAGATGAAAGAAGCAACGGGGGGGGGCAAACTATGAATTCTATAAGAATTAAAAATTAAAAGGGAGGGTTATACATTAAAGGGGAATTTCAGGTATCAGGCGTTCCGGGAAGTCTGTGCCTCTCAAGTACCTCAGCCAATGGGGAAAGAGAGAGGGAAATGCGGCCGGGAATATAGGATAAAAAGGAGGCTGCGTCCTCCAAAAATTGGAGAGATCCCAGGGGAATGTCCCATGGCCTCTCCCTTTATTCGAATAAAGCACAAAGGACTCCTCTGTCTCCTTTTTGGACATAAACCTCTGGTGTTTGTGGATTAATTTTCCTGACACTATATAACCTGGACAGTGACAGCACAGGTTGGAGCAGGGAGAGGGATGATTCCCCCCCACTTTTTTTAGTAAAGCTTTCCCAACATTCTCCGTTTGCTGTTTCCCTTTGCAGCTTAACCAGTTTCTGTTGCAGTCAGATATCCTCACTGTGGGCTCTGCCTTTAGTTGTGCAAATTCCATCTGTGCAAGCAGGCAGAGCTTGGGATGAGGGCAGAGGGAATCAGCCCAATTCCTCCCCCAGGTAAGAAGGCCCTTGTGCATTGTCTGCACTTTTCCAGAGCAATGTTAATTTGCATTTCTAAAGCTCCTCTGCTGGCTGCCTGGCAGGGATGCTTTTGTTCCAGAGCAGCCCTTAGGTGATTCACAAGTCCACCCTCACAATCTGCTTTATTTTTCTTTTTTTTTTTTTTAACGATTTCGTATTAACTATTTATGTGTTAAAGCCTTACGATTAATACTCTTCTACGTTTGCAAAATGCAACTTAAAGGTGAGCATTGAAAAACCCATTCCGAAATTCTGCCATCATTAAGAGTCAGCCACAAATATAGAGAAAAATATTCCAGTGCAAGCAAGTCTTTTCTACATCTTCTCCAAAGAATAAAAATTCCTTGTCACACCCCTGGTCCAAACCTAACTGATAAAATAAAAGTAGGATTAATATGAAAAAATTTTCTAATTGTGTAATCTTGTCACTGAAACTGCGGGAAAAACAAAAACTCTTCAATAATGTCTTTAGTGTTAGAGTCAAGGCATTACTTGATTCTGGTCAGGATGAGCAACAGAAATAATTTCATCCACACATAGCCCGGGTGTGCAGAGAAAATCATTCGATTACACGTGAGTTTTACTAGATTATTCCTAAACGTTTTAGAGTCTGAACCCATTGAAATCCATTGGTTTAGTGTTCATTGCTTCCAGGTTGTGTAGGTCTTAGTATTTGGTTTCGTATTGCAGGCGGATTTCTCCTCTTCTGATGTTAATTAGATCCGCATTCCTGGATTTCCTTCTCAGCCTTTTCCAGACCAGGTGTCTCCATCTATGCCGGGGCAGTGTCTGGGGTGGGTGTTCCTTGATGTTTGCTGATGTTTCCTTGATGTTTTGTTGAATGTCGTTCTCTTTGTGGGAATCTTTTGGGCTATTCCCAGTCTGTTGAGATGTTAAACTCATCTCTGTTGAGTGGTCTAACAGTCCTTAGAAAAAAACTTTTAAAATTTCTTTCCTGAGAGAAAGGCAAACCGAGCCTGACTAGACAAATGGAAGGTAAAAAAAAATTAAATTTGGTATACTTTCCAACAGTGGAATCGCAGGCAGCCCAGTGTGTGAGTGTTATTGAGAGGCAGAGTCCTGGGTGGATGTTGTGAACAGCAAAGTGCCAAGGCAGGCTCTGTGCCAGCCCAGCTTCCTGTGGCAGAGATTTCACAAGAGACAGGATTCTGGCCACAGACTGCTTGAAATATACATCCCTTATCTCCAGCATGCACTAGGTGGAGAATTCCCAGGGTAAGGAATTGCAAAGATCAAATCCAAGGGAGATAATTCAGTATCTGCCATGGGTCTGGCTTTTATTCTTGCCAAAGCCAATGGCAAAAGCTGCTCCCATGGCATCTTGGTTTCTATCACCAGCTTCCAAAGGAGTTTCTTTATTTCCCGTTTGTTCTTTCTACCTGACCTGAGCTCTGGGAGTGCCAGGGCTTGTGGAGGTCCCATTGTATTCCTAAAGCAGCCATAAACCCCTGAAGGATCTTTGCTGTAAAATGAGTTCTCAGTCTCAGTCTGTAGCTTCCGCAATCTGTCCTCTTGGAATTATTTGTTTAAGAAATACCTTCATAAGCGATCCAGAGATTGCTGAAGAAGTCAGAATTGCTTTTGCCACCCTGTTAGCTGCCATGCTGTCACCAGAAGATATTTGAGCCTTCCTGCTCAGGGCATTTCAGTGCCAGGCTCTTCCAAGCACACCCAGCTCTGCCGGTTGAGCTGACCATGCAGGTGGTAACCTGAGCTTGGTCTAATTCCTTTCCTTCATCAGAGCGTGTCTTGGAACTCTTTTCCCTTCTCCTGCCCTTGCAGAACCATCCATAAACACATTTTGTCCCTCAGGCCCGGGAAAGTCTCATCAATATCTCTTACCCTGGGTCTCGAGCACTGTCATTTGAATGCAGTGCTCAGTTTGTTCCCAGCCCCCTGTGCCGGCTGTTCAATCAGGAGCCTGGGTTAGACCCTTGCCCTGTCCTCAATTCTAAATCCTCCTGTGCCACTGAACAAGTTTCATTCTGCCCCAGTTTGATCCCTGTCCCTGCGCTGGGATGCTGTGGGTTTGGGGGGAAGAGGGAGCCGGCAGTGGGTGCTGCGCCTGGGGGCAGCAGGAGAAGGGAAGGAGAAGCAGGGTTGAAGAACAAAATGGTCAAATGATGCCCGTGGGAGAAGGTGGGATTGTACAGGAGAAGGAGGAATAGTAGAAAGAAGAGGAGTGTGAGGAAGAGCAGGGACACAGGAGGAGAAGGGGCAGAATCAGTAAACACCATAAGGTTCCACCCCTCCCTGTGTTTACAGCCTCTCCCCCAGCCCCAGGAGCGTTTCCCCCCACGTGCAGCAGGTGACACGGGAGGGGGATCCACAATTTTCACAGGGTTGAATTTTGGTGTTTCTGAGCTTTATTGGGCTAAATTGGTTGGTGCTTTGGTGTTTTGTGAGGGCTGAATCTTTATATTTAGGAGTGAGTTTTGGCTGAATCTTGCTTTTTGTGGAGTTTTTGATCTGTGTCTTGATGTTTGGAGGACTTTTGGTTTGAATAATGGTGTTTTGGAGGTTCTTACAGACACAGGATGCCCAATGACCTCCTGAGATGAACTTGGGAAGGAGGAACCTCCAGCCCAAGGCACTCTCCTCTTGTTTTTCCCCCAAACCTGGATTTTTTATTCCTAAGGCGTTCATGAATGGAGGAGGCAGAAAAGCCCCGGAGATCCCTCTCGAGGAGGGGCTGCAAACCCAGCCCAGGGAGCTGCGAGGAGGAAAGACCCTCCCTGAGCCGGGAAGGCGGCCGGAGATCCAGGCAGAGCTCAGAGCTGGTGGAGAAGCCTCCTGGAGGGGAGAAGCCCCACAAGTGCTTGGAATGTGGGAAGGGTTTCAGACGGAGGTCTGAACTGATCCGACACCAGAGAATCCACACTGGGGAGAAGCCCTATGAGTGTGGGAAATGTGGGAAGGGCTTCAGCAACATTTGCGGCCTGCTCCAGCACCAAGTGATCCACACTGGGGAAAAGCCCTACACCTGCTTGGAATGTGGGAAGAGCTTTGGGCAGAGCGACACCCTGAGAAGCCACCAGCGCATCCACACTGGGGAGAGGCCCTACGAGTGTCCCAAGTGTGGAAAGAGGTTTCAGACCAGCTCAAATCTCCTCAAACATGAGAGGATTCACACAGAGGAGAGGCCCTTCCGCTGCCCCGACTGCGGGAAGGGATTCAACCACAACTCCACCCTCACTGTCCACTGGCGCATCCACACTGGGGAGAGGCCCTACGAGTGTCCTGAGTGTGGGAAGAGCTTCTCACAGAGCTCTCACTTGACCGAACACCAACGGAGTCACCACTAAGGGAAGCCCTGTGAGTGCCCCGAGTGTGGGAAGAGCTTCGTGCTCTGCTCCAGCTCCATCCCCCATGGGAGGATCGGTGTTGGATGATCCCCAGTGACCCTCGTTGGGCAGAGCCCTGGTGATCCATGGTCCTGGTGATCCCTGTTGGGTGGGGGAAGGGGTTGGAGAGATTTTTCTGCTCTGGGAGTGGACAGGGAATGGAATGGCTGGGGACTGAGAGGAAATGGGAGATACTCTGGTGACACAGGTAAGGACTGTAAGGACAGCAGGAGAGACTGGGATGAACTGGGAGAGCCACTGGAGTGACTTGGCGTGAGGGGGCAGCAGGCCCCAGGGATGGGCACAAGAAGGGCTGACGTGTCTCAGGTGATTCCCAGGGAGGTTTTGAGGGGCTCCAGGGTCGTTCCCAGGGCAGGGCCCGAGGGGACACGCTCTGCCCCACGCTCACCTCTGCGCTCCACGAGGAACGGGCTGGACAACTCGTAGTTGTGCCGGCAGTGCCTGTCCACCGCAGCCCGTCTGTACTCCATCCATTGCGGGTCGCTGTTCCAGTGCCTGGCAGCCTTGTCCCCAAAGGAGGTGTCCCCACGTGCAGCCCCACATCGCTGCCCAAGTGCAGGAGCTGCTCCCGGTTGGAGATGTTCCTCTCCACAAACCTCAGCCGGTCGGTGCCGTGAAAGAAGTGACACTCGGACTAAACCATCTCCTGGCACAGCGCTGTGTGTGCAGGACACAGGTCCGGGGGTGTCCCCCCAGCAGCCCCCAGCAGCCCACAGTAGCCAAGAGCTGCGGGGCAACCCCGACTCCGCACCCCCAGTGCCCCACGGCCGGCATGGGACCCTTCTTCCCACAGTCACAGTTCCTCTTTTCCAGGCTTCTCTGTATTTTCCTCCCCCTTTCCCAACACTCCCCAGTCACCACCCCTCCCCAACATCTGTTTGGGGGTCCCACCTCCCCACTTCCCTTTCTATCCCCACCGTTCCCACTGTTCCCTTCCCGCCCCTCCCGCTCACCCGAGAGCTCCGCGCCCCCAGCCAAGGGGGCTCCCAGTGGCACCAGTAGGGCCCCAGCTGCCCCACACGCCCCATGGCCAGCGCCGGGCAGGGTCTGACACCTCCCCCCTGTTGGAACCCTGGAAACTGAGGGGTTTGGGCTTTCTGTGCTGACAGGCATTGAACCCCAGGAAAACACTGCTTTTGACCTGAGGCCGTGAAGAAGGTTTCCAAAATTGAGTGATAGAACTGGGATCACTGGTGTGTAGTTTGAATAGAAGTGTGTAATGTGCCATGGTGGAAAATTTAGGGCTTGGGGTTTTAGAATATATTAATATATATGTATATAAAGCAAGATAGAGATTTTAGGGTGGCGGATTCTTTCTTCTTCACCTTCTTCACGGGTCTAGGTGGTACTTTTGTAATTAGATAGAAAATTCCCCATTTCAGGTCACAGGTGATTGGTTGTTGTGCTAATAGTAAAAAGTATTTAGGTGTCTGTTCTTAATTGGACAGATTGGCCCTTAAAAGGCCTTGTAGAGAGAGAGAGAGATACGTGTCTATTTTTAGCCTGTTAGCTAGAAGTGCTGTAGAACTCACTGTAATATAGATAAGAATTAATAAATATCTGAGTCCAAACACGAAATTCCGTCTCTCGAGCATTTAATCCTGACTCTGGAACAACAAAAAATAAGATAAAACACGATACCCCCCTCCCCAAATTCTCCTGGCGGGGGGCGCTGGGGGCGGGGCGCGGGTGGAGTCCAGGTGAGGAGCTCTGGGCGCTCTGGGACTGCCTGAGGAGTCATCAGCACCGCGCGCTCTGATTGGCTCAATTATTTTGGTGCCTTCTCTGATTGGCTGAGGAGAGGCCCGGGAGTTGAGAGAAGGACCAAGAGAGATCCTGCCCCAGGCTAGCGGTGGAAGAACATCCAATTAACAAGGCATGCAGATCATTTCCCAGTGGTGCCCACACTCCTGTAGGAACTAAATGCACCGAGGATCTCACGAGGGTCACCAACTCTCTGGCGGCCAAATCCAGCCCTGCGCTCCCTGCGGGTGCGGGCACTCTGGGAAGGGCTCAGCTGCGGGTCAGATGGCCGGAGAGTGGCTTGGTGGTCACCTCGTGTGTGAGGCAGTGATGGGCTGGGGAGATGCGTGGACACTGCACATAATCACTTCCAAGCAAAAATCATTCCAGGAAGGAGTAACAGCTTCTGACAGAGACCAAGTGTTGCCACCAGGTGCTCCTGCCAACAGCCGCCTGCAGAAAGGAGCACACACACCAATGCACGTGGGCTTTGGGCTGTCCTCTGGCAGAGAAGTCCCCAGGGGACACAGGTCTCTGTGGCAGGAGCAGGCACCAGCATTGGCAGGCCTTGGGGGCGGCAGGTTTCCTTTGGCAGGAAGTCTGCCACACCTGCTGATTTCACTGCTCCCAGGACTCAGAGCAGCATTCGTGCCCTGGGCCATACGTCCCGTGTCTGTGTCACACTCCTGTGTGTGTGACGGCCACCCAGCACCGGGTCTTGTCCCAAAGAGGCCCTGGGAGCTGCTGTGGAAGGCCCCGATGCCCTTCCTGCTGCAGCTGCTTCGGCAACCGTGGGGGCTCCTTCTGCTGCCCTGAGCAGGCAGAGCAGAGGAGCATCTGCTTGTTGTTTGAGCCATTCCTAAAATTCCTGTTGGGCTGTCCTCGAACCTTGGGGGAACGTCTTCCTTGCAAGCTGGGCACTTTGCGGGGGGGGTGGGGCGGGGGTGTCCCCAGGGCACGTGGAGGTGTGTCCTAGGGCTCTTTGTGACACAGTGCACCGTGGTCACCGTGCAATAGGAAAGGGACAGAGCGTACAAGGGTGACCCTTTGTGACACGTCGTGACATAGGTGCTGGCGGTGACACGGCCACACCACAGTGCTCCGTGCACTCGTTGGGACAGGACGGAGAGAGCGGTGCTGTGAGGAGCCCCCACACAGCCAGCTTGTTCCCTACTGACCCGGAGCTTTTCCAAAGCGTTTCCTCTGCAGGTGGCCTCGAGGACAGACTGCAGGACACGGTGTCCTGTAGCCTTCCCAAGGCTTCTCTGTTGCAGCTGCCTACAAGGCACAACTGCAGCACTTGCTCATCTGGAGCTTTTCCAAGACATCTCTCCTGCAAGCAGTCCCAACTCCATACAGTGACATGGAGCAGACACCACCCAGAGTGCCCAAGCTGGCCTGGGTGAAGGAGGACGAGGAGGCTGCAGCTCCCTCAGCACAGCAGCCTGAAGAGCTGGAGCAGATCCAGCTGCTGCAGGAGGGTGAGTAGCAGATCTGGGTCACAGGGCTGGTGCCTGCAGCCAGCTTAGCCCCATCCCATCCCATCCCATCCCATCCCATCCCATCCCATCCCATCCCATCCCATCCCATCCCATCCCATCCCATCCCATCCCATCCAACATGCCCATGGATAGGACAGAAGAGGGGCTGGGGCTGAACCCCCAGGCAGCCACACCCCATCCCTGGAGCATCCCAGGGCTGTCCCTGCCTGGGAATGCAGGGCTGGCCTGTGTTCTCCGGCCTCTCCCACAGCCCCTCAGCCCTGGCTGCGCTCGCTCTTTGCCAGGTGCTGCCATGGACCCGACACAAGAGCAGGACCCTGCCCGTGGCCGCTTCCACAGAACAGCGCAGGTACTGCAGCCATCCCCACCTGGGCTGGGCCTGCTGTCACTGCTCAGCCCAGCACCGTGCTTGGAGCACTCCATGGATTCTCCCTCTCTTCCTGCCCTTCTCCTGCAGATGATCTATGAATTCATCATGTGCATTTGGCGGGAAGAGACCACCGGTGTGGGCACTGGGCTCTTGGCAAACTTTCCCCTCTTCACTGCTGAGACCGGGGCTGCCATGCTGGATTTGCTTGTGGAGAAGGGTGTCTCCAATCCAAAGCAAGTAAGCAGCCTGTGGCCAGGAATTGTGTGGCGCCTCAAGCCAGCTCTGCTGGGTTCCTTCAGTCTTTGAGGCCCAGCCCAATAGGGTAGGAAGGGCAGCACTTCTCAGGGGAAGCTGGGGAACCTGCTGCTCGGGCAGGTGTCCAAGTCTCCCCGGGCCTTCTGCAGGTGCCAGCCATGGTGAGGTACATCCACAAGTGGCTCACGGCCAACGAGTCTGCTGGGCACAGGCTGGACAAGGCCCTTCTGGAGCTGACCAGGGAATACCCCTGCGATGTGCTGATGACTCTCTTGCGCTGGGCCCCATCGGGTGACAGGTACGGCAGCCCCACCTGCCTTGAGGGTTTAGGGTTCCCCGGCCCGTTACCCTGTAGAGCCTGTCCCTGGTGACTGCCAGACAGGGGGACAGTCCCAGGAGCCTCTGGCTCCTCCGTTTGCCAGTGCTGCCATGTCAGCCCCTGAGCGTGCTGCCACGCTCCCTCCCTGCCCCTCAAGATGCCTGCACCCCCGTGGGCTGGCTGGGTGCTGCCAGCGAGGGCCGGTGGGCAGAGGCAGGGCTGACGGCCAGCGCGGGCCCCTGCAGCAGCCCAGGCCACAGTGCTGTGGCCCAGACCCCCCTGACACAGAGCTCTGACCCCACAGAGCTGCTACGGCCATGTGGGGAGTGATCATGTCCTCCACTGGGACTGCGGAGCCGGCGCTGCAGATACTCCTCAATGTGCTGAACGCCTGGCCAGTGGACAGTGTGTACACCTCCGATGGGGACAGCACAGGAGTCTTTGCCCTGGCTGTGAGTTCCTGCAACTGACCTTGGCTTGCCCCTAGGCCACCTCTCCAGCAGCTAGCTCTCTGTCCTCCCCCCAGCTGCATCTCTCTGCCTCAGGCACTGGGCTGAAACCTGCCTTAGGGGGAAGGTTCAGGGGCACCAGGCCGGGTGACCCCGAGGTGTCTCCCCCGGCCTCTCCCTGGCATGCTCGGGCCCTGCCACACGGATGTCTTGGCACTGAGTGTTGTCTCTGGGTGGTTCATTTTTTGCAGGCAACCGTGACACTGTGGAGGGTCTTCAACCTGACCTGGTGCCCACCTATAGTGTTGGAGTATTTTCCCCGTCTCTTTCTGTGTTTGCTCTTCCAAGTTTACATCAGCGCACTGGATACGCCAGAGGAGGTTGATACCTTCTGGAAGGGGTGCCAGGAGCAACTGGGCCTTGCCACCAACCCCCAAAGGTGCTCCATCCCAGTCCTCCCAGTCTCCCCATCCCTTCCAAGGCAGGAGCCAGGGCTGCCAGCATCACCTGGGCTTTGCTCTGCACACAGGTTTGCAGTGCAGACCCTGAAGGTCCTGCTCTGCCGAGTGCAGTGTGAGCGTGTTGTGGTAGCCATGGAAGGCAAGGCTGGCTGGGACACGCTGCTCTGTACTGACACCCACCACTATGCAGTGGGACTCCTGGCCAGGTGAGACCCCCTTCTCCCTGCTGCCCCCGGCACTTGTGCCCAGGGTGCCCCACACAGTTCCCATGGGCAGGGGTGAGAGGGCTTTGTCACAAAGAGACGGACGAGCAGACTGGAAAAGGATGGCACAGGAGGGTGCCCGGGAACAGCCGCCTCCCAAAGCGCCCACGGGGGGCTTGGGAAAAGACCAGAGCTCCGTGGGTCACTCCTGGGAGAGCTTTGCCCTCCCGGCTCAGGGGCAATGATGCCTTTTCCCCCCACCAGGGAGATGCGCTGTGTCTCCATGATCTGGTGTTGCAGCTTCAACTCCTGCCTCTTGGAGCTCCTCAGCCAAGACATTTCAGACTGGCAGCTGCCCGCCATGGCGTTCCTTGTGGAGGTGAGCCCCATGGGCAGCACAGCTGAGCTGCCTCCCACCTCTCTGCCCTCTCACAGCCGCAGCTGCCTGGGACGGTGCCCGTGCCCTGTGCTGCTGCCTTGGCTCAGCCCTGTGCAGTTCTGAGCTCCTGCCAGCTGGGCACCCCGGTCACTGCTTTGTGCCTTTCAGGTCCTGGACCTCCTGGACATCAAAGAATGGGGTGACAGCGTCCTGGAGATCATGGCAAGGCGCCTGCAGAGCACGTCCAGGGAGATGCGTCGCCTGGTGCTCAGAGGCCTCGTGCAGCTCAGCAAGGACCCCTCGATGGTGAGAAGACAGCAGCGGCTGAAGCTGTGCTGGCAGCGTGGGGCTGGGGAAAGCAGCCCCTTGGGCTTGGCTGGGCTTTGGGAGCTGTGGCAGCTGCTCCCAGCTCTCCTGCGTTGCTGTTCAGCTGCCCGAGTGCTTCAGGACAGGCCTTCGGCCCCTGGGCTCCACGGCAGCAGCAGCAGCAGCAGCGTGGGCTTGCCCTGCCTTGTCCTCCATGCAGAGCATTAGAATGTACAGCCTGACAGAAAGCCTTGTGGACCTGTTGCGGGATGCAGATGAAGACATCGTTGAGATGACCGTCGCAGTGCTCAGCTTTCTGCTCTCGCACAGACACCTCGCAATACCCAGCCCCATCGCCCTGCGGCTGGCTGGCGTGCTCTGGCCACTGCTGGACAACGTAAGGCTCTGTGCCCCCAGCCACGGCCACTGGGTGCTGTCCCCAAGTGTGGTGCCCCGTGGATATTTGGGCCTGTGCACAGAGGGGTCTGGAGCAGCTGATGTGGAGGGCTTTTGCTTCCTTTCCAACAGGACAACCGCCATGTGCAGCTGCTCTCCATTCGCCTCTTCCAAGAGGTGATGAGGTTGGTAGCGGCCAAGGGTAAAAAGCCCCTCAAGATGCTTGTGAGCAAGAGCCTGCTGCCACTCTTCTTCAACTGCCACCATGAGAACATGCGTGTGGCAGAGGTGAGGACTCCTGGGCGCTGCTGTCCTCCTGGCAGGGGGCTCAGCTGTCTCCCTGCACCCGGGCACCTCATGGGCTCCAGCCTCCTCCTGGCCTTGGCACAGGGAGGCAGCTCCTGTGCCCTGGGCTGCGGTGCCATCTCTGGGTCTCTGCTGCTCTGCAGGCCTCTTGTGAAACGCTGCTTTCAGCACTAAGCTTCCTGAAGAGGAGAGATCTTGAGCACCTGCTGATGGCGGATCAGATGTGGAGGTTTGGCGAGTGCTTGGTAAGAACGCTGCTCCCTTCCCTGGGCTGCTCACGCGGGCTCTTCTCCAGGCTCCTCTGGCGCCAGGGCCGGAGCTGATGGAGCCCCGAGCTCCATCAAGCCCGCGCCTTGCCGGGCCCTCTGCCCCGCTCAGGGCTGTGCGGGCAGGGCAGGCCGGGGCCAAGGGACAGAGCCCGCGCCAACCCTTCCCTCCGTGCCCTGCCGCTCTCTCCAGCTGGCACAGGACAGGAGCCGAGCGGCCGAGCTGCTGCGCCAGGCGCTGCCGTACCTGCGGAGCCCACAGGAGCCCCTGCGAGAGGCGGCCCTCAGGTTTCTTGGTGAGCCACAAGCCCGGCTCCCTCCCCGCCCCGCCGCAGCTCGGCCCCAGCCCCGCCTGCTGCCCCGGCAGCGCCATCCGGGCCGGGGCTCTGGAGCCCCGCCTGCCCTCGGCGCCGCTGCCGCCCTCTCGCAGCCGTGTCCTTGGGCGTCAGGATGCGGCGAGGGCCGGGCCTGAGCCCTGCAGGGGAAGGCGCTGCTGTGGCCGCAGGGCTGGCAGCGCCGCTGCGGGGCAGCAGTGCGGCTGGGGCCGTGACAGGCTCTGTGTTGGCAGGGATGGCCGGGCGGTTCCTGAGAGAGCAGCAGCGAGAGTTGCAGCTCATGTGCAGGGGTGAGTGAGGCCAGCGGGCTGTCAGCGGGGGCTGGCGCTGGCAGCTGCGTTCCCTGCCCCGGCTGGGAGGGCTCTGCTCCCTGCGCGCACGAGGGGCGGCGTGGGCAGAGCACAGAGACCTTCCAGGGGCCTGCGGGAGGGACATTCGTGGCCAGCGCCTTCCAGCTGATCCTTGCTGTCTCCTGCTTCCTCCAGGCCATGGCAAGAGCTGCCGTGTGGGAGGGATGGGGCAGGAGGGTCTCCCCAGGTCCCTGCAGATGCAGGCTCTGACTGTGGCTCTGTTCCTCTCTCTTCCAGCCCTTCAGGACATGACAGATGACACCAGCCCTGCCATCTCATGCCTGGCTCTTCAGACTCTGTACATCAACAGAGCTGTACAGAGCATTCCCTCCTCCCGACTCCAGCAGATGCGAGATGGATTCCGCCGCCTCTGGAAGTCACGGCCTTCCCTGTGTCGCAGGGGCTGGTTGTCCTGTGTGAGCACCGTGGAGAACTGATCCGGGAGGCTGCGTCTGCTGGGGCCACCTGAGCCTGCAGGGAACACCTCTGCACTTCAAGGACGTTCTTTCACCCCATTGTAGGATTAGTAAATTGCTGTTGTCATACACAGAGGTCCAGGAGCTTTCTTTTGGTGCAGAGTCTTCAGGCCAATGGGGAAGAGGGCAAAAAGGGTGCTTGTGCTCGGCAAGTTGGCCAAGTGTGCAGTGTGGAAGGGAAAGTGGCCAAAAGGCCCTTGGCCTTTGGTGGTTCTGTGGAAGCCTTAAGGCTTCTGACAGAGCGGGCGGGCAGAGGCCGGAGCTGCGGCGGGGATCCCTGAGAGACCGGTCCCTGGAGATGGCCAGCACCCCTCTGCCAGCCTGGAAGCGCCATCTGTGTCCTGCCCGTGTGTTGCTGGCTGGATTGCTGAGGGCTCTGAGGTGCCTCTTGATGCGGCTCCTCTGGAGCTCCTTCAGCAGCCAGGCAGGCCTGGGGGAGGCGTGGAGGGCACGGGACAGTGGGAGGCCATGAAGGGCTGCGGTGCTGCCAAGGCCTGCCCGGAGAAGGCAGACCCCACTAAAAATTCTGTCCCATCTTTTTTACAAGTCCCCTTAAGGTGCTGAAAGGCAGCAATCAGGTCTCCCTGGAGCCTTCTCTCTTTCATGATGAACATCCCCAGCTTCCCAGCCTGTTTCCAAAGCAGAGAGGCTCCAGCCCTCAGTTCATTTTGTCCCTCCTCTGGACTAGCTCCAACAGGACCATGTCCTTCCTGTGTTGGGACCCAGAGCTGGATGCAGTACTCCAGGTGGGGTCTCATCAGACCAGAGGGGTGGAATCACCTCCTTCAACATTCACTCCTTTGGATGTGTCATTGCTGGCTCATGTCCACCCTCTCATCTAGCAGCACCCACAAGCCCTTCCCGGCAGAGCTGCTCTCCATCCCTTCATCCCCCAGGCTGTGAGATCAGCTGGGCTGGGACTGTGTCACAGCCCTTGGACAGAGCTGCTGGGCAGGATGAGCTCCCTCCCAAAGAACATAGATCCCACTCCCCACAAAATTCCACGCTGGACATGAGGTCACAGCAGGCTCTGAGGTCGCAGAGGTGCCAGAGCCCCGTGGTTGCACAGCACCACAGGCACCGAGCAGTCAGGCCTTGAGCACAACTGCTGCGGCAGCAGCGGCGGCGGCGGCAGTGGTGCTGACATTGGGACAGCGGTGTCAGGACAGCGGGGGCAGCAAGAGCTGCGGGACTGGCACAGGGCAAGGCACCATGGCCCTGGCTCTGCGCCTCTTCCTCCTGCTCCTCCTGGCACTGGCCCTGCCTGCCAGGGCTGCCCAGGCAGCTCCGTGGAGAGCACAGGGAGCAGGTGAGCTGGGGGCTTGGCTCCCCTTTTCTGGGACAGCGCTCCCTTCTCCCCAGGAAGCGTTGGGGATGGTTTTCCATAGGGCTTTAGGGAGGCTTTCCTCAGTGGGAGGCAGAGAGCCCACACGGGCCCTGGGCTGGCCCGGTTTTCCCTCCAGAGATGTTGAACAGGGCATGGAGAGAGTGTGCAGAGTGACCAGAGCCAGCCCAGAGCTCCCCAGGCCCCTCTGCAGCTTTGGCCATGTCCATTCACATCTGGTTCCCACAGCCTCACCCTATGCATACACATGAAGTGCAACTGTTTTGCTCTAAGGTCGTCCAAAAGCCAAGAGCCAAGACACAGGAGACCAGAAATCTCTGGAGGCAGCCAAACATCTGGACCAGATGCTAAGTGATCTGGAGAGACACCGTGGTGGGTGCATTTCCTTTCCTTGCACTGCCCAGTTCCCGAAGGCAGAAGGGGATCCCAGCACACCATGGAAATGCTTCTGATCTGTGCTCCCTTCTAGGTGAGGTTCCTGGGAAGGCTTCTCAAGGAAGTTGGGTGGAAGATGATTTGGAACTCTTGGGAGCTTCTGCAGGTAAGTTCTTAACTTCCCCTCACAGCAAAATCGTTAGCAACCTGGCAGGAACCAGGTGACAGAAGCTTGTGTGGCTGTTGAGTTACAGGTGTGTCTGCAGGGAGCACTTTGGCAGCTCCAGGGCTGGATGCTGTGTCCAAATCCAATTCCCATAGCAGGAGTCAGTAGTGTGTACCTGCTGACCCCACAAGCTGAGCACTGCTTTTGTGGAATCCATCCACATGATGTTGAATTACTTTGCTCTAAGATCTACCAACAGGCAAGGCCCAAGAAACAGGAAACAAGAAATCCCTCGAGGCAGGCAAACTGCTGGACCAGATGCTGAGTGATCTGCAGAGACACCGTGGTGGGTGCATTTCCCTCAGCCTTCTCCTGACACTCAGCAGCCGGGGGCTTTCTCTGCACATCTGGACACGCCGTGCCCGGCACAGCAGGAAGGGATCCATGGCAGCCTCGCTGTCCCACTGCTGCTGTCACAGCCTGCAGGGCTGTTTCCCAGCCTGGCCTGGCTGCAGCTTCTCCCCAGCCTCTGCAGGAAGGCATTTGGCATCATCTGACAGGGAGCCCAAAGTGCCCCACAGGCCATGCACATCCTGAGATCCCTGAAATTTCCTGGTCTCAGGGTAGATCAGGAGGGGTGGCTGTTTGGAGGAGGGAGGGCCACGTGGCAACCCCAAGAGCCTGGGCCTTTTCCTGATCCTTATCCATGTCTTTGACAAATATTACTTACTGAAGATGCCACCTCCCCAATGGGGAATGGTTCCATCTGATCCAGCTGCGCCTCTTCCCTTCTCCAGAGGTGGACCAAAAGGCCTTGGTGAAGGCAGCGCTTCCTGGAGGAAGCAATGGCTCCGTGCCAGCCCCTGCTACACAAAGGGAGGAGATGCCAGGCAGAGCCACAGAAGGTGATTGCTGTGCCAGGCTCAGCCAGGCTGAGCAATCCTGCTGGGATCCCTCCGTGGGAGACACCGCCCAAAACCTGGGAGGGGCTGCAAGGGGTGACCATGGTGGGGAAAGGGCAGAGGGGGAGAGCAGGGCTCCAGTGTGTCCTGACAGGGCCTGGCTCTGTCCCCTTGGGCTGGGGGAGCTGTCACGGGGCAGGGAGGGTCGGGGCTGGCAGTGGCTGCTCAGGGATGGGTTGGGCGCGGCTCCCTGGAAGCAGCGACTGCCCAAGCAGCTGCGCTGGCCCCGGGCTCTCCTCCCGGCCTCCTGGGCTTTGTTGGGTGGCACAGCCTGTGCCAAGGGGTGCCAAGGTGCCTGCAGGCCCCAGCTCTGGGGCAAACAGAGAACGTCCTGGCCGTATGCAGCGAGCTGCCAGCTCAGCAGTGGAGCACAGCACGGGCTCACGCTCCCCATTGCTCCCACAGATGTTATCCCTGAAACAGGAATAGATGCTCAGGATCCAGAGCGCCTTCCAAGAATTGTCTGCCCCCAGGATGTGCGCAGGACCTGCATGATCGGCACAGTAGTGACAATGTTCACTGTGCCACTTGTCCTGCTCTGCTGCTATTTTGGCATTCGGAAGCTCTATCAGATAGGACGGTAAGTTGCTGATTTTTCTCTGCAGTTTGATTAAAACTCTGCTCATTGCATTGGTAGCCTGGCTCATGGTCATGCTGCTGTGGAGCTGTGGCAAGTCCCTGTTGTCCAAATAACTCTGATAAGGGTTCTGCTGCTGCCCAGTGCTTTAATTGGCCTCTTAATTGCTGGGCCTTGTCCTGGGGAGCCCGCTGGGGCTGCAGCCAGTGCTGGCTCCCACCGAGGCTGCGTGGCCAAGAGCAGCCCCAGGAGCAGCGGCAGAGGCAGAGCAAGTTCACAACAATATTTGGGAATGCATTTCAGGATGGGAATGTGGTTATTTAGCAGCTCATGTAAAGTTTCATGGTAATAATGATGTTACAGGATGAGCAAATATTCTTCAATTCAGTGTTTAAACAAATCCAACCTGATGGAGGTTTGGCCTTGGCCTTTAGACTTTGCTCTGTGTGTGAGCCCTGTTCTGGACTGATTTTGGATTCACTTTTGGGTGAAGGCTCATCCCAGCCCTGATCCTTGGCAGCTCTGGGCTCAAAGGGACAGCTGAGGCTGCACTGCACATGACTGGGGTGCAGGGCTCATCAAAGGGCTTTGAGAAGTTTAAATTACTGTATTTTTACTACATGGTTTTGTTTATGAAATTAATCCACTTTTTTTAAACCTAGCTTTAAAAAATTTCTTTTCTATTGCTTTTACCAGTTATTTGATCTAGTGAATTATGGCATAATTATCCCATGGCTGAATTAGAAGACTGTAAGTACTAGAAAATGAACTAATTTTTACACTCTTCTGTCTTTCACAGACTTATGTTGGTTTGATGTGACCAACAGAAGAGGTTTTTGCTTGCTTTGAATTCAAACAAGGAGCAAAGCTGGAACCTGTTGAAATGAGTCTCTTGACTTCACAGCTAAAGCAAACTGCCAGGGTTCTTTTTTTTCAGCTTTGGGTGGGGATATAAAAATATACCAGCAGCATATATTATAAATAAATATATACTAAATACATAGCAACAAATAGTCCAGTAAAGTAACTGATCTAAATGAGGGGTTTGGTGTGTTTGCTCACCAAGCCCTGAGTTCCTCAGAGCTGCAGCTCCCTGCTCTCTGTGCAGACAGAGGCTGGCTATGGGTGACCGTGCTGTGTCTGGCCTGGTGCACACCAGCTCCACACAGGAGCTAAGGGATTATCCTTGCACACTCCATCCTGGAAGAACCGAGTTCATTGATGAATCTGATACAATTTTATGGCATGGCAGCAAAAAAAAAAAAAAGATTAGAATTGATTCCATTCCAAACACTTTACATTTTGCTGTGTGTAATGCAGATAGGAACTACAAGTTTCCTATTCATGCACAATTTGCTGTCTGAGAGCCCACAGTCCTCAAAGTCACAGGGCCTTGCAGAGCTGTGTGTGAGATGACTTTAAAAACAAAAACAACCTTTATGTGCAACACCTGTCTTCAAAACTTTACAATCCAAATCACAACCTGATTCCTACTGGTAACTGGAAAAAACTCCAACCAAATAACCAAACCAAAACTGTGACCCAACAAAACAGGCAAACAAAACAACCACCAAGAAAAAATCAAAACCCATAGAAAAACCCCCACAAATCCAGAAAAAATATAAAAATCAGGTGAAGGAGAGAGCGATCAAAGAGCAACAAATGGCCAGAGGAACTACAGAATGGACAGATAATTAGAAAGGACAGGTAATCAGTGGCTATGGCACCAAACTAGCCAAGGGATCTGAGATACAGTTCCCACCCTTCTGAAAACAAAATAAACAGAAAATAAATGGTGATGATTGTGAAATGGGACTCTGCCTGTTTAGCTTTAATATATCCATTGTGTGTAAGTTCTGTGTGCCTTGTTAAGTCACATCCTCTGGCAAAGGTGTTTTTCTGTTCAAAGAAAAACACTGCAGTGGAAGAAGAGGCCAGCTTGGAAAATATTAAAAGCAAGAGCTAAAAATAAAGTACTTGTTTTTAATATGTTGTTTGGTTGGTTTCTGTTTGTTCATGGGGTTTTTGTCTGTCTTTGAAAGCAACCCCTTGGATGTTAATGCAAGTAACAAGTCCTTTTTAAAGGGCAAAACACCTGCCATTTTGTGATGCAAGACAGAAACAGCTTCCCTTGGGCTACAGCTGGAAGGGCTTAAAAATGTGTTCCAGGAACTCGTGATATGACAAAGTCTGATTAACACAGTTTAATGTATGAAGTGCAAGATGTAAGTTATCAATAAAATACTCAGAGTGTACTCTAACTTTGGGGTCTGTGACTCGCACTGGTGCTGCTTGGGAACTGTTCCTCCTCGTCTCCCTCATCTCCCTCATCTCCTCTTGAAGGCTCTTAAATACAGCAGAGACATGAGCCTGCACTGGGCCATTGATCATACTCTCAAAATTTCTAAGCTTGTTGGTTGTTGGAAACAGAACCCACTGTCTCTGTTATTATCAGCATTAATTGTTGCAATAAAGGTGGTGTATTGAGATGGCCCCAGGTCTGTCAGATTCCACAACATCTGCCCTGTGCACCTGACCTTGTCAGGGTCATTGTCATGCTGTCCATCCCTCCCAAAGAGCACCTCCAGCACTGCCACTTCTCTCAGCTCTTGGATCCCTTCCTCAAGGGTCTTCCAGCACATTCTATGGTGGTGCTCCTGCATTCTCTCTCTCTTGACAAACCTCTCTCTTACACTCATTAAAAGCCACTCCCAGAGGGAAAAGGGCCCTGGCTCCCTTAGATATACTTGGTCCACACCTGAGTCCTGGGTCAAGAGTACCAAATTCCTTGCCTCAGTACCATCCAGTTGCACACCTGTACCCATAAGGCCTCACACCTGCAGTAACCAGGTGGTAAAAGCCTCACGGCCTCATCACTCAATGTCTTTTTGCAGAGTATGGAGACTTTTGTATGACAGGGACTTGGTGATGATCTCAACCTCTGGCTCCCCTGCTGGTTGTGAGGGCCCTCCTTTCTTATCCTTATTTTCTAGGTGCCTTGTTTTCATCTTAGACTTCTTTGTTTCCACAGGGGTGACTATTGCTCTCTGTGAGTGCCCTTGCAGTTCAGCTGGAACCTGGACAGATGTAATGTCTGTGGGTTCCACTGCTGCACCATCAGAGTCTCCCTCTTTAAGGCAGGGGGAGGGTTTCTCACCAACTGGGGAAAGGTACTCCTTCAGCATCTGGCCCATCTCACACATCTCACACATCTCCTTCACTAAAACACCCACCCAATCCGGGTGTTTCATTTCTGAAGTGGGCTGTGGGGCAGGGTCAGCGTCTGCAGCAGCATCCCAATTTCCTGGGGTAGGTATCAGGGTTGTTATCCAAATCAATCTCCCCTTATCTCTGAATGTTAAATAGAACAGGTTTAACAGGCATATCAGCAACACCAGCCACTGTAGTATAGCATTAACATTTAGAGAAGATTTGAAGCCTTTGAAGCCTTTGAAAACGGGTGGGGTGGACCTAAATGGTGGACTGGATGAAGGGTTGGGAGAAAATTTCCCCTGCTGTCACTTCCTCACAGTAAGTACCATTATTGAAGTAACCCCAAAAACACACAGTTAGAGTGTGATAGCTCTGAATCCACGTTGCCATCTTCCAGAGGAAGTTAAAAACTCATGAACTCCTCACCTTATCAACCCACAAAATGAACTGGATAATAGTCACAGTAGCCTTAGTGATAGGACCCATGCTCAAATAAGGGCCTGCAAATGGGAGAGATGTAGCTGTGACCACGTGCAGCCCAAGCCAGAGTAAACTGGACAATATGGTGACACTTAAAACACAAAATCAGGTCACTCAAGAACTGTTATTGCTTTTCCAGCCTTTCCACTCAATGCCCACAGTTTTCACCGTTGGGTGCCAAAATCACTCCTGGTTTGAATAAAGGACAGGTGTGTGCTAGGGAAAGCAGGGCCTTCCCTTGAAACGGAGAAAGTAAATCCCTCCCGCTGAATTAGTCAATTTTGAAATTAAGGGGCTCTCAGGCCAAGATATGGGGATAGGAATGACAGTTCTTTACTAGTATATCTAAGAAGGCAAATAGAAAAACAACTCTGGAATTAACAAGAAGCAGAACAGGAACCCAGTTCCAGTCCTTCTGGGCCTCAGGCTCTTTTCCCCTGTGCTGCAGTCACCATCACCGCTGGCAGTGAGCGCTGGCAGATTCCCGGTGGACGGGGCAGATGTGACGATCCCGGCACCTGCAGGGGGCTGGGGGTGATGGCAGCTGTGTCCCAGATGGGAAGGGATGGAGGAGAGGCAGGATGCTGGGAAAACAGCAAGCTGAAGCAGGAGGGCGTCCAAGCAGGGCTGCGGGGTCCAAAACAGAGAGGCAGCTCCCGGCGTTGGGATGGTGGGGGGGTAGCAATGACCTTTCTGCTCCGAGAGCCAAAAGCGAGCGAGAGCCAGCAACTGCCCCCCACCCTCCTTTACCTGCTTCCAATCTCACCGTGTTCCCCCTTTCCCTCCCCCCACCCTCTGAGAGAAACTCCCAAAAAAACAGGGATGCCCTCCCTGGTGCTGGGACCCAACCATCAGTGCTTCTTAGCATGTCAATGGGAAAAAAATTCCACAGGCAGAGAGGAAAGGAAAAAACAACCCCCAACAGACGCTTATCCAGTTCTTCACTGATTTGAGGTTTATCAGCTGTTGCAGACACGGGGATGATGGTACCATGTTGTAGTGACTGGTAATCATTCTAATTTCACAGGTGCTATTAATGATATCTTTTATCGGAAATGTTTTGGATTGTTGTATCAGAATTATTCCCAATTATTGTAAGTTCTTGGTTTTACTATATGTATTGTTATGTTTTGAACTTCCCTTCATGTTCATGGCAAGAGTAATGCATGCTGTTTTTAAAACAAGGAAGGGAGAATTAGCTCCTAAATATTTATATATTTATAATTTTTTTTTCAATATTTATACCAAAAAAAAGTAAAATATTTTTATATAAGGCTCTTCAATTGAAGTTACAATGACAAAGTCTAATTAATTCATTAACTTAAGGGAAGGTATGCATGTGTTTTTATCATCAACAACTTCAAAGTAGTCACCTGTTCATTCAGCCAAACATCAATTGCCGCCAAGAAAATGAAGCCCAGTGAGAAGAAAAAGAACCTAATCACCATGCAGCCTTCGTGGCCAGAACAAAACCAGAAGCAGGACTGCCAAGACATAGCTGTGTCTGGAAATTTACAGGAAAATTGCCAACAAAAGCCTTGTGTCATCATCATGGTATAGTGTTCCTACTAACCTTCTTCAGTTATTCCCTGTTCCAGGATCCAAGAGCACATTCAGTGATGTCAAAGATCAACATTTCCAGCTAATGGACTATTTGGACTTTAAAACAATGCTCATTTATTCCCATTTGCCTAGGAGACATTGGACATTATTCTTTTGTTTTCTCATGCTGTGAAACCCTGTGTCAATGACATGATAGAATTTGCTAAGTTTTGTTGATTGTAATCGGTCTTTTGTGTATCTTATCCCATATCTAACAGATAACCAGTGATAACCTTAATGAGATAACACCCTCACAAGAGAGAGCTATTTTATCATCAGAACATATGAGCCTTCTTTGAATTAATGAAAAAGGGTGAGATGTTGCAGTCAGGTAGACAAATTATAAAAGGCAGGCTTCATAAAATCAGGTCTTGCTCTCTGCTAAATTAATAGCTAGCCTGTCACTTCTATGTGCAGCTAAGTTACTTGCTTGTTCTCATGTGAAAACAATCTTCAGCATGAAAACAATTAACACAACAAGCTATTCTGGTAAGAGAACCATTTGCACCTGCAAGAGATAAGAAATCTGTCCTGCTGGGGACAAGGACGTTCATTCCCTTCCAGGAGCCCAATGCCCGGCTGGGGCTCCAGGGCAGGGGGTCCTTGAGCAGCTGCCCCAGAACCTCCGCCAGGGTCTCCCAGCGCAGGTAATAGAAAATCAAAATCCTGGAATCACTGAGGTTTGATGTAGTGGTTTTGGTTTATTAATTTGAAATTTTTTTTGTGGTGAGAGAGAATTAAGAATTAGATGAAAAACAGGTTTAACATTAAATGGTAGAAAAAGAAATTTTATTACTAGAAACTATAAGAAATATAAACTTAGAATAAAACTTGAGACAACTTTTTTTCTTCCACACAATTTTTTTTAAAACTCAAAACATACAAAAGCAATTCAGGTAGTTTACCATGTCTAAAATAGTTTTTTACTAATTTACTTCAAAGAGGAGACTTTTTTTCAGTCTATGGAGATTTCTTCACAACAAACAGTTTTCTTGTGGTTTGGATGTTACAGTGATTAAGAGAATGGAAATCTGTTTACTATCCAAAAACCCTTTTTTCAGACTAACAGTTTTTCTCACAAGTTCTATCAAGGACTATATTAATTTATGATGTAGACTTTAAGGATTATAACAGTTTAAACAAAAGCTTACTTTATTTTTGAGAACAGAGGGTTTTTTCTTTTTCATTTTTTTTCTGGGGAACACAAGGGAGATTTTGATTATTTAAACTTAGGAGATTACAGCAATTTTAACATGTGTTTACTTTAATATTACAGCCGTTGTTTATATTTACAGTTAGAACAGTCATATTCACTTCGTAATATTTTTATGTGTTATAGAGGAAACAAGAGGTTTTTCGCCATATCCTAAAAAAGAGTAATTATAGTTCTTTGGGATTTGACATTTCTTTTTGTTTGATTTTGACGTTTTTATATTGTTTCTGTGTGGTTTTTGTTGTTTTGGGTTTTTTTTAAGGAGAGACAGAATAAATTATCTGTGAAGTTTCATTCTGGGCATTCAAAGAGTTAATACCTTGCCCAGAGGGCAGCAGAGGGGTTTCTGATTTTTTTCCCAGGTTGGGCAGTCAGAGTTATTTACAATAAAGAGTCTTTCAAGGCCACGCTGGGGGCTGGGTGAGGACTGTAGGGTTTAGTCAGAGGAGCCGTGATGAGTTTCTGGTTTCATGGCTGTTCTCCGGCGCCCGCTGCACTCAATTCCAGCCACGGGCCGGGGGTTCTTCCTCCACCCTGCCCAGCAGAGCACCACCAGAAGATAGGATTGAACACAGAAGAGCCACATCCGCCCGCGCAGCCCCCGCCGAGCCCGAGCGGCGGCCGCCGGGGCCCTGCTCCCGAGAGCGCTGCGAGGAGATGGTGGCGCTGGAGCGGGCCGAGGAGCGCATGGCCGAGCTGCAGCAGGAGAAGGGCAGCCTGCGGCAGCTGCTGGAGGACGTGCGGGCCGCCCTGCAGAGCAGCGATGCGCGGTGCCCGGCGCTGCGGCTGAGTCCGGGCCGGCTTCTGCACCGCGCTCCCGGCGGCGGCTCGGGTGGCCCCGAGCGCTTCAGGAGGGATGCTGCTCTCGGAAAGTCAGTGTTTAGAACCCCTCCACCTCCGCACTGAGACCGAAGTTGTTCCTTCATCCTCGGCATTAACTTTCTAGCAAAGTTTAGTTACAAGGGAGGCTTTTAGGAGAAATGTATGGCATCGGTGTGCCATTAAATATATTTGTGGTGAGCACTGTTCAAAGTGTAGGGGAGTTCAGCTTAACAAACCCACGTGTACAATGCTGCTGCTGCTTCTCCTGCACGTGTGCAGCCAGGATGTGCTGATAGCAGATGCTGGGTATGCACTGCTGCAGGGTTTTTGCTGAAGTAAGAAAGAACTTTGGGATTCTTACCTGCACATGCACGTGCAGTGACTCAGTCATAAGTGCCTCAGAAATATCAGAAGTGTGTCTTCTTCAGAGTGTGGTCACAAGGGTTCAGAGTTGGAGCCAGTTCTGCGGGCAGGCTGATGAATAGTCTGGGGCTCCTCTGCAGAGCCCCATTCATTCTGGGGCTGCTTTCTGCTGGTTCTGCTGGACTGGCTCGAGTGAAACACACACCCAATTAACAGCAGTTAAATTACTCTGGCATGAAACAGTGGGGAACAGGCAGAGCAGTGAAGGGCAGCATGGACCATTGTTCTGGCAGCTCTGACAAGGTCTGGTTTGATACAGCACTCACAGAACTCTGCTCCACCTGTGACACTTCCACTTGCAGTAGATGACTGCTCCTCTTCACAATATCCAGCAAGGCAGGTCAAAGACACTTTTACCATTTTCATCTTCAAAAGGGAGAAGAAATCAGCAGCAAACATGAAGTCACCAGTCAGAGGAAGAAACAAAAGAACAAAGAGTGGTGGAAAAAACAGGTGGAGCAGTGATCCTTATCTGTGTGGGAGATATCCTCTGCTAATGGGCCATCTGTTAAAACCAGGTGGGGCAGTGTTCTTTATCTTTTCCACAACCCATCCTTCCTCCAGGAAGATATCTTCTGTTAATGGGCCATTGAGTGCCACTGCATGACTGATAAAATTCCATCATCTCATTGGGAGATGCTCCAGCCAGGGGGAGGAGCCAAGCCTTTCCTACCTGGATAAAATCTGAGATTTGGAACACCAAGGCAGCCCTTACCCACTGGTTTCCAGAGGACAAGAGCTACCAGACCCTTCTACAGCATCACAACTTCAACAAGACCACTTCATCGGGACTGCTACCACCAGCCTAACTAGCGGGGTGTCAGGTTGTATTCTGATTCTGTCAGTTGTTTTCTTTTGTACTATTGCATGTCTTTTATTTCTCTTTTCTTTTTTCCTATAAAATTGTATTTCTGACTTGGAGTCTCTCATTGGTTTTGCTTCCTAATTAGCACAATTTTGGGGGGGATTTTGGCTGTATCTTGATATTTGAGGAGGTTTTGATCTGTGTCTTAAAGTCTGGAGGATTTTGGGTGGGAATCTTGGTGTTTGGGAGGTTATTACAGACACAAGATCCTCAATGACTTCCAGAGATGAACTTGGGCAAGGAGGAACACCCAGTTTATGGAGCTCTCTTCTTGTTATTTCCCCCTAATCCAGGAATTTTCATTCCTCAGGTGTGCGGGGATGGAGGAGGCAGAAAAGCCCCGGAGATCCCTCACGAGGAGGGGCTGCAAACCCAGCCCAGGGAGCTGCGAGGAGGAAAGACCCTCCCTGAGCCGGGAAGGCGGCCGGAGATCCAGGCAGAGCTCAGAGCTGGTGGAGGAGCCTCCTGGAGGGGAGAAGCCCCACAAGTGCTTGGAATGTGGGAAGGGTTTCAACTACAGCTCCCAGCTGATCCTACACCAGAGGGTCCATACTGGGGAGAAGCCCTATGAGTGTGGAAAATGCAGGAAAAACTTCAGCACTATTTCTTATCTGATGAAGCACCAGGTGATCCACACAGGGGAACAACCTTACACCTGCTCGGAATGTGGGAAGAGCTTTGGATGGAGCTCCAACCTGAGAATCCACCGACGTATCCACACTGGGGAAAGGCCCTACCAGTGTCCCAAGTGTGGGAAGAGGTTTCAGAGCAGCTCCAATTGCCTCCTACATGAGCGGATTCACACAGAGGAGAGGCCCTTCCGCTGCCCCGACTGCGGGAAGGGATTCAAACACAACTCCACCCTCATCAAGCACCGGCGCATCCACACTGGGGAGAGGCCCTACGAGTGTCCTGAGTGTGGGAAGAGCTTCTCAGACAGCTCAACCTTGACCAAACACCAACGGAGTCACCACTAAGGGAATTCCTGTGAATGCCCCAAGTGTGGGAAGAGCTTCGTGCTCTGCTCCAGCTCCATCTCCCATGGGAGGATCGGTGTTGGATGATCCCCAGTGACACCCATTGGGTGAGGGGGAAGGGTTTGAGAGATTTCTTTCCCTTCTTCTTGTCCTGCTGTGATTTGGTTGGTAATAAATTTCCTCTCCATGCCCAGGCTGGGTCTGTGATGCACATTTTGCTGTTTGGTACGGGATGTTTCTCCTTTTTACACCAACCCAGGAACTCTGGGTTAAACTTTTTCTCCCCACTGTTGCAGGTGGAGGGGCAGGGTCAGAGTGGCTTTGGTGGGTGCCTGCCATCGGGCCAGTGTCACCCAGGCCATGGGCACCCCTGAGATCCCAGTGTGGTGAAGCATTCCCCCACTTCTAGAGAAAGTGCTGACCCAAACTGAGGCCAGGATGAAACATGGTTATGACTGGAGCCCACTCTGTTGTGACCCTGTCAGCAGAAATCCAAAAGGAGACCTTTGAGCTCTTCTTGGCCACCGTGGGCTGTGACCAGCAGTCTCCCTCTGAGTGGCCTCTCAGAGCCAGCAAACCCTCGGCTTTGCTGTGCCTGGAGGATCGCTGAAACACGACGTGTCCTGGGCCCATACCCTCACTGCTCAAGGCCCCATCCTTCGGCCAGTGGGAGATGCAAAAACATCTGAAGGGAGGATTTCACTGAGCTCTGGGGGGCATTGCCTGCACTGACTGTTCCTGTCTGTGTGTTTGCCCCTGCACATATGCTATAGCAAATCTGGTAGAAAACAGCTTTCCTAGATGTGGAAGTACCTTGGATATCTAAGTTAGGCCTGTAAGCAAGATTCTGTTATAGTTATGAACTTACTTAAATGCTGTTAAATGCTAAGTGTTTTGCTAAGTTCTTAAATGGAAGTCATAACTCGTTTTTTTGTATTAATTGCCAAGTACAACTCGGAAGTTATAGCTGTATTTTAGGTTAAATGCTGTTAAGTGTTACTGCTCTGTGGAATTGTTAAGTTATAAGTTAAGTTAGGTACACGTTCAGTATTGTTCCTCTGTTGATTTGCTAGGTTTAAGGTATAAGTTAAGTTACAAATTAAGGTAGAAGTTAAAGAGTTGTTTAGAGTTGTTAAGTTTTTAGGCCGTGTTCCTTTTAATCCCTGCATGCACCTAAACACAGCACACACCCACCCACACTCCCCTAGAGAGTTCCCAGTTAATTTCTGTTCTGATTGCATGGATTTTATTTGGTGTTGTTCTTGCCTTCTTGTGCCTCACCTGTCCTGTAGGCAGTAGAGTGAATCTTGCCAACAAACTTATTGTACTTTGTTGCTTAATATTAAATCTCACTTTTGCTCATGCTCTTGTCACCGATTTTTAAGCGATCTCAAACGCTCTCATTCATGACAGCACCACAATGTCCCGCATCACCGAGGGCCCTGACACACGCCCGTGTCACAAAGGGCCACCCCCGGCACCCAAGAGCAGAGGGACAGCCTGGAAGCGGCCCGGAGCAGCCCCGGCCTCGTGGCCTTGTAGCCCCTGGCGTGGCCAGAGCCCTGGGAGGCTTTGGGGTCCCCACGTTGGTGTCCCAGGGGTTCCCCGTCTCCAGGCTCATCCGTTCTCCGGGCTGCCCCTTCTCCAGGCTCCCCTCACTCCCGGCTCTCGGGGTCCCCCCTCTCCAGGCCCCCATTCCAGGCTCCGGCACTCCCGGGGCTCTCCCCTTTTCGCTTTCCCCCCCTCAAGGCTGCTCCCCTCGCCCTGCCAGTCCCGGGCGATCGCCACGGGGCTCCGGGGACCTCCATCCCCCACCCACCGCCGGGGCTCTGTCTGCAGCCGCCACCCAGACATCCCCAAAAAACCACCCGGGGACCCCACAGGATCCCCCAAAAGGGGATTTCGGGACAGCTTTGGAGCCCTGCGAGATGCAAACATCGCTCCGCCCGCCGCCTCCCGAAATACACAAACAGGGAGAACCAAAGATAATTCGGGTGAGCTCCGAATATTCCTCCCCCTTTCAAAAAAACCCTGCCAGGACCGCCCAAGATATTGGGGGCAAGGTCCCTCTCCCGGGTCATCTATGTGAGGAAAATTAATCCACAAACACCAGAGGTTTATGTCCAGAAAGGAGACAGAGGAGTCCTTTTTGCTTTATTCGAATAAAGGGAGAGGCCATGGGATATTCCCCTGGGATCTCTCAAATCCTCCTTTTTATCCTATTTTCCCGGCCGCATTTCCCTCTCTCTTTCCCCATTGGCTGAGGTACTTGAGAGGCACAGACTTCCCGGAACGCCTGATACCTGAAATTCCCCTCTAACGTATAACCCTCCCTTTTAATTTTTAATTCTTACAGAATTCATAGTTTTCCCCCCGTTGCTTCTTTCATCTTTCGATATCCAATTTCATTTATCAGCAGCCTTACAGTTTGTTTGTAAAGGCAAACATCTCTTTCCAGTCATCAATCAGTGGAATCCATCCCATAATTTCTTTTATCTCTCAGTGCTAGCCTTATCTACAGGCAGATCCAGAGCTCATTTGTAAAGACAAATTCAACATTCCTCTCCAAGGGGTCCTGTCTGAGGCAGCAGTGATGATGGTGGAGTGGGAGGAGGAACAGGCACGGCAGTGCCAGAGATGGCTACAGGCTGGGCACAGGCTGGCCATGGGTCTGATGGTGCTGTGCAGTGCCGTGTGTGAGTAAAAACCAGTATGGACCAGTATAAACCAGTATAAACCAGTAAAATCCTGTATAGACCACTATAAACCAGTATGGACCAGAATAAACCAGTATAGAGCAGTACAAACCAGTGCAGACCAGTTTAGGTGAGCTGGGCTCCAGGCTGGGCATGGGCTGGCCGTGGGGCTGATGGTGCTCTGTGTGAGTATAAACCAGTAGAGACCAGTATGGACCAGTACAGACCTGTACAGACCAGTATGGACCAGTAGAGACCTTCCCCTGTCCCAGGATGGGGACACTGGGCTGGCACTGGGAGCACTGGGAAGGAACTGGTTTGGTGACATTGAGATGGTGACATTGTTTTGGGGACAATGAGTTGGTGACACTGGGATGGAACTGGGATGGAACTGGGGGCACTGGGATACAACTGGGAGCACTGGGCTGGTGACACTGGGACAGGACTGAGGACACTGAGACTGAACTGGGGACACTGGGGTGGTGCCATGGGTGGCACTGGTGATGCTGAGATGGCACTGGGGACACTGGGACAGGACCAGTGACACTGGATTAGTGACACTGGGACAGAACTGGTGGCACTGGGATGGAACTGGCCACACTGGGTTGGTGACCCTGAGCTGGCACTGGGAGCACTGGGCTGGCACTGGGACCACTGGGCTAGTGGCACTGGGACAGGACCGGTGGCACTGGGCTGGGGACACTGGTATGGGTCAATGACGGGGTGGCACTGGGCTGGCACGGGGACACAACTGGGACAACTGGGACAAGAACACTGGGACAGGCTGGGGGACACTGGGATGGCACTGGGGACACTGGGCTGGTGATGACATTGGTATGGGGACACTGGGGATGTGGTACTGGGACAGGACTGGTGGCACTGGGATAGGACTGGGGACACTGGGCTGGAACTGGGTTAGTGATACCAGGCTGGTGGCACTTGGGTGGTGACAGACAGAACTGGTAGCACTGGGTTGGTGACACTGGTATGGTGACAATGGGGGGGTAGCACTGGGATGGGACTGGGAGCACTGGGATGGTGATACTGAGAGGGAGCTGGTGGCACTGGGACACAACTGGGAGCACTGGGACAAGAACACTGGAACAGGATGGGGGACACTGGAACAGGACTGGGAGCACTGGGAGGGAACTGGATTGGTGACATTGGTCTGGTGGCACTGGGCTGGCATGGAGGACACTAGGATGGTGAAATTGGTATGGTGGCAATGGGGCAGTGACACTGGGCTGGCACTGGAAGCACTGGGAAGGAACTGGGAACACTGAGCTGGTGACACTGGACAGGCCTGGGGACACTGGGATGGGAGTGGCTTGGTGGCACTGGCTTGGTGACACTGGGCTGGTGACACTGGAACAGGACTGGGGACACTGGGGCAGCTCTGGTGGTGCTGGGGTTGAACTGGGGACAATGGGATTGAACTGGGGACACTGGGCTGGTGACACTGAGACTGAACGGGTGGCACTGGGATGGTGACACTGGGGCAGCCCTGGGGACATTGGGCTGGTGGCTCTAGGGTGTCCTCGGTGCCACTGCTCAAGTGCCACTGTGCTGGTTGCCCTGCTGCTGTGTCCCCGGTGCCACCTGTGCGGTGTCCCCATGTCCCCGCAGTGTCCGGGGACTCGGTGTGCTCTGCCCTGGGGGTGGCCGAGGACGGTCACCTGCTGCTGGCCCTGGGCACGGTGGCCGTGTCCTGCCAGGTGACCCTGCAGGCCTCAGTGACATCGTGGTGACACCTGGCCAGCAGTGCCCGTGAGCACCGGGCCATGGCCCAGCGCCTGCGGGACTGTGCCCAGGGGGTGGCAACTGCCAGGGCCAGTGCCGAGGCCACCGCGGCCACCAGCAAAGTCACTGCGGATGTCCAGGGGCGGCTGGACACGGTGACATGGCACCTGGGGACATTGGTGGATGCTGTTAACTGAGACATGGTGGTGAAACATGGGGGACATGGCGACAGGAGATTCCCAGAGCTGCCCAGGCCCTCGGGGACATCATGGTGGCCTTGGGGACAATGCTGGAGGGACACAAGAAGGTGACATGAAAGCTGGAGGCGGCCCAGGACATGGCAGTGGGGCAGGGGTAGGGACAGGGTGGGGACATAGAAGTGCCACTGTCACCCCGAGGGACACTGGGAACCTTGGTGTCCTTGCCTTGGGGACATCAGGGCCACCCTGAGGTCGCCTGTCCTGTTTTGGGTCACTACGATGTCCCTGCAGTGTCCCCACGTGACCGCAGTTTGTCCCCCTGAATTGTTAAAAACCGGAATAATCACGGACAAAGGCGCTGTAACTAATTAAAGTGACAAAGTGGTGTGTTTATTCACCGGCACGGGAGTCACCTCCCAAAGGCGTGACCGCCCCGAACAAGGTTCTTTGCCCTCTATTTATTGCCCAAGATCTTACATACAATACATGTGCATAACCCCAGCACCTCCCATCCCCATCCCATATTAAAATGAGCCCATTCGTCCTTCACACGTGCGCAGTTCTTCTCTTGAATTGGGTCGGTGCTCTCGAAATGGGTCAGTGGTCTTGATGGATGAACTCAGGAAAGTCTTCATCAGGTCTCTGTGACCTCCTGGAACAATCCAAGGCCTTGTCCTTTGTGACTAACGATTTATTATTTTACCTTTTTCAATACATAAATTCATAATAGCAGATAATTATACCAATTAGCTCTAGCCTAAGCACCTAGTAATTATTAACTTAGCATTTACCTACCTAACTTACATCTTGGTCATGGAAACCACTTTTACCCTTAGCAAAAATCTTAACTTTTTAAAACCATGATTCACCCCTTTCTGTCTCTCTCTCTTTAACTCTCATTCTATCACAAAACTGAGTAGTTCGCCCTCAATAAAGTGCAATTTTTTTAGAGCAACCTGATTTGTCCTTCTGTTCTTGTCTTTTGTACCTCTGAGATCAAAATGAAGCATCACGACTCCCCCCTCTACTAACAGTGGATCGGGACACCTTCCCGCCCCTCCCGCTCACCCGAGAGCTCCGTGCCCCCAGCCCAGGGGGCTCCCAGTGGCACCAGTAGGGCCCCAGCTGCCCCACACGCCCCATGGCCAGCGCCGGGCAGGGTCTGAAACCTCCCCCTCCCCAAATTCTCCTGGCGGGGGGCGCTGGGGGCGGGGCGCGGGTGGAGTCCAGGTGAGGAGCTCTGGGCGCTCTGGGACTGCCTGAGGAGTCATCAGCGCCGCGCGCTCTGATTGGCTCAATTATTTTGGCGCTTTCTCTGATTGGCTGATGAGAAGCCTGGGAGTTGAGAGAAGCAATGGGAGAGATCCCACCCCGAGCACCTGCATGGGAACAACAGACCCAGCCTGGGCACAGCAACGGAATTTATTACAATCAAATCACAGCAGCACAAGGAGAAGGGAAAGGAATATCTCCAACCTCTTCCCCCACCCAATGGGGATCACCAGGACCACGGATCACCAGGGTTCTGCCCAACGGGGGTCACTGGGGATCATCCAACACCGATCCTCCCATGGGGGATGGAGCTGGAGCAGAGCACGAAGCTCTTCCCACACTCGGGGCACTCACAGGGCTTCCATTAGTGGTGACTCCGTTGGTGTCGGGTCAAGTTAGAGCTCTGTGAGAAGCTCTTCCCACACTCAGGACACTCGTAGGGCCTCTCCCCAGTGTGGATGCGCCGGTGCTTGATGAGGGTGGAGTTGTGTTTGAATCCCTTCCCGCAGTCGGGGCAGCGGAAGGGCCTCTCCTCTGTGTGAATCCGCTCGTGTAGGAGGAGACTGGAGCTGGTCTGAAACCTCTTCCCACACTTGTGACACTCGTAGGGCCTCTCCCCGGTGTGGATGTGCTGGTGTTTTCTCAGGGCAGAGCTCCAGCCAAAGCTCTTCCCACATTCCAAGCAGGTGTAGGGCCGTTCCCCTGTGTGGATCACCTGGTGCCACATCAGGTGAGAGATCCTTGTGAAGCCCTTCCCACATTTCCCACACTCGTAGGGCCGTTCCCCAGTGTGGATCCTCGGGTGCCGGATAAGACGGGACCTGTCTCTGAAGCTCTTCCCACATTCCCCACACTCGTATGGCTTCTCCACAGTGTGCATCCTCTGGTGCTGGATCAGATCAGAGCTCCACCTGAAACTCTTCTCACATTGCAAGCACTTGTGGGGCTTCTCCCCTCCAGGAGGCTTCTCCACCAGCTCTGAGCTCTGCCTGGATCTCCGGCCGCCTTCCCGGCTCAGGGAGGGTCTTTCCTCCTCGCAGCTCCCTGGGCTGGGATTGCAGCCCCTCCTCAAGAGAGATCTCCAGGGCTTTTCTGCCTCCTCCATCCCCGCACACCTGAGGAATGAAAATTCCTGGATTAGGGGGAAATAACAAGAAGAGAGCTCCATAAACTGGGTGTTCCTCCTTGCCCAAGTTCATCTCTGGAAGTCATTGAGGATCTTGTGTCTGTAATAACCTCCCAAACACCAAGACTCCCACCCAAAATCCTCCAAACTTTAACACACGGATCAAAAACTCCCCAAATATCAAGCTTCAGCCAAAATCCCCTCCAAAACTGTTCTGGTTTGAAAGCAAAACCAGTGAGAGACTCCAAATCTGAAATACAATTTTAGAGGGAAAAAGAGAAGAGAAATAAAAGACATGCAATAGTACAAAAGAAAACAACTGACAGAATCAGAATACAACCTGACTCCCCACTAGTTAGGGTGGTGGTAGCAGTCCCGATGAAGTGGTCTTGTTGTAGTAGTGATGCTGTAGAAAGGTCTGGTAGCTCTTGTCCTCTGGAATCCAGTGGGTAAGGGATGCCTTGGTGCTCCAAATCTCAGATTTTATCTAGGTAGGAAAGGCTTGGCTCCTCCCCCTGGCTGGAGCATCTCCCAATGGGATGATGGAATTTTATCAGTCATGCAGTGGCACTCAATGGCCCATTAACAAAAGATATCTTCCTGGAGGAAGGATGGGTTGTGGAAAAGATAAAGAACACTGCCCCACCTGGTTTTAACAGATGGCCCATTAGCAGAGGATATCTCCCACACAGATAAGGATCACTGTTCCACCTGTTTTTTTCCACTACTCTTTGTTCTTTTGTTTATTCCCTGGACCTCTGACCGGTTACTTCATGTTTGCTGCTGATTTCCTCTCCCTTTTGAAGATGAAAATGGTAAAAGTGTCTTTGACCTGCCTTGCTGGATATTGTGAAGAGGAAGAGTCATCTACTGCAAGTGGAAGTGTCACAGGTGGAGCAGAGTTCTGTGAGTGCTGTATCAAACCAGACCTTGTCAGAGCTGCCAGAACAATGGTCCATGCTGCCCTTCACTGCTCTGCCTGTTCCCCACTGTTTCATGCCAGAGTAATTTAACTGCTGTTAATTGGGTGTGTGTTTCACTCGAGCCAGTCCAGCAGAACCAGCAGAAAGCAGCCCCAGAATGAATGGGGCTCTGCAGAGGAGCCCCAGACTATTCATCAGCCTGCCCACAGAACTGGCTCCAACTCTGAGCCCTTGTGACCACACTCTGAAGAAGACACACTTCTGATATTTCTGAGGCACTTATGACTGAGGCACTGCATGTGCTTGTGCAGGGAAGAATCCCAAAGGTCTTTCTTACTTCAGGAAAAACCCTGCAGCAGTGCATACCCAGCATCTGCTATCAGCACATCCTGGCTGCACGTGCAGGAGAAGCAGCAGCAGCATTGTACACGTGGGTTTGTTAAGCTGAACTCCCCTACACTTTGAACAGTGCTCATCACAAACATATTTAATGGCACACCGGTGCCATACATTTCTCCTAAAAGCCTCCCTTGTAACTAAACTTTGCTGGAAAGTTAATGCCGAGGATGAACGAGCAACTTCGGTCTCAGTGCGGAGGTGGAGGGGTTCTAAACACTGACTTTGCGAGAGCAGCATCTCTCCTGAAGCGCTCGGGGCCACCCGAGGCGCCGCCGGGAGCGCGGTGCAGAAGGCGGCCCGGACTCAGCCGCAGCGCCGGGCACCGCGCATCGCTGCTCTGCAGGGCGGCCCGCACGTCCTCCAGCAGCTGCCGCAGGCTGCCCTTCTCCTGCTGCAGCTCGGCCATGCGCCCCTCGGCCCGCTCCAGCGCCACCATCTCCTCGCAGCGCTCTCGGGAGCAGGGCCCCGGCGGCCGCCGCTCGGGCTCGGCGGGGGCTGCGCGGGCGGATGTGGCTCTCGATGTGCTCGCCCTCCCGGCCCAGCGGCAGCCGCGGCCCCGCGCGGGTGCTGAAGTGGCCGCAGAGCCGCGCGTGGAGCTGGCGGAAGGTGAGCTCGGCCCAGAGCCCGTCCCACAGCCCCGCGCACTCCTCGGGCTCCGCCGCCTCCTCCGGCCCCAGCGCCCGGCACAGCGTGCGGGACTCCTCGCCGGGGATGCGGCCCGGCCCGGCGCAGTCCCGCTGCTGGAAGATCTCGTGCAGGGACTGCTCCGGGCCGCTGGCCAGCACGACCATCTCGTTCTCCACGCCGCGCTCCAGCCCGTAGCGGTGGGCGAGGGCGCTGAGCAGCCACTGCGTGCGCCGGGCCGGCCGCCCGGAGGGGTCCCAGCCCTCAGGCGGCTCCATCGCGCCCGCCCGGCCCGCGGCGCTGCCCGAGCATCCTGAGCGCCGCCCGCCCGAGCGCTCGGCCCCGGCCCCGGCACGGAGCGCCCGGCTCGCCCCGCACGGAGCCGCGTCCGCCTTTGTCCGGCAGGAGCAGGGACTCGGGCAAAGCGGGCAGGTGCCGCCCTGCTCCCTTTGTCTGCCAAGCCCGAGCCCCAAGTGTTGTTCTTATTTCTTAGCTAATTTCTCCCTGGTTTCTCTCTGACACAAGCATGACAATAGCATCGCACAATCCAGTTTGACAAGTAAGGCGGTTCCACTAAATTAAAAACCCAATGTTTGTAGCCGTGGAATCGGGTTTTAACCCTTTAAGTGCGGCGGAAATAAGATGCACAGCTACATGGTCATCTTTCATGACAGGAAGAAAGAGACAAGTTTATTCAGAAATACACTTGGTTTATAGCATGACTCGTAATTCCCAGAGTAGAGAAAAGGTGATTGGTTCAGAGAGAAGACACCCCATTCCCAGGGCCTGGTCACACATCACAACAGCTGTTCTATCTTTGTTACTAATTCCTTTTTATTTTGACCAAATTATCAGCCTGGGAGAAATTCTCCCTAGCCTTGAGCTGGACCAGCTTATCGGCTGGGAACAGAGCTGAAAAGCTCCAGCCTGGAATATTATTCAGGCTGTAATTTTCTTACTTTCTCAATATGTGTCTCACAAATGTGCTTGAACGTCGACCTTCTGTTCGCTCAGGCTTCCTCACCTCTATAGATGAGGTGACTTCCAGGTGTTGGTGTGTGGGTGTTAAGACGTCTGTGTTAGAGATGAGTAAGTGTTCAACTCGTTCAAATGAGCTGCCCAAAGCAGTGATTTTGGTCTCTCTTTGCCTGGGGAGCAGGACCAGGGTTGTTGAACGCAGGCAGCAGCACGAGCAGGGCTCCTCCAGCAGCAGGGACACGCCAGGAGCCAGAGGGGACCGTGGCACCAGAGGGGACCGTGGCACCAGAGGGGACCGTGGCACCAGCCGTGCCCGAGGTCTGAACAGGCTGCCAAAGTCAGGCGGTGCTGACAGGCTGCGTTAACAGCCCAGGCAAGGCGTGGTGAGGAGCCAGGGCTGGGGGCCACCCAAGGAGTCCTGTCAAGAGCAAATCGTTCTAATATTCTCTCTAGGACAAAAAAGGAACAAACCAGTCCAGCTGATATGTGAGGAAAAAGAATTCGTTTAAAACGCTGCTTAATACAGAGTTTGGTTTCTTTTGATTGAACTGATACTAATAAATATTTGCTGACATATGGTGGGGTTTCTCTGCAAATAGGCCTTGATGAAAAATTTCTGACCACCTTTAGTTTTGCTCTTTCCTAAGTTGAACACCCGAGTAGCTTTGTTGACGAATGGAGAACTCTTTGTAGCTCAGTATTTTCTCAGGAGGAGCCTTAAATTTTAGCACAGGAGGAAGGAAAGGCAAAGGTTTGAAAGCCTTCCCGTGCTGAAGTGACACACTTTGAGAGGAGTCTGTGAGGAGAAGTCCCCTCAGGCACTGCCAGGGCTGTTTGCCTCCTCTGCAGGCTCAGTATTCTGGGAGTTCCACAAGTCTCAGCTGCCACTGTATTTTCCCCTGAATATTTTTTGTCGTGCAGTACACAGGGAGAATATTTTGTGCTAGATTCTCCTCTGGGCTGAGAGGAATGTTGAATTTGTCTTTACAAATGAGCTCTGGATCTGCCTGTAGATAAGGCTAGCACTGAGAGATAAAAGAAACAATGGGATGGATTCCACTGATTGATGAATGGAAAGAGATATTTGCCTTTACAAACAAACTGTAGGGCTGCTGATAAATGAAATTGGATATCAAAAGATGAAAGAAGCAACGCGGGGGGGGAAACTATGAATGATATAAAAAATAAAAATGAAAAGGGAGGGTTATACATTAGAGGGGAATTTCAGGTATCAGGCGTTCCGGGAAGTCTGTGCCTCTCAAGTACCTCAGCCAATGGGGAAAGAGAGAGGGAAATGCGGCCGGGAAAATAGGATAAAAAGGAGGCTGCGTCCTCCAAAAATTTTAGAGATGCCAGGGGAATGTCCCATGGCCTCTCCCTTTATTCGAATAAAGCAAAAAGGACTCCTCTGTCTCCTTTTTGGACATAAACCTCTGGTGTTTGTGGATTAATTTTCCTGACAATTTTGGGGGCTCGTCCAGGATCTTTCCACCGTCCGGGGCGGCGAGTGGAGCTGAAGGCGCCTCACCCAGTTTGGGTGATCAGCTCCCCTTGGTGCCGGCCAGTACCGGGCGATCCATTGGGTTCCCGAGACTGTCCAGGAGACAGACGAGTGGCGGACCAGGGGGGTCCGTGAAGAGTCCGCAGGAAAGGACCACTGAAAATCTCACCGGTGAGTAAAATGGGATCTTCGGGGAGCAACCCTGGGAGGGCACCCATGGAGGGTAGCACAGGTAAAACGGGGCACCCAGAGAGGGTTGGAAAGGTGAAGCCGTGAAGGGGCCCCGGCAAAAGGGATGACGATCCCATAATACCCCCGGAGAGTCCCTTGGGGAGAATGCTGAGGTCTTGGGACAGATTGTATATTCACCCAGACATAACTATGGAAATGATGGTAAAATATTGTTATTTTGTGTGGCCAGAGTATAAGTTGGCAAGGGGACTTATATGGCTACATTATGGAACAGATAAAATTCATTTGTGTAGAATTTTGTGGAGGTATCTAGAGGAGAATTGGTAAGGATGGATTGAAAGGGAATGTGGATTAATATGGGTCAGACAAGGAACAAGAGAAATTTATGTGTTAAGAAAAAAAAGGAGAAGAGGAAAAAGAGGAGGAAGAGGAAAGTGGTGAGGATTGGGATGTTTTTCAGCACCTTCCCCCGTCTTGTCCTCCAGTGTTGCTGGCTGACCCAGGGCCAGCTGCAGGTCTTCTGTATCCTCAACTTTCAGAGCAAGGGGATCAGGGAAATGTTATTCCTGCAGCCCCACCTGAGAAGGATAATGGTGTAGGGGGAGGGGAGCAGCATGTTGTATCACCCCCCAGAACTAGAAGAGGAACTCAGTTTAGGGCATCAGAAACCCCCCAAGAGACAGGGGTACACCAGATGCCACTCTGTCAAGTTCCTTTGGGGGGTCAAGGGGGAGGATTTGGGTTTGTAATTGTACCACTCACTACCCAGAATATAAGATGGTTGGAAAAAGAATTACCCCCATATTTGGATGATCCCATAGGGGTGGGGAAAAAGATAGAGGAATATTTGGGAAATGGGGATTATACATGGAAGGATTGGGATTTTCTTTTACGAATTTTGTTTGGGTCATCAGAGAAATGAATGATTTTGCAGAAAGCTCGGCAGCTGTGGGAAGATGAACACCCACAAGCAGCAGGGGGGGCTGGACCCAATGCACCTACGGTGGGTGATGCCATCCCCCAGGCAGACCCCCAGTGGGACCCAAATAACCAGGCCAGTCTGGCTCACCGTGATTGCCGTGCTTATTTGATCAGGGCAATCAAGTCTGCGGCTCCCAGAACTAACAACATAGCTAAGGCTCTGTCGTTGGAACAGGAGAAACAGGAAAGCCCTCATTGGTTGGAGAGGATTAGGGATGCCTTGAGGAAGCACGGGGAGATGGATCCTGAAGGGCCAGCCTTCAACACATTGCTTAAAGTACAATTTGTTACTAAAGCCTGGCCTGATATAAGGAAAGGAGTCCAGAAAGATGAAGAGTGGCAAAATAAGCCTCTAGAGGAATTGGTTAGAAAAACACAGCAGATATGTGTAAGAAGGGATGAGGAAAAGGCAAAAGCTAAAGCAAGGATGATGGCAGAGTTTTTGCAGCCCCGGAGGAATAAACCACAGGGTCCAAGGGGTCCCCAGGGACAGAGGGGACGGGGTCGGCCACAAGGAAGTGGCAGAGGGATTCCCTCCTCGGCAGGGGACAGCCGACCCAAACAGCGGCTGGGGAAGAACCAGTGTGCTGTCTGCAGGGCAGAAGGGCATTGGAAAAACGAGTGTCTGCAGAAACAACTGGACCCTCAGGAGCAGGAAGTCCAGAGGATAATGGAAATGGATTGTTAGGGGTGTCAGGGGCTCCTATTATACCAAGGACCCACCACTCAGGAGCCCTTGATAACTTTTAAGGTGGGTCCGGATCGAGAGGAGGTGTGTTTTCTGGTAGACACAGGGACCTCTCCGTCCACCTTAAGTTTTATACCTAAGTGGGGGGAAATTGTCAAAAAGATCCTTGGTTATTCAAGGAGTAAGCGGGAAGGATGAGCGAGTGCATTTTATTCAACCGCTGTTAATAGATGTGGGGGACAGATTTGAAGTGCATGAATTCTTGTTTGTTCCTAATTGTGATTGTAATTTACTGGGAAGAGATTTGATGGCTAGAATGGGAATGCAAATTAGCATTGTAAAAAAGTGACACGGAGTCCGAAACTGTGGTATCTTTGTGTAAAATGTCTGAGAAGTCTTATGCTGAAATAAATCAGGACGTATGGGCAGCCCCAGGGGCAAATTAGTTAATACCCCAGTCTTAGCTCTTCCAGATGCAGAAAAAAAAAATTCAACTATATGTGGATGTCAAACAGGGTCATGCTAAAGGAATTTTGGTGCAAGAGCATGGGGGAACACGGAGGCCTGGTGCCTGTTTTTCTAAGCTGTTAGACCCGGTGGCCAGAGGCGGCCCCATTGTGTGCAGAACTGTGCAGCCACAGCTCTGATGGTGGCTGAGGCCCGAAAGCTGACAAGGGGAGGGGATCTCATTGTTAAAGTCCCACATCAGATTAAAGCTTTGTTAACTGAGAGAGCCTCTAAGTGGATGACGAGTGCTCGATTATTACAGTAGGAATCTTGTTTAATGGAACAGGAGGATTTAGAATTTAAAGGTGGGGAAATTTTTAATCCAGCCTCTTATTTAAATGGCCCTGGAGAAAAGGGGGGCCATGAAGAAATCCATGATTGTATCCAGGTTATAGACCTCCAGACACGGGCTAGGGAGGATTTACGGGATATTCCCTGGCCTGAGGGAGAGAATGTGTTCATTGATGGGTCCTCCAAGGTGGTAGAAGGGAAACGATTTACAGGATACTCTATCGTGAATGGGAAGCAATTAAAGGAAGGGGGGAGGTTACCACACGCCTGGTCAGCTCAGACAGCAGAGCTGTACGGGCTTGTGAGAGCCTGTGAATTATAGCAGGACAAGACAGTAAATATATTTACTGATTCTAAATATGCATATGGGGTAATACATGCATTTGGAAAATTATGGGGGAAGAAAGAGGTTTATTAAGCTGCAGAGGAAAGACGTTAGCTCACGAGAACTTAATCTCTTGCCTATTGGAGGCAGTGAATTTACCAAAAAAAAGGTGGCAATATTCCATACTAAGGGGCATCAGGCAGGATGGTCGGAAGAGGCAATAGGAAACCGACTGGCTGATGAAGAAGCTCGGAAAGCTGCATTGTTGCCAGAAGTCTCTAAGATCCTGCCTTTGCTCCCAGTAACTGCACCGCTGCCAGAGAAACTCTCTTTTCCACCAGAGGAACTTGAGATAATTAAAAAGAGTGGGGCAGAGAAAAGAGAAAATAATTGGTTTACAAGGGATGGTAAGCAGTGGATACCAAAAGCTCGAGCCTTACAATTGTTAAAACAACTTCATGAAGGGAGTCATTGGGGCTCCCGAGGACTGGCAGAAGCCTTCCTCAAAATGAACGCTGCTGTTGGTCTCTTTAACCTGGCAAAGCGAGCCACTGAAGGCTGTTTGACTTGTGCTAAAACCAACAACAAAGTTACAAAGAAACTGTCCAGGGGAGGGAGGCGTTGGGCAGTACGTCCCTTCCAGAGATGCCAGGTGGATTTTACTGAAATGGCTCGAGTGGCAAGATTTAAATATCTTCTGGTAATAGTATGTCAATTAACCGGGTGGCCAGAAGCATTTCCAACTGTGTCAGCAACTACAGGATCGGTTGTTAAAGTATTTTTGGAACAAATAATTCCAAGATATGGGATGGTGGAAGCAATAGATTCAAATAGGGAAACTCATTTTACAGGAAAAATTCTTCAAGGAGTTATGACTGCTCTAGGGATACAGTGGAACCTCCATACCCCCTGGCACCCACAGAGTTCGGGTCAGGTTGAGAGGATGAATGGAGAAATAAAGAAACATCTCCTGAAGCTGGTGATAGAAACTAAAATGCCGTGGATACGGCTCCTGCCCCTGGCTTTAGCAAGAATAAGAGCCAGACCCAGGGGAGATATTCAATTATCTCCCTTTGAATTGATGTTTGGAATTCCTTCCCCTTGTAATTCTCAGCCTAGTGGGGGGATAGAGATAAGTGATGTGTATTTGAAACAATATGTGGCTCGGATACTGTCTCTTGTGAAATCTCTTCGACAGGAAGCTCAGCTGGCACAGACCCTGCCTTTGGACTTTGCTGTTCACAACATCCAACCGGGACACTGGGTCCTGGTTAAGGAGTGGGAAGAAGCACCACTGGTGGCCAAGTGGCGTGGACCTTTCCAGGTGTTGCTGAGCACAGACACAGCCGTCAAGACAGCTGAACACGGCTGGACCCATCACACTCGGGCCAAGGTCTCTGCAGCCCCAGAGATTTGGACATCTCAGCTGGAGGAGAAGGACGGGAAGCCGCGACTGACACTCGGCAGGAGGGGACTGGAGCAGCAGCCAGGGCGTCGACATCGGGGGAAGCCTCGTGTGCCCACCCACAGAGTGCCTGCTGAAATAGTCTGTGTGGGCATCCCTCCTCTCAGATCTCCAGGCACTGGGGGCCAACCCTTGCTGTCATTGTTTTCTTTATGTTGAGCTGTTTATGTGCCTTCACTCGCCACAGGTGGTGTGAAAGACAACGTGAAAGTAAAAATTAAGTTAGGAAATTAGATTACACAATCAGAATGTTTCTCTTAATAATGTTCCCTTTATATTATCAGTTAGGTTGGGGCCAAGAATGGGAAAATATTTTTTTGACCTTAGGAGAAGAAGTAGCAAAAACCTTTAACCTTAGCAATTGTTGGGTCTGTGGAGGGCCAGGAGAATCTGAAAACGGGCCATGGGTGGCCAGCCCAGTAAAACCTCAATAGTAGATTAACACCCTGAGTAAAGTCTGTAATGGAACAGGATTTTGGGATGAAGAAGGAAGTCCATGGCGGCTTCATTCTTCTGAAAAAGACACTTATTGCCTAAATAGGCAAATAGATGACAATGGAAAAGTGGTGAAACAAATTGCAAAATGAATTAAAAAAATTAGCTCATGTACCAGTCCAAAGATAAAAAAGATGGGAATAGGACATGTTTTCTTGGCTACCTGGTGGACTATAAGTTAAACAACTGCTTTTTTTCTTCTTATGTGCTGTAGCAACTCTAATCTTTTTTGGCGAGCATGATCCCTTGCTTAGTACAACTTATTCAACATGTGATCAAAGGGATGCAGGTAATAGCCACGCCTACTGACCCAGAGATAGTTACAAAAGGACAGAAATTGATGTCACTCCAAATAATTACAAAACCAAAAACAACTCAGGAACAAGAAATTAAGTCAATGATACCTAAAGTTTGTAAAGACAATTATTAAAAAATAAAAGAGGAGGGATTGAGAGGAATGTTGAATTTGTCTTTCCAAATGAGCTGTGGATCAGCCTGTAGATAAGGCTAGCACTGAGAGATAAAAGAAACAATGGGATGGATTCCACTGATTGATGAATGGACAAAGATATTTGCCTTTACAAACAAATTGTAGGGCTGCTGATAAATGAAATTGGATATCGAAAGATGAAAGAAGCAATGGGGGAAACCTATGAAATCTGTAAGAATTAAAAATTAAAAGGGAGGGTTATACATTAGAGGGGAATTTCAGGTATCAGGCGTTCCGGGAAGTCTGTGCCTCTCAAGTACCTCAGCCAATGGGGAAAGAGAGAGGGAAATGCGGCCGGGAAAATAGGATAAAAAGGAGGCTGCGTCCTCCGAAAATTTGAGAGATCCCAGGCGAATGTCCCATGGCCTCTCTCTTTATTCGAATAAAGCAAAAAGGACTCCTCTGTCTCCTTTTTGGACATAAACCTCTGGTGTTTTTGGATTAATTTTCCTGACATAGGTGACCCGGGAGAGGGACCTCGCCCCCAATATCTTGGGCGGTCCTGGCAGGGTTTTTTTGAAAGGGAGAGGGATATTTGGAGCTCACCCGAAGTATCTTTGGTTCTCCCTGTTTGTGTATTTCGGGAGACGGCGGGCGGAGCGATGTTTGCATCTCGCAGGGCTCCAAAGCTGTCCCGAAATCCCCTTTTGGGGGATCCTGCGGGGTCCCCGGGTGGTTTTTTGGGGATGTCTGGGTGGCGGCTGCAGACAGAGCCCCGGCGGTGGGTGGGGGATGGAGGTCCCCGGAGCCCCGTGGCGATCGCCCGGGACTGGCAGGGCGAGGGGAGCAGCCTTGAGGGGGGGAAAGCGAAAAGGGGAGAGCCCCGGGAGTGCCGGAGCCTGGAATGGGGGCCTGGAGAGGGGGGACCCCGAGAGCCGGGAGTGAGGGGAGCCTGGAGAAGGGGCAGCCCGCAGAAGGGATGAGCCTGGAGACGGGGAGCCCCTGGGACACCAAAGTGGGGACCCCAAAGCCTCCCAGGGCTCTGGCCACGCCAGGGGCTACAGGGACACGAGGCCGGGGCTGCTCCGGGCCGCTTCCAGGCTGTCCCTCTGCTCTTGGGTGCCGGGGGTGGCCCTTTGTGACACGGGCGTGTGTCAGGGCCCTCAGTGATGCGGGACATTGTGGTGCTGTCATGAATGAGAGCGTTTGAGATGGCTTAAAAATCGGTGACAAATGCATGAGCAAAAGTGAGATTTAATATTAAGCAACAAAGTACAATGAGTTTGTTGGCAAGATTCACTCTACTGCCTACAGGACAGGTGAGGCACAACAAGACAAGAACAACACCAAATAAAATCCATGCAATCAGAACAGAAATTAACTGGGAACTCTCTAGGGGAGTGTGGGTGGGTGTGTGCTGTGTTTAGGTGCATGCAGGGATTAAAAGGAACACGGCCTAAAAACATTTGAACTTCTACCTTAATTTGTAACCTAAGTTATACCTTAGGCCTAGCAAATCAACAGACGAACAACACCAAACTTATACCTAACTTAACTTAGAATTTAACATTAACAATTCAACAGAGCAATAACACTTAACAGCATTTAACCTAACTTACAGCTGTAACTTCCAAGTTGTATTTAGCAACTTAATACAATAACAACACTTATGACTTACATTTAAGAACTTAGCAAAACACTTAGCATTTAACAGCATTTAAGTAAGTTCATAACTATAACTGAACCTTGCTTACAGGCATAACTTAGATATCCAAGGTACTTCCACATCTAGGAAAGCTGTATTTCTCCCAGATTTGCTATAGCATATGTGCAGGGGCACACACACAGACAGGAACAGTCAGTGCAGGCAATTCCCCTCAGAGCTCAGTGAAATCCTCCCTTCAGATGTTTTTGCATCTCCCACTGGCCGAAGGATGGGGCCTTGAGCAGTGAGGGTATGGGCCCAGGACACGTCGTGTTTCAGCGATCCTCCAGGCACAGCAAAGCCGAGGGTTTGCTGGCTCTGAGAGGCCACTCAGAGGGAGACTGCTGGTCACAGCCCACGGTGGCCCAGGAGAGCTCAAAGATCTCCTTTTGGATTTCTGCTGACAGTGTTACCGTATGGACTAGAAATTCTGAATATTAGAATATAAAGTGTATAAACCATAATAGTAGTAGTAATGCTAAGGCTTGAAGACTGCAGTCCCCAGAGTAGGCCCTGGGAAACTAACTTAAGAATGTGCTGTGCTGAGAGCATGCAGAACCGTTAGTGATAAGGTTAAAGTATAAACATAAATAAAGTACTGGTGGTGGGCAGTGGCATGAGAGAGAGATTGAGGGGGAGAACACTATAGTCCTAAGGCAGTGGCGCCAGAGAGAGATTGAGGGGGAGAACACTATAGTCCTAAGATAAGCAACCATGTAGGATTTATGACGCCAAAATGCTATCTTCAAGGTGAATGTATCTACAGAAGAATGTGTACTTCTGCACATAAACCATTTGTAAAAAGGGTATAAAAAACCCTCTAAAAAGGGAACCAGCGGGATCCTGACTTGGGACGCGAGTCCGCAGGTCCCCGGGCCCTGAATAAAGCACCGCATAAACTGACACTCTGTTAGTTTGTGTTTTACTTGGGGTTTCGGGCAGCAGTTTTGGCGACCGCGGCAGGACTCCGGAGGCGGCAGGGGCGGTTCGCGAGCTGATCCACTCCACGCCGGCACCAGGTGATTTCTGGGGAGACATCAACCCGTGCCCGACCCCGCGCCTGACGGACGACTGTGAGGTAAGCCCGCAAGGTGCTTTATTCTTTATTGAAAGGGAAAGCCCGCCGATTAAGACGGGACGGTGATCCCGCACCGGGGGCAAAGGACGTCTTAAAGGTTGTGGAAAAGGAAGCCTAGGCGCTGGTCGTCAGACGCAACAGTGATTGCGCAGATCCAGCACTTGCCACTCGCGGCGACGAGAAAGGCAAGAATTGTGGTAAAGGGTGTGTGAGTGTGGAAATAATAGTAAAGTGTGTGAGTGTGAGTGTTATGATGCCTTTTAAAACCTTTAAAGCTCTGGCTAGTTCGGGGATGGAAATTCCGAATGATTCACCCTTGGGCTGTTTGTTGCAACATTGGAAGGTGGGGAATTTTGGTCAAGAACTGAGTAAAAAGAAATGGATTGATTTTTGTAATCATGTGTGGCCCCACTACGAACCTGAGGGTATGCAATGGCCCCGAAATGGTACTCTAAATCCTGATATTATAACTCCTCTTATGCACTTCTTACAAAATAATGAGAAATGGGAAGAAATTCCGTATCTTGATTTGTTTTATTGTTTGAAAAATAAGCGAGAATGGCAGAAGGAGTGTGGCATTATGGTCTTAAAAACAGCAACAGATGGTTGTGCAGGCTGCAAAGGGTGGCAGAAAGGGAAGGAGTATTCTGTTAAGTTGTCAGACCCTGAGAAGGATGTTTCCCTGTTGGTAGCACCTAGTGCCCCTCCCCTGGAGGAGAGTGAATTGAGTGAGTCGGACGAAGAGGTGAATGAGGAAGAAAAGGGGGGGGATTTAGAGAAAGGAAAAGTCGTTGATAAGCCGCGTACTCCTCTATGTGAAAGGACCCGTAGCAGGCAGGAGAAGAAGGGAAAAAGGGGTGCACAATTGATGGCTCCGTTGCGGGAAGCGGTCGGACCCCACGGGGAACGAGTAATGGTGAAAGTTCCTTTTTCTCCTAATGATTTGTTAATTTGGAAGCAGTCTGTGAGGGCTTATCAGGAGGATCCTGAACGGGCGGCAAGGGTAGTGAAAATGGTGATTAAAACACAGAATCCAGACTGGAATGATTTACAGGTCTTACTGGATACAATAATGGACTCTACTGAGAAAGAGATGGTGTTTAGAGCTATGAGGGAAAAGGCACGAGAAATGATTAGGTTGCAAATAGCGGACGGTACATTAAATGATTTGGTGCCGCGGGAGGATCCAGAGTGGAATGTTAATTCAACAGGGGGTTACCGTAGACTTAAGGCTTATCAAGAATTGTTGGTAGAAGGAATACGGAGCGGGATACCTAAGACGTTAAACTGGTCCAAGCTGTATTCAGTAAGGCAGGAGAAAAATGAGTCCCCGTCAGCTTTCTTAGAAAGGCTTAAGGAAACTGCTCGAAAATATACCAGTTTAGAAATTGAAGGGGAATCAGGGAAATTGCAGCTAGCTTTAATTTTTATGGGACAATCCCAAGAGGATATTCGGAAAAAGTTGCAGAAATTAGAAGGGGAAGATACACGGAATTTGGATAAACTTTTAGAAGTTGCGTGGAAGGTGTATAATAATAGGGAAAAAGAGACTGCTAAGAAGCAACAAGCTAGTATGTTGGCAGTACTACAGCAGATAACGGGGAATGGTATGTGGGGAGGTGGCCGGGGGCGCGGACGGGGGCGAGGAATGGCTAGGGGAGGAATTTCGATGGGTGGAAGGGGATTCCCAAACCAATTACAAATGGGACAAGGAAAAATGAGACTGGGATTGGATCAGTGTGCCTTGTGCAAGAACAGAGGACACTGGAAAAACGAATGTCCACTTAATCAAGGTATGGGATTCGGGCTGAATAGCGGGGAGGGGTTGATAAATAATTCAAGTGCAGTTCGGGGAGGGCCACAAGGTGACACCCAAGCCTTTATGATGGGAAGCTACCAGACTCAAAGCTGACTAGATCGGGATCTGAAGGTAGTCTTAGAAGTAGACGGGGAACCACTGGAATTTAGAGTAGATACGGGGGCTACATATTCTGCAATTAACACCAAATTAGGACCTCTAAGTGATTCTACCATTCGGGTGGTAGGGGTTACAGGACAGGTGGAAGAAAGGGCATTTTTACGTCCGTTGGATATAAAGTTTGGGGGGAAAGAATTTGATCATCAATTTTTATACATGCCAAATAGCCCAGAATCACTAATGGGGAGGGATTTGTTATCAATGTTAGAGGCAAAAATAATCTTTGAAAAAGGAAGAGTAAAATTAGAAATTCCAGAAGATAATATAGCCAAATTATTTACAGTGAAAGAAGTAAAGGCAACAGAAATCCCCACAGAAATAGAACAGGCTGTGGTACCATGGGTATGGGAAATAGGAATTCCTGGAAAATCAAAAGCAGCACAACCGGTAGTTGTGGAATTGAAGGAAGGAGCACAACCCGTACGGATAAGGCAGTACCCTCTGAAACTAGAGGCTCGGAAAGGAGTAGCACCCTTAATAGATCAGTTTGTTAGTTTAGGGATATTACAGGAATGTGAATCAGAATTCAATACCCCCATATTTCCGGTAAAGAAGTCCAGCGCAGGTGGGAGCCGCGCTCGGTTGTGCGGGGGCTCGGGGCTCGCTGCGGGCCGAGGGGGCGGCAGGGGGCTCTGGCGGGTTGGTTGTGCCGGTGCCGGCCCGTGTTGGCGCTGGGCTGAGGGCGCTGCGGGAGCGGCTGCCCGCGGTCTCCTTCCCGCTGGGGCCTCGGCAGGAGCCGGTGCCGGAGCAGCGCTGGCTCGTCCCGGTTGCTGTGGGTGGCACAGAGGTGTCTGCCCTGTGCCCGGGGCTGTGCGGGAAAATTCCCGTGGCCAGAGGTTTGTGTGCCCGCAGGAGACAGAGGAGTCCTGTAAAAGTGACTTTATTGATGAACAAAGAGAGAGGCCATGCGGCATCTGCCATGCGGTCTCTAAAGCTCCGCCTCCTTTTTATCCTCATTTTCCCGTCTGCATCTCCCTCTCCCATTCCCCTCTGGCTGACGTTTTTGGGAGGTTCAGACTTCCCGATCCACCTACTGCATGTCCTCGTTAATATTCAGTCCTACTACGATATTAATCTTACTGCTTTCAATCCCTCCTTTTCTCATTTTCTCAAGAATTGCCTTTACAAACTTTTAACTTCCATTGTCTCAATCTCTTTTCCTGCATCCTGTTTGACGCAAGGTGTCGTGCATGGTAAAAAGCTGAGAGTTTCTGCAGCACGTCAGAGGAGGAGCAGCATTCGTTTCACCCATGGTCTGCCAGGAAACCACGAAAACGTGTCCCATTCCCTTCCTTTCCACATTTGACCGGAATATGAGCTACTTTCTCACTTCCTTTGTTATCTGTTTCACCACTTTTCCTTTGTGATCTGTTTGCAAACAGCAGTTTGAGTCATTTAATTTTCCACAAACTCCTCCACTTTCTGTTAATAGATCATCTGATTCCATTCCATCGGGAAACGTTGCATTCCTCATCTGAGTGGATTGGTCAGGAAGAAGGTGAGGAGCTGGAGCTGTCTGGTTGGGTGTTATTTCGAGGACATTGTGTAATCTAATTATGCCATCGAAATGATAAATGACTTCTCTGTCTCCTGATATGAATTCGTTAGGGTTCCCAGGAGCTGGTCCATGGTGTTGTAGGATTGGCTCTGGTGTCTGTTCCTCTTTTTTGCGTTTTTGGGTGCTCCCTCCATCCAGGGCTGCATCAATTGACCACTTTTCTCTAATTAAATCACCACATACTTGGATTTCCAACTCATTTCCCTGAACTTGTGGCAGCAAAACCACCCCAGTGCCCCAATACACCCTATATAACCTGGACAGTGACAGCACAGGTTGGAGCAGGGAGAGGGATGATTCCTCCCCGCTTTTTTTAGTAAAGTTTTCCCAACATTCTCCGTTTGCTGATTCCCTTTTTTAGCTTAACCAATTTCTGTTGCAGTCAGATATCCTCACTATGGGCTCTGCCTTTAGTTGTGCAAATTCCATCTGTGCAGGGAGGCAGAGCTTGGGGTGAGGGGCAGAGGGAATCCGCCCAATTCCTCCCCCAGGCATGAAGAGTTTGGTAAATTGTCTGCGCTTTGTCTCAGCAGAGTTAATTTGCATTTCTAAAGTTCCTCTCCTGGCTCTGCCTGGAATGAATCTTCTTTTCATCACAGCCCATCAGGTGACTCACATATTCTCTCCTTCCTCTCTCCCCTCCCCCCTCCCGCTGCTTTTCTTTTTTGGTCTCTTTTTAAAACAAGATTCTATTAAATATTACAGGGCTTCTTGTTTTGCCAAATGCAGCCTAAAGGTGAACAGTGAACATTACAAATTCCATACCAAATTGTTGCCATCACTAACAGCCACTCATAAACATACCCAAAAAATCCCAAAAGGAATAAAGATTTTTTCTGCTTATTCCCTGAACACTAAAATGTGGTTCTCACACCCTTGGCCCAATCTTAACTGAAAATATAAAAGTAGGATTATTAAGAAAAAACATTCTAATGGTGTAATCTTGTCACCAAAACTGCGGGAGGACCCAAAACTCTTCAACACCATTTCTACTGTTAGAGAATCAAGGCATTACTTGATTCTGGCCAGGATGTGCAACGGAAATAATTTCAGCCACACATAGCCCGGGTGTGCAGAGGAAATAATTCCAAGAGATGTGAGTTTTACAGGATTTTCCCTTAACTTTTCACAGACCAAAACCTATAGAAATCCATTGGTTTTATGTTCATTGCTTCCAAGTTGTGTAGTTCTGAGTATTTAATTTCCTATCGGCCCCGGATTTCTTCCCCTCTATATTAATTAGGTCCGCACTCCTGGATTTCCTTCTCAGCCTTTTGCAGACCAGGCATCTCCAACTATGCCAGGGGCAGTGTCTGGGGTGGGTGTTCCTTGATGTTTCCTGATGGGCCGTAATGGTCGTTATCTTTGTGAGTATCTTTTGGGCTATTCCCAGTCTGTTGAGATGTTAAACTCATCTCTGTTGAGTGGAGGAACATTCCTTAGAAATCTCTTTAAAATTCGTTTCCCCAATGCAAAGGCACATGAAGCCTGAGTAGAGAAATAGATTTTTAAAATTACACTCGGTATATTTTCTGACCATGGAATCCCCGGCAGCCCAGTGTGTGAGTGTAACTGAGGGGCAGAGTGGAATTGTGCCGTTGTCTTCCCCAGCAGCTGTGGCAGTGCAGGCACAGAAAGCAGCGAAGCTCCAGCAGTGGCAGCAAGGATTGGCCCCAGTGTGTGGAGATGCCAAAGGAGGGTGCCCAGGCAGAGGATTTCAGCAGAGGATCTGTGGGCAGGCCCAGGGGCTTGGCCCGATGTGGAGCCCTGGCTGCTGCTGCGTTGCCTTCAGTGCAGGGTCAGTGGTGCCCTCCCATGCTGCTCCTGCAGCCGGGAAGTCCAAATTCCTTTGGCATGGCCCTGTTTAACATCCACATCCCATTCCAATTTCTTTTCTGAGTCTGGTAGAGCCATGGCAGGGGTTCAGTCACTTTGTTTTTTCATTTTCTCAAGTTTTGTACTTTTCCTTATGTCCAGAGCATAATATTAAGGCTCTCCGGGGTTAAAAAGTCATACAATATTGTGGCTGGAACAGAGAATCCTCAATGCAGGTGCTGCAATTGCCTATTAATCCTCAGCGTTGTCCCAGCTCCATTTTAGTGCTGGGTAGTGTTAGTTCTGAGGTTGCCTGGTCCCTCCCTGGGTCAATACACCACAAACCTTCAATCAAAGTATGTCCCAAATATTTAATCTTTTTCTCTAGCATTTGCAATTTTTTTCAAATAATCAAAGATGCTATTTAGCCTGAACATTCAGCCAATTCACAGAGGCTTCTTCTACCACTTCTTGTCCTTCTTATTGGAGCAAGTCATCCACATCCTGCATTAACCCAATCCCTGGGGATGGGGTAAATTCTTGTGATATTTTCTGCAAGGCTTGCCCCAATAAGGCTGGTGCTTCCGTGGTGCATCCCTGCAGAAGGACCGTCCATGTCTTTTCCATTTTCCCTTCTACCTCTTGTTCCCACTCAAAGGCAAAATCCAGTTTACCATCCTGTGTGAGTGGGCATCCCCAGAAAGCATCTTTGCCATCAAGGACTGAATGGTGTCAGTGTGAGGAGGGCACCTGGTTGAAGATGGTCTAAGGATGTGAGAGCCCCTGGGTGCTGGGGCCCCCTTGGGCCCTGGGGTTCATCCCTCAGGGGCTGTAGAAACTCTGCCATGGCCTTTGCCTTCCCCTTGGCCTTTTCCTCATCCCTTCTTGCATTCCCCTGCTGTGCCTTTGTGACCAAGTGCTCCAGGGGCTTCTTCTGCCCCTCCTGCAGCCCCCTCAGTGCCTGGGGGTGCTCATCCTCTGACAGCTGCTGAGCTTTCTGCAAAATCATTTCGTTCTGCAGAGACCCGAACAAATTCCTTATAAGCTGGTCTCGATCCTTGCCCGTCCAATGCCCATTTCCCAGCTGTTCCTTTGTCCTGCTGCTCCTTGTGCTGTGGCTGCCGTGGCCAGCCCGTATCCCAGAGCCGGTGCCTGTCCTGCCGCAGTGTCCAAACGCGGCCCCCCCGGCGGGCAGGGCCGGCAGCTCCACGGGGCCGGGCAGCGGCCGGGGCGTCCCGCAGCCTCCTGGGGGCCGGGGGCCACTGCCGGGCCTGCAATTGCCGGGGGGTGCTGGGCTCAGGCAGCGCCCGGCGCTGAGCCCCGGCTGCCCCACAGCCCCGGCCCGGCCCCGCAGCTCCCCACAGGCCCCCAGCCCGTGCTCCCGGTGCCGCCCCTCTGCGCCCGCTCCTGCCGCTGCCCAGCACAGAGAAACCCCCTGCAATCCTGACCTCCTTGTGTGCCTGTCCTGGCAACCGGGGATACAAAGGATCTGCAGCAGCTGGCAACTCTTAAGGCTAAGAGCCTGCTGGAAAACATCCCCATCCTTAGTATTTTTTTCTTCCTCCTCTTTCCCTTCATCCTTTTTCTTCCCCACATAGATTTTTCCTGCTGCCCCTTTCCTGAACCATATTCCTGCACACTCCCCTTCACCCAATCCCTTCCCAGCACACCGACACCTTCCATCCCTTCTCGACTTTCCTTAATGCCTCCCTGGGTGTCCATGTCCTTGATTACCTCTGGGAGAATGTGCAAACTCCCTCAACATATTCCGAAGGGACCCTTCAGAGATATTTTGGGATCATCATCCCTTTGGCCAGGAGCCCTTCCTGGCTTTCCCTTTACACCCTCCATGGGTGCCCAGCCATGTTTAGTCCCCGAAGATCCCACTGTAGTCACTGCTGAGATTTTCAGTGCTCTCTGGCTGCCGACTCTTCCCAGCTCCCCTGATCTGTCACTCGTCTGTGTCCTGGCCCCAGCGCCCCCCTGGATGGGAATTTGGGGAGGTGGGAGGGGGGGAGCGCCAAGGCCGGGCCCCCCCGCGCTGTGGTGGCGGCAGCGGCTGCAGTGGGGAGCGAGTGCGGGCGGGAGCGGCCGAGAGCCCAGCGCTGCCCCAGCCCGAGCTGCCCCAGCTCCATCGCTGCCCCTGCGCTGGGATGCTGTGGGTTTGGGGGGAAGAGGGAGCCGGCAGTGGGTGCTGGGCCTGGGGGCAGCAGGAGAAGGGAAGGAGAAGCAGGGTTGAAAAACAAAAGGATCAAACGATGCACATGGGAGGAGAAGGTGGGATTGTGCAGGAGAAAGAGGAATAATGGGAGGAAGAGGAGTGTGAGGAAGAGCAGGGACACCAGAGGAGGAGCAGAAATGGGAAGCAGCACAATGTTCCACTCCTCCCTGTATCTGCAGCCTCTGCCCCAGCCCCGGGAGCGTTGCTCCCCCCACATGCAGCAGGTGACTGAAGAGGACCATCCATGATTTTCACAGGGGTGTATCTTGGTGTTTCTGAGCTTTATTGGGCTAAATGTTGGTGCTTTGATTTTTTTGCTGGGGCTGAATCTTTATATTTTGTAAGGGATTTGGGCTGAAACTTGCTTTTTGGGGAGATTTTGATCTGTGTCTTGATGTTTGGATAATTTTTGTGCTGAATCGTTGTGTTTTGGAGGTTCTTATAGACACAATATGCCCAATGACTTCCTGAGTTGCACTTTGGAAGGAGGAACCCTCAGCCCAAGGTGCTCTCTTGTGTTTTCCTCCAAACCAGGATTTTTCATTCCCAAGGCATTGGCAGATGGAGGACGAGGAAACTCCTGAGAGATCCCTCTCGAGAAGGAGTTGCAAGCCCAGCCCGGGGAGCTGCGAGGAGGAAAGACCCTCCCTGAGCTGGGAAGGCGGCCGGAGAAAGAACTTGGGGATTCTTACCTGCACAAGCAGGTGCAGTGCCTCAGTCATAAGTGCCTCAGAAATATCAGAAGTGTGTCTTCTTCAGAGTGTGGTCACAAGGGTTCAGAGTTGGAGCCAGTTCTGCGGGCAGGCTGATGAATAGTCTGGGGCTCCTCTGCAGAGCCCCATTCATTCTGGGGCTGCTTTCTGCTGGTTCTGCTGGACTGGCTCGAGTGAAACACACACCCAATTAACAGCAGTTAAATTACTCTGGCATGATACAGTGGGGAACAGGCAGAGCAGTGAAGGGCAGCATGGACCAGTTGTTCTGGCAGGTCTGACGAGGTCTGGTTTGATACAGCACTCACAGAACTCTGCTCCACCTGTGACACTTCCACTTGCAGTAGATGACTCTTCCTCTTCACAATATCCAGCAAGGCAGGTCAAAGACACTTTTACCATTTTCATCTTCAAAAGGAAGAAGAGATCAGCAGCAAACATGAAGTAACCAGTCAGAGGTCCTGGGAAGAAACAAAAGAACAAAGAGTGGTGGAAAAAACCAGGTGGAGCAGTGATCCTTATCTCTGTAGGAGATATCCTCTGCTAATGGGCCATCTGTTAAAACCAGGTGGGGCAGTGTTCTTTATCTTTTCCACAACCCATCCTTCCTCCAGGAAGATATCTTCTGTTAATGGGCCATTGAGTGCCACTGCATGACTGATAAAATTCCATCATCCCATTGGGAGATGCTCCAGCCAGGGGGAGGAGCCAAGCCTTTCCTACCTAGATAAAATCTGAGATTTGGAACACCAAGGCAGCCCTTACCCACTGGTTTCCAGAGGACAAGAGCTACCAGACCTTTCTACAGCATCACTACTACAACAAGACCACTTCATCTGGACTGCTACCACCATCAAAACTAGCGGGGTGTCAGGTTGTATTCTGATTCTGTCAGTTGTTTTCTTTTCTACTATTTCATGTATTATTTTTCTCTTATCTTTTTTCCTATAGAATTGTATTTATGACTTGGAGACTCTAACTGGTTTTGCTTTCAAACCAGCACAATTTTGGAGGGGATTTTGGCTGAATCTATATATTTGGGGTGGTTTTGATCTGTGTCTTAAAGTCTGGAGGATTTTGGGCAGGAATCTTGGTGTTTGGGAGGTTATTACAGACACATGATGCTCAATGACTTCCAGAGATGAACTTGGGCATGGAGGAACACCCAGTTTATGGAGCTCTCTTCTTGTTATTTCCCCCTAAACCAGGAATTTTCATTCCTCAGGTGTGCAGGGATGGAGGAGGCAGAAAAGCCCTGGAGATCTCTCACGAGGAGGGGCTGCAAACCCAGCCCAGGGAGCTGCAAGGAGGAAAGACCCTCCCTGAGCCGGGAAGGCGGCCGGAGATCCAGGCAGAGCTCAGAGCTGGTGGAGAAGCCTCCTGGAGGGGAGAAGCCCCACAAGTGCTTGGAATGTGGGAAGAGTTTCAGCTACAGGTCCCAGCTGATCCTACACCAGAGGATCCACACTGGGGAGAAGCCCTACCAGTGTGGGGAATGTGGGAAGGGCTTTAGCAACAGTTCCAACCTGATCCAGCACCAGGTGATCCACACAGGGGAACGGCCCTACACCTGCTTGGAATGTGGGAAGAGCTTTGGATGGAGCTCTGACCTGAGAAAACACCAGCGCATCCACACCGGGGAGAGGCCCTACGAGTGTCCCAAGTGTAGGAAGAGGTTTCAGACCAGCTCCAATCTCCTCCTACATGAGCGGATTCACACAGAGGAGAGGCCCTTCCGCTGCCCCGACTGCGGGAAGGGATTCAACCGCAACTTCACCCTCATCAGGCACCGGCGCATCCACACTGGGGAGAGGCCCTACGAGTGTCCTGAGTGTGGGAAGAGCTTCTCACAGAGCTCTCACTTGACCCAACACCAACGGAGTCACCACTGAGGGAAGCCCAGTGAGTGCCCAAGTGTGGGAAGAGCTTCGTGCTCTGCTACAGCTCCATCCCCCATGGGAGGATCGGTGTTGGATGATCCCCAGTGACCCCCGTTGGGCAGAGCCCTGGTGATCTGTGTTCCTGGTTATCCCCGTTGGGTGAGGGGGAAGGGGTTTGAGAGATTTCTGTCTCTTTTCCTTCTATTGCTATGATTTGGTTGGTAATAAATTCCCTTGCTGAGCCCAGGCTATGTCTGTGACATCCGTTTTGCTGTTTGCTGTGTTTGCTCGTCCTGTCTTAATCTGCTCCTGGAGCTACTGGTTAAACTTTCTCTTCCCTTGCAGCTCGAGGGGTAGGGTCAGAGTGGCTCTGGTGGGTGCCTGGCATCGGGCCAGTGTCACCTTGTCTTGGTTTGAAAGACAGGTATTTTCTAAGGAAAGGCAAGAACCCCTTCCTGACACCTGTGTCCACTGGGACACGAGAGGGACCTTGTTCCCACCCCTCTCTTTGCAGGGACCTGCAGCAGGAGAAGGGATTTGGAGCCCCGAATACACCTGGGACTGGACTTGGCTCCTGACATCCATGTGGCTCCCAGAGCCTCTCACCCTGGAATATCCCAAAACCTCCCAGAGCCCTTGCTGCTCCACAGGGACACTGGGTGTCCCCAGAGCCCCCCAGTGCAAGGAAAGCCTTGGGGACAGCTCTGTCCACCTAACCCCAGCACATGGATCAGGGACGGCCCCCTCCATGTCCCTCTGACTTTCCCAAGCTCTGCCCACCCCACAGGGCTCAGGGATCCGCCCTGGCCCCCGAGGATCTTTTGTGGGGCTGGATTCCCCCAAGATTTCTCACCAGGGCATCCAGAGGGGCAGCCGGGCATCATTTTTGCAGAAGCTCCACCTGCTCAGCCACGAGGGGCTGGGGAGAAAGGGGGCTTAGAGCCACACTGGGGGATACTGGGGCTGGTTGGGAGATACTGGGGCAGGCTGGGGTGTACTGGGGCACAGTGGGGTGTGCTGGGGTGCACTGGGGGTGATGACGAGGACAGGGGAAGCTCTGGGCCCAGCAGAACTGCGGGTACCCACCTCAGACCTCTTCACTCGTTGGACGCCGTTCTTCTTCTGCAGAGAGATGGGGAGATGTCACTGGTCACCGGGGTGTCCCCAGTCCCAGCAAGGCATGGGGGGACCCAACTGGCCCCCAGTTCCCACACTGGTGCCCCAATTCCAGGACTTACCGCAATGCATTCACCTGCAGCTCCTCCTATGACTGTCTGCAGATGGAGAGCAAAGGTTTAGTCTGGAATGGTCCTTGTGGGAATTCAAGAGTCACAGGTGTCCCCACGCCCTGTGGCTGTCCCCAGTCTGAGGGGGAAAATCCCTTCTGCTCCCCCCAGTCCCACTCCAGGCAGTTTCACCCGATCCCTGTTCCTGCAGGGACCACGGTGGGGATGGAGACGAGGAGAGCGAGGGGAACTTGGGGCCTCCAAGGAGGAGGGGATGGAGTGGGATGTGAGGGCCCCAAAGACACTGAACTGGGGGAACTTTGGGGCCCCTCGGGATGGGGCTGGGGGTGTTGAAGGGATGGGAATGGGGGAATGCAGGTGGGGAGGCAGGAATTCCAGTGGGGGGACATGGGGGCTGAAGTGGGAGGTGGGTGGGACAGGGGAAAGCAGGGGCAGAGAACCAAAATTGTTGGGTTTGGGAGGGGCTTTGGGAGTCCAGGAGGGGGATTTGGGGATACTGTCATGGAGAATGAGAAAGGGAAGGGAGTGGAGGGAAAGAGGAGAGGAAGTGGACTGGGTATGGGGATCTTTGGGGTGCCTGGGCTGGGCTTGTGGCTTCCCTCTGAATTAGTGTAATTTTGAAATTAAGGGGCTCTCAGGCAAAGATATGGGGATATGAAATAACAGTTCTTTACTAGTGTATATAACAAGGCAAACAAAACAAGATCTATGGAATTAACAACAAACAGAACGGGCACCCAGTAACAGTTCTTTGGGTTGTGGACACCTTTTCCCTGTGGTGCAGATGCCGTCCCAGTTGGCAGTCAGTGCCAGCCGGCTCCCGGTGGGCAGGGGCAGACGCGGTGATCCCACGTGGCTGCAGGAGTGCTGGGGGCGATGGCAGCTGTGTCCCAGATGGGAAGGGATGGAGGAGAGACTCTGCTGGCGAATCCTTGGAGCAGTGTCGGTCCCGGTGCCCCAACAGGATGCTGGAGATCCAGACTGAAGCAGGAGAGCGTCCGAGCAGGGGTGAGGGATCCAACACCAGAAGAGGCGTTGGGATGGTGGGGCGAGGTTTTCCAGGGGCCTTCCTGCTCCCAGAGCCATAAGCGAGCGAGTGCCAGGAACTGCTCCCCCCATCTTTACCTGCCTCCAATCTCGCGGTCTTCCCCCCCTTCCTCCTACCTCACCCCGGCTCCATTGACGCCCTCCTCCAAGAGACACCCCCAAAAATCCAGGGAAGCTGTCCCTCCCCCATCTCAAGGTCTCAAGGATCTAGCCATCAGTGCTCCTTAGAATGTCAATGGGAAAAAATTCCACAGGCAGAGAGGAAAGGAAAAAACCAACCCCCAACACCCGGCTTGTTCCTACACCTGACCTCCAGTGCAGATGTAAGAAAGGAGTCTCCAGCAATGGACGGCAGAGAAGGAGTTCAGCGACAAGACTTTGGGAGGGCCCAGGGGCATGAAAGGCAAAACATCCATTCTGTAGGGGAGCACGTGGGGGTTTAGTCCAGTGCTCCCAGTGGTGATTTTTCACCTTTCTCAGTCTGTTGTTGTATTTTTATACTAAGATTTAATAAACCTCATAAAGTTTAAAAAAATGAGCGTCGTTTGTCCCACCCTGCACTGCCAAGGTAGGAGGTGCAGCTGGAAGCAGGGAGGGGTGAGGGAAAGCTGGTTTGAAGGGTCTTCATTTACTTCACATTGTCCTGCTTTGAGTTTCTCCAGTTTCTGGCAGAAATCTCTCCCGTCCACTCATCCCCTGGGGTTTGGGGCAGTTTTCCCATTCTGGGTGTTATGAATGATGTTCTATTTTTTCCAATTTATCAAGCAACAAGATTAAATTTAATAGTAAGTTTTTAATAGTAACAAAATGAATACAATCAAAGTATTGGAGATGACAATTAAAGTATTGGAGATGAAACAATCAAAGTGCATATATTTAAGAATATACAAAATTTGGCAGTAAGTAATTTAGTATAATTGAGGTTCGTATAAAGCATAAGCAAAACCGACCGGGGAGGGGCCCCCCTCCGACCGGGGATACGGGGAGTGGCTCCCATTCCTCACGTATCAAAGCATCCAGGCTAACAATCCCACTTATATACTGTAGGCTACAGAAGTTTCTAGAAAGCTCCTCCTAGTTTCTATTCCTAAAATCTACGTAACTATACTGCACGGCGCATGCTCTACTAATGGGTTGGGGGTCTCTTATCCTTTTAAGGGTCTTATTTCCGGTGAAGGCTCATCATCTTCATCAGTGACCGAGGTGTGACCTGCAGGTAGCGCAGGCGCCCTGTGTGACTGAGCAGATGTTTTCCATACATTACTTTAATTAAGTCCCATGCTTGGAATCATTCCATTTTTGACAGCTTCAAGGTTGAAGCTGTATTTCTAGATGCTGCTTATCAGACCTTCGTCCTTCGACTATTCTTATCTGACTTTCTTCTAACCTCCTTCTTCGACTCCCAACCTCTGTAAGATGTCTTTTATCCTGTCTCACCCATCTCCCCCTTCTCACTCTGTAACAATTGTCTTCTATTGATCTAAATACAATTTTGTTAATATAGTTACAACTTAATTAGCACGAATCACATTTATCACAATTCCCCCATTTCTCTTTTTGATTCTATTGATTCGTGCTCTAAAAAGTTGCTACTTGGTATTGTCTATGTTTCTTTATACTAGCCTCTAATTTTTCTAACATTTTTCATGTGGCATCCAGCTTTTCACACTCTTTCTCAAATTTGGTTAACATTTCTCATGCCAGGGTATTCTCTTTGCATTCAGTCACTATTTTCTCGATTTTTCTCCTTCGAGTGCAAGTGGATTGTGTTTTCAGTACCATCAAGGAATTTAATTTCTCTGTTGCTGTTGATTTTAGATCCATGGGCATGGCTGTAAGTTGCATTCCTTGAATTACTGAGTGGATTAGTTTGATTAGACATGGTATCATGCAAGGCAGAAACAATAGACCTAAAACAGAACACAATAGCATGAATCCCAATTTTTCCACTACACACCCCCAAAAAGATTATTCCACCAGTCAGCTTTCAGGATAGAATTCCATTTTTGAACTGGTACATGTGCTACTTTTTCGTCAGCAAGTTTGGTGATGGCTTCTCCGTGGTCATCTATTTCTATACAACACTTAGATTCATTAAACCTCCCACAAACTCTTCCTTTTTCTGCCAACAGATAGTCTAGGGCAATTCTGTTTTGATATACAAATGCTCGCATTTGTGAATGCTGTTTGGCCAACAACTTTAAAGCGTCTGCTGTGTGGTTTGAGACGACTTCTACTACGGCCTGGAGCCTTATCAACCGGTTTAATAGGTAAATTGGAGTTCTATATCCCCAAGACCCATCCTGAGCCCAAGTAGCAGGTTCATAGTATGCTATAATTCTTTCTGCAGGCCATTCTTCATCTTTCCATTTTTGGTTTCCTCCCGCCATCAGAAAGTCGAGATTTAATTCTCTTTTTTTTTTTTTTCTTTCTAAGGTTTCATAAAGTGGTGTTCCTAGTACATCACCCTTAGACCTTGGTCTGACAAAGAAGGAGGGTCGTATAATTTCTAAGGTACAAGTTCTCTCCCATTTTCAGGGTAGTTCACTGTATGCTCGTTGCCCACAAATCCAATATATTCCATCAGGGGCTTTCCATCTTTCTTTTGTATTTTCTGGTTGTTCCCAATAAGATTTCAAGTCTTTTATGGATTGGTAGGGGTTAGCTCCAGAACTGTTATGCCAGCACAAATTAGTTTGATTATTCCACTTGCAATTCATTTCTTTTGCTATTCCCCAATATCCAGTAGGACTCTTGGGTTGCCAGGTCTTTGTGTTATTGTCTGAATTTACTACTAAAGTAGATAGGCAAGGAGTATATCCTACCACTTTAGTGTATTTTCTCCCTTCCCGAGTTATACAAACTGTTCCAATGACTTGATGACTCAGGACCCAGCCTTTAGGCCGTTTTAGGGTTTTAGTAATTTGTGTATGATTCCATTTTAAAAATTGTTCTGGAGCCAAACCTTCACCTCTCCATGGCCATCTTTTAGCCATTCTAAGTCCTCTACAAACAAAACATTTAGATAATCCCAATTCTGTGGCAATTTCTTGCATTAGATCTACAAACAAATTTTTGTTTGAAGTTGGCAAATCCCAGTCGCTATAGTGCTGTTTTAATTGTTTATACAGCTCATTCAATTTCCTTAACTCTTTCCTTTTGATCTTTTCCTATCTTTTTTTTTTTTTTTTTTTTTGTTTTTCAACTTCCATTATTATATTTTTCAAAACAAAAGAAAATTTTATATCTAGGACAAAGTTGATTATTGTTAGGATAAGGAGTTCACCTATTGAATCTTAAATTTCTTCTTACTCAATAGAATTTTGGACTTTTCACACAATTTTCTAAAAAGCTGGTACAGTCATAACAGGCAGCAGTAACATGTGAATGTGTCACAAAAACTGATTCCATCTTATCCTTGACCCACAGGGATCAGGAATAGTTTGTTTCTTTACTGCTGGCTCTTGCATTGCTTGTCTTCTTGTAATTTGTTTTTGTATGGTCTGTTCTTTTTTGCTCCATGCTGTCTTATGGTTTTAGCCAGTTGCCAGGGGTATTATAGTAAGCACAATGAAAATAATTCTCAGGAATTTTAACTTTCTACCTGTCTCAAGGCCCCTTGGGTTGCAGCCAAGGGCCGAGATGTCAATCTTCTCGGTAGCAAAGTTTTTATCCTGGAATTTGTTTCTTTTTGATACCCTTGGCCTCATAAGGTTCGTATGAACTATTTTAACTTTTTTGTTGTTGTTGTTGTTTCAAAGATGGCACAAAGTATTCGTAGTTCTGCAGCACTGCCTTATCTTTCTTCTTAGATTGATCAGCTATTTTTCCTAATCCACTAAAGCTCCGGAGATATGCCAACTACAAGATTTGTTTTCACATAACTTGTTCTAATAACATTCCAAAAAAAATTACTAAAAATTTTTTTTTTTAAAGTTAGCTGTTTACATACACAACTTAAACAAACCAATTATTATTTTTTTTTCACTCTAGTTACTTTTTACTACAAATTAAAACAATAGGTACAAATAACACAAATTTATGGACAACACTTTAAGCCATGGTTAGTACTTTCCCAGTGTGTTAATTATGTTTTTGACCCTCTTAATAACAGGTGTTACCAGTCTTTTTTTCTGGAGTTGTAGTTCTTCAAATAAATCAGTTAATGTTGACTGTTGGAGGCTCTTGGAGAAATTTTTCAATCCTCCTGGGCTGTTTTCATTGATCAACGAGGTGTCTGATTCTTTCTCATCAGCGCTGTTCTGCCTTCAGGTTCAATGAGGTTGCAGCTGGCAGCTAATTCAGGATGTCCAGACTTTGATAATGCACCTTTTAAAACAACTTTAAACTGGTATTTCAAACAGCAGTAAAATTTTTTTTTTTTTCACTGCACATACAAAAATCACATTCTCCCTTGGTCCCAAAGTACAGTGGTTCTATGCTAACTCTATATGGACTGTAGCTTTTGGCACCCAGTACTCTCCTTAGTTTCATTTGATTTATTACAATTTTTTTTGAGTAATTTGGTTGGTTTTTTTTTAATAAAATTTTACAAAAATGGTCACAAAGTGCTCTCGTGCCCCAGTGAATCCCCCCATGTGAGCTGTCTGGGATCTGTTGGGCCAAAAGTCCTGGCACCGCTCTTTTACTATTGGGCAGAAAAATTCATCCTTTTTTCAGGGTTACCCCCAGCTTTTTCACAGCCTCCACTTCTGCCAAGGAAAAGCATGGTGCCCCACCCTGTGCTTTTGCTTCCCGAAAAGCCACACTCACACTGCCGTTTTCTCCTAGGGCTCCCCCCCTGCTTTATTATCAGCCAAATTGTTTCTTTTTATTTTATGATGCTTGAAATAGTCTGTTCAGTTGGTGTTGAATATTGAATTCTGCAGCTTTAAGACTGATTCCAGGAGTGAAAGAGGAGAGAAAAAGTGCAGAATTAGTTATCAGAAACTACACTGACTCCCCCGCATTCCTGCTCACAGACCTAGTTGTCTGCAGTGGACAGCGGGAGAGAACTCTCTTTTGCTTTTTGGTTAGGTTTTGGTTTTTTTTTTTTTTTTTCTTAACCAATTAAAGTAAAAAATTCCCTGGAGTCTGTTTTTCTTCTTTTTTTTTTTTTTCTTGAATTATTCAATTTTGCTCTGGACTGAAAACCCAAGAAAGCACTGGAAGCTCACACCGTAGCCCACCTAGCCTGGCCTGGGCCAAGGCATTTCCCAGCACTGAAGGAACTGATACCAGACTAAGTAAGTTAAGCTGCAACTTACAAAAAAACCTTCTTTTGAATCTGTCATCTTTTTGAAACAATAAGAAGTTTTGTTGTTTAATATTGTTCATTTTTATACTGGAAAGTGTTTTGCCTGTTAAATAAATATTTTTCCCACTTCTCTCTGAGGAAATATTTTTTTTTTCTCTAACTAATTAAAAAAAGATTGCTTAAATTTGTTTCTCAGAAAAATTCTATTCAAAAGTTTCTTTCTAAATTTACCTTAAACTAAAACAAAGTCCTTGTGTCTACTAAAAATATGATTTCTTCATTTTGAGAATCTACTTTCAGCTTTATCAAGGGGTCTTCTGGTATTTTGGTTCATATTAAATAAATGAGCTCCTGACCCCCCCTTAGTTTTCTTGAATTAATATTTTTTTCCTGATAAATTCTTTGTGTTTGTGGCTGCTTGTATTTCTTGGATTGCTGTTATTAAAATCCTGGCTTTAATTTTCTTTTCCTCATCTCTCCGAACATACGCTTATTGTGCTTCCTTTAACAACTCCTGAAGCTCCTATCCTGCTAATTTTCCAATTTTTCTAATTTTTTTCTGATGTCCCCCGCTAAGACTTAGCTACAAATTGTGTTTTCAAAAGGACCTGCCCTGCTGGTGTATCGGGGTCTATGCTTGAGTATAACTGCAAATCCTTTTTTTTTAGTCTCTTTAACCATTCTGCCAGGCATTCATCTTTCCCTTGGTGCTCACTCAGAGATTTCCCTATATTTTGTCCTCTGGGCATTGCTTCCTGAATACCTTGGATAATCATTTACTTGAAATCTCTCATATTTTGCCTATGTTCTACCTCCTGATTATTACAATTTGGATCTGCCATAGGCCATTTCTGATCTCTTTGGTTTGGCTTCTAATGATCTCTATTCTAAGCCTGTATTCCTGACTATCTAATCATTTCTCTCTTCCACTGTAAACAAGATTTCTAAAATAGACTGTAATTTTACTTAGGTGTAAATATTCAGTCCTAATAACTGATCTAGTTTCTTTGCTACCTCAATATGATCTTCTGGCATCCTGCCCATCTCTTTCTTAAATTTCCTAACGTCCCTAGTATTCAGGGGAACACTCATGTAACCAATAGGTCCCTGTCCTGGGGCCAGATTTGCCATTGGAACCTCTCTAAGAGGGTATAATCTATCTTCCCTTCCTGCTCCCTCGCCCTCTTTGTCACTTTCTTCCTCTTGTTCCCTTCTGCCTCTAGTTCTGTGTGCTACTGGCTCGTCCTGAATAGGGGGTGCATCGGGGACCAAGGGCTGGACAGGCTGGACAGGCTGTCTGTATGGGGGTGGGAGGTGATCTAACGAGTCCCATGGCTTTAGCCAGTCCCTTCTTGCTGCCCGTCCTTTAGTTTGCAAAGGGTATAACGAATAACCTTCTTTTTCTTGCCTTTGAACTATAAATTTACCCCTCACACACTTTTTGGAAGCCACAAAGCAGCATATTCACTTTCTTCTTAATTAAAACGTTGTTTTGAACTCATATATAGATTTAAAACCTGACAAATCTAATCCTCAAATGATTTAAACTCTGGCCAGTACAAATTATTTGCACAAATCTTTTCTTTTGTCCACTCAAACATACAGTACTGTATAATTTTCTGCTTACTTTTTCTCTTTGGGATTCCCTTGTACTTTAGTATTGTAACACTATCCCCAGGGGGCTGTCCTGAGGAATCTCGCTCCCCTTCTGGGAAACCCCCTCTCGGTTCCCAGGCACACCGGGTTCTCGTGAACTATTCTCATAATTCACAACCCCTGGGTCAGAGATTTTACTTTTCCTCTGACCCATCTCTGGCGGCAACATTTCCCTTGCTCTCTCTCATTCGTTCTGCGGTTCAACTCCTTCGCTTAATATACCAATCTCACTTCTTTTGCCAAACACTTGTTTCCTACCTAATTCCTTCTTTTCCTTTTATTCTCTCCCCAACCTCTCTTTCTGACTATTTTCCACAATCCTTTCTTAATCACGTACTGAAACTTCCATCTATTATCCTCCCAACAGATAGTTGAACCTGGTTCATTTACTCCCTTCTTAAATCACTTCTTCCGAGCATCAGCTCCCTTCTCAAAGACTTTTCCCGTGAGTTCTCGGGCTGGGACTTTCCCTCCCAGTCCCTCCTGGGGTATTCACTCGCTCTCCCCTTTCAGACATTCCTCACTCACACACAAGCACACAGCCGCCCCCTTTACCCAACCCCATGGTACTCACACAGCCCATTTTCGCACAGGGTTCTTGTGCACAAGACGTTTTACGGGCACCTTTCCCTTTCTGCCGGCGTTCTCACGGGAGCCTTCTTCTTCTGGCGCGCCTCCTTGTAGCTAGCTTCTTTTGCTTATGCTTTATTTTAATTTGGAACTCCTTTTCCAAGAGAGCCTGGTCTAGCCTTGGGACCACCTTAACAATTGGTGGGGAGCTCCTTCCCAAAACTAGCCACTCTTCACTTGGACTGGAGTTCCCGGGTTTCGGCACCAAATTGTTATGAATGATGTTCTATTTTTCCCAATTTATCAAGCAACGAGATTAAATTTAATAGTAAGTTTTTAATAGTAACAAAATGAATACAATCAAAGTATTGGAGATGACAATTAAAGTATTGGAGATGAAACAATCAAAGTGCATATATTTAAGAATATACAAAATTTGGCAGTAAGTAATTTAGTGTAATTGAGGTTCGTATAAAGCATAAGCAAAACCGACCGGGGAGGGGCCCCCCTCCGACCGGGGATACGGGGAGTGGCTCCCATTCCTCACGTACCAAAGCATCCAGGCTAACAATCCCACTTATATACTGTAGGCTACAGAAGTTTCTGGAAAGCTCCTCCTAGTTTCTATTCCTAAGATCTCCGTAACTATACTGCACGGCGCATGCTCTACTAATGGGTTAGGGGGTCTCTTATCCTTTTGAGGGTCTTATTTCCGGTGAAGGCTCATCATCATCATCAGTGACCGAGGTGTGACCTGCAGGTAGCGCAGGCGCCCTGTGTGACTGAGCAGATGTTTTCCATAACATGACTTTAATTAAGTCCCATGCTTGTGATCATTCCATTTTTGACAGCTTCAAGGTTGAAGCTGTATTTCTAGATGCCGCTTATCAGACCTCCGTCCTTCGACTATTCTTATCTGACTTTCTTCTAACCTCCTTCTTCGACTCCCAACATCTGGGAGATGTCTTTTATCCTGTCTCACCCATCTCCCCCTTCTCACTCTGTAACAATTGTCTTCTATTGATCTAAATACAATTTTGTTAATATAGTTACAACTTAATTAGCACGAATCACATTTATCACAGTCTGGAAATGGCAGTGCAGGGAGATCGCGATTTCGGGGGCCCCACTCACCTCTCGTCGCGCCCCCCGGGTCCCCCAGCAGCCCCAGGAGCCCCAAGAGCAGCCCCAGCGCTGGAGCCATCGCGCTGCTCCGCTGCGGGCCCGCCCCCAGTACCGGCCCCGGCCCCAGCACCGGCCCCGCCCTCAGCTCTGACTCCAACCCCCCCCCCCCCCATTCCTGCCTCCATATCCTGTTCACCAATGGAAGATCGATATTTAAGTGACGTCACCGGTCGCCGGGTAGATCCCGGTCTCACAGGTTGGGACGCGGAAGCGAACGAGACCGAGGGAGCGCGGCGGGGAATAGGGACGGGGGAATCCCAGAGAATTCCTCTGGATCCCCGCTGCGACCCCCCTGGAGCTCTCTGAGAACCGCCTGGGACCCCCTGAAACTCCCCTTAAGAAAGCGCCGGGAGTGGAGAACAGGGGGCACATGGAAATTTGGGAGATCCAGGGGCGCAAAGGTGAAGGAAAAACGCGGGTCTGGGGTCTGGGAAGGGCGGGATGCCCGAGAAGGGGGTGCAGGGGGTCCCAGTACACGTGACGGGGGTCCAGGAGGGGGTCTCAGTACTGAATAAGGAGGTGCAGGGGGGGTCCCCATGCTCAGTAATGGGGGTTCAGGGGATCCCGGGGTCAAGGAAAGGGGGCTGAGGGCAATGGGGGGTCCAGAGGGTCCCTGTGCCCAGGAAAGGGGGGGTACGGGTTGAGAAAAGTGGAGACTGGGGGCTGGGAAAGGCAGGAATGGGGGTCCAGGGGGTCCCGAGGTTAAGGAAAAGGGGGGCTGGGGTCTCCGAGAGGGAGAGGGCCAGGAAAGGGGGTGCGGGGGGGCACTGGTTCTGAATAAGGGGGTGTAGGGTGGTCCTGGTGCGTGAGAATGGAGGGTTTGGGAGGGTTTATCTCCTGGATGTGGGGGCGCACGGGGGTCCTTGTACCCAGGAAATGGGGTTCGGGGGCGTCCCGTTCTCGGGTTTCAGGGTTCAAGGGGTCCTCATGTCTGAAAATGGAGGTTCAGGTGGGTCTCGGTGCCCAGAAATGGTGGTTCGGGAGGGGTTCCGTGCCCGGGAATGGGGGTTCAGGGTATTCTAGGTTCCAGATAAGGGGGTGCAGGGGTTTTCAGGACTGGGGAACGTCCCGGTGCCCTGAAATGAACGTTCAAGAGGGTCTCTTTGCCCAGGAAGGGGGGTTTGCCCAGAAATGGAAGTGCAGGGGGGTCCTCGTGCCCAAAAATGAGGGTTCAGGGGGTTCCTGTGCTGGGGAATGCATCTAAGGGGGAATTTCCTTCCTGGAATTCAAGGCTCAAGGGGGTTCCAGTGCTCAAAAATGGGGATGCAGGGGGTGCTGGTTGTGGGAAAATGAAAAGGTATAAAACTCTCAGAAAGCTGTGTGAAAGCAAATCTCAGGGTGGAGAAATGCAAAAATGCTCAAAATGCAAGGACAAGAAACAAAAGGGCTTTGAGCTGTGTACAGATAGGCCTCAGGAAAATATGTTAAGCAAGCCAGTAGAAATATGTAATCTTAATAATGAAACTTTATCCACTGTTTTAAGCTGTGGTAACAGAGACTGATAGCACTATGGATTTAATTAGCATATGCAGTTTGATAACCAAGATGCCTTGGCAAGAACAGACAGAGCTTTGAAGATTACAAGAAGATGGGATCAAGTCTGGCTGACAGAAAAGAAGATTTAACGAAGTAGAAATGTAAAGTTTGTCTGTGTGATGTTTGTCTCAATGAGTGTAGTAAAAAATTACTTGCCTTCCTGAAAATGGTATATAAGCATATGTAGCTCACAGTAAAATTTGGATTCTGATCACAAATCAGTAGTCCCCATCTCTCTCTCAATTGTTGATAAGCCCACACTCCAATGCCAGCTTTAGCTTGAACTCCCAAACTCAGCCCTAGTTCCTGCCCTAAGGCCAACACCGTTCTTGGACCTAAGCCCAGTGGCAGCCCCAGTCACACTCCCTAGCTCAAGCCTGGCTCTAAGCTCGAGGCCACTATGATAAATACATTACAGTGTTGGCTTTAGCAATTGTTAGAGTGAATACTATGTGTTTTCTAAGGTTGACTTTAGTAAAAGAAGTTTTGCTAAAGGTTAGGGATCTTTTAATGTGAATGTTGTGTTGTGATAGCAATGCTGGTGAATGTCACTGTAGAGGCAGGTGTGACATGCACAAGGCACACTCCATTTCAGAAGGCTGATATCCTGTTTCTTACAACAGCATGCTGTCTTTTGAACCCTCTACACAGTTTACACTTTCTTCATTGGTTACAATTAGTCAACATAACGTTCATTGGTGTAAAATATCTACACCTGTATTTTCCACAAAACTTTTCTAAGAATACTTTTCCCAGCTACAGGTTTCTTCTTGCTTATCTTCTTCTCCTTCTTCTCTTCTTGGTCAGAGAATACTTCTCAAAACAAACCTCATTCATTAACCCTCTCTAACCCACAGACCAGCTGTGGGTCCTACTATAATTCTCCCCTTTTTTCTTATTTAAACTAAAAACGCTGCTAAGGATTTTGCAGGGTGCTTGCAAAAATCCAAGCAGACAGCAGGGGACAAAGCAATACTTTAACTTACAAAAAAGCCATTTGATTATTCTCATCCTCAAACTGAGAACATTCCCGTAAACTGACCCATTGTAGTCTAACAAGTCATTACATTACATACTCTCAAAATCCTGGCATCCATAACCATGCTCTAAGAATAAAAAAGGTACATTAACAAGGCACATAAAAGATGGATTTTCAAATACCATTACAGACTCTGCAATCCCTTGATGACCCATTTGTGTTTTAGTTAATAAATTTTAGTTAAATAAATTTTCCTCCATATAGAGTTACACTTTGTGACCAAAAGACCAAGTCATCTGTCCAGTCACCAATCAGAAGTAAGCAGCATCCACTTAACTTTACAACTGGCTGCTGCTGTCATAATACAAGCAAAACTAGTTGCTTAAAGTGTGGACTTTCAGCTACTAATTCAACACCCTTATACAAAATCAATACCTCTCTCCTAGGTACATTAAGTTCCTCTCTTTTGAGGTAGTAAATGCAAAGTGAAAGGAAATGGTACAAGACACATTACTCAGTAAAAAGACACATTACTCAGTACTGCCATCCTCTCCGTGGAGGAGAACAAAAACCCAAAGTAAAGGTAACATCCAACAATTTAAATTGGCGTTTTCAGCCTGAGTCAATGTCGCTATTTATTTTGCCCTGAGTGATCATCTTCACAGAGTGTTCTTTAAGAGCCTGTGCTTCAATCCACCTGATGGTCGGTGTCTTCCACACGTTCTACTTCAGTTATGGGATCATCCATCCTGTTCCTTCGGGTGTGCTCCGAGTACAGCTTAACACAGCAAGCAGCAACCCAACGAGGGCCATCCTCTGTCAAAACACAAGCATACCCTATTCCCCGTGTTATTAATTCCACTGGGACAGTCCACATTCCAGTAATTAAATTCTTAACCCATACCTTAACATCCTTACAAAAATTCTACTGTTTAAAATTTAAAAAAGAAAAATTATGAAATATAGCAGACAACTGTGAATCAGGTGAAGGACACAAGAAGTTTAACATGTGAACAGCTTTACCCAATCTCACTTGAGGTGATTCCCATTTACATTCCTCCTTTTTTATTTTTGAATTTGGTGCTTCAAAACACCATGAGGCCATTCAATAATTACTTGGCCTGTCAGGGTATGGGGGATACTGGAAGAATGTTCAATCTCCCAGGCATGAAAAAATGTTTGCAATTTCTGTGAAACATATGCTGGACCATTGTCTGTCTTTACATGCAAGGGAACAGCTAAAATAGAAAAAGCACGACAAAAATGATGAATTGCATCTCGAGGTGTTTCACCTGCAAATGCTGATGTAACTATAACATGAGAAAAAGTATCAGCTGTAACATGAACATGCTTTAAATGACCAAATGACAGTAAAAATCATTTGGTTTAGAAGTCTTTGTTCCATTTCTTTATTTTTATGACAATTTCATATATCGTAAGAGATAAAAATGGATCAAATAAAATCAAGCTCAAAATGAAAGGAGTTACTCGTCAGCATCATGAGAGTATCCATGGGGTTGGGTTCAGTGCAGGGAAGAGCCTTTTTTGGAGGTGTTTCCACCCCATATCTTGGTCTTTGCCCAAGTCCATCACCATTTTGCTGTGGAAGACACCCATAGGCCATAGAGAATCAAAATCATGGAACTACTGAGGTTGGAAAAGATCTCCAAAACCATCCAACATTGCTTGGTGCCACAGGAAGAAAGGATTGGATGGAAGAGCCGAGACTTAAGGGTTGAAAGTCAATAAATCCACTCTTTCCAATGAATTGCCAATGTCATTCTGAGTCCTAATGGATGTTCCTGCCCCTGCCTTTATCCAGGTGCCTAAAGGGGTGGAGACCACAGCCAGGTGTCTTCCCAACAGGGATCACACGGAATGGGGGTCACCAGGGCTCTGCCCAAACGGGGTCACTGGGGATCATCCAACACCGATCCTCCCATGGGGGATGGAGTTGGAGCAGAGCACGAAGCTCTTCCTGCACTCAGACCATTCGCAGGGCTTCCCTTACAGGTGGGTCCATTTGTGTGAAGTCAAGTGAGAGCTCTGTGAGAAGCTCTTCCCACACTCAGGACACTCGTAGGGCCTCTCCCCAGTGTGGATGCGCCGGTGGACAGCAAGGACCCAGTTGTGTTTGAATCCCTTCCCGCAGTCGGGGCAGCAGAAGGGCCTCTCCTCTGTGTGAATCCGCTCATGTAGGAGGAGATTGGAGCTGGTCTGAAAGCTCTTCCCACACTTGGGACACTCATAGGGCCTCTCCCCAGTGTGGATGTACTGGTGTTTTCTCAGGTTGGAGCTCCAACCAAAGGTCTTCCCACATTCCAAGCAGGTGTAGGACCATTCCCCTGTGTGGATCACCTGGTGCTGCAAGAGATCAGATCTCTTTCTGAAGCTCTTCCCACATTCCCCACACTCGTAGGGCTTTTCCCCAGTGTGGATCCTCTGGTGCCGGATCAGCTAATACCTCCGGCTGAAACCCTTCCCACACTCATGGGGCTTGTCCCCTCCAGGAGGTTTCTCCACCAGCTCTGAGCTCTGCCTGGATCTCCGGCCACCTTCCCGGCTCAGGGAGGGTCTTTCCTCCTCGCAGCTCCCTGGGCTGGGTTTGCAGCCCCTCCTCGAGAGGGATCTCTGGGGCTTTTCCTCCTCCTCCATCTGCCAACGCCTTGGGAATGGAAAATCCTGGTTTGGGGGAAAAAAAAAAGAAAAGAGCTCCATGGAATGGGTGTTCCTTCTTGCCCAGGTTCATCTCTGGAAAGTCATTGGGCATTTTGTGTCTGAAAGAACCTCCCAAACACCAAGATTCAGAACCAAAATCCTCCTGTCTTTGTTTGAGAGACAGGAGTCTTCTAAGAAAGGCACGAAACTCTTTTTGAAATGGAGAATGTAAACCCCTCCCTCCAAATTATTATAATTTTGAAAATAAGGGGCTCTCAGGCAAAGATACGGGAATAGAAATTACAGTTCTTTACCAGGAAAATTAAAATAGAAATACAATATTACAAAGAACAAACCCAAAACACTGACCTAGTCAGAATACAACCTGACATCCCGTCAGTCAGGCTGTTGGCAGCAGTCCCATTAAATGGTGGCTGCAGTCCTCCTGGATTGACAGATGTGGTTCAGGTGAAGCAGTGCTCCTGTAGAGGGGTGCAGTTTTCCTCCAAAGGTTCAGTGATGATGTGGAAAGGTCCAATTTTTCCTCTGGAATCCAGTGGAAAAGGGATGCCTTAGTGTTCCAAGTGTCAGTTTTTATCTAGGTAGGAAAGGCTTGGCTCCTCCCCCTGGCTGGAGCATCTCCCAATGGGATGATGGAATTTTATCAGTCATGCAGGGGCACTCAATGGCCCATTAACAGAAGATATCTTCCTGGAGGAAGGATGGGTTGTGGAAAAGATAAAGAACACTGCCCCACCTGGTTTTAACAGATGGCCCATTAGCAGAGGATATCTCCCACAGAGACAAGGATCACTGCCCCACAGATGGTGATAGAATTTGTACTTTTGGTCACATCCTGTGACCTAAGACACATCCCCTGCTCGCCAGGGCCTTGAGGGGCAGCTGTCCAGCTGGGCCAAGGTGTGCCAGCAGCTCCAGCCGTGCTGGGGAGCCTTGCCAGCTCTGGGCCCTGCTGTGCAGGAGGGTCCCTGTGTGAGCTGGGGCCTCAGCCACTCCTCTCTCCACACTCGCCCTGCTGCAGCTCCACCATCCCGGCCAAGAAGGCGCGACTCTCCCTCGCCCCCAGGGAGCCCAAGGACCGTCCGGTTTGACAGCTCTCACACACGGCCTCAGCAGCAGCAGTCGCCCAGGAAAGCAGAGCACCAGCCCTCCCTGCCTCCCCCACGGCCCCCCAGCCCGGCCGTGAAGCAGAAGCCCCCCGAGATCCCCCCACCTCCTCCCCTGCCCAGCCAGCCACCCTGGTCCAGCTAGGACTGAAACTGGGCCAGCCACGGCAGGACTTGGGCCAGCAACAGCTTGGGGCTTCTGCTCCTCTCTACAAATAACACGTGTTACCTACGTTACCTATGGAAAACATCCAGATGCAGTTTTCATACTGTTGGGCCTTCAACAGGAAGGGCTAAAAATGCTTCCCATGCTCTGTCTCATCCTTTGCTGTTTTGATTTTCATACACCTGAGCGCTGGCTGAATCTCTCCAAAGAACATTTTTAGCACTGCATGTTTTACCCCATGTATCGATGGGAAAACAAATATTCTGCAGTTAATTTTTGGTGTGGTTAGCCACTCACATTTTGAGCAATTAATTTTCCATGGTACCTCTGCACTTTTCCTTACTATCAATAAAAAGTACATCTGGACATGAAAATCACCACTATTACTGAGATTCACCTCAAAGCCCAGAGGAGAATCTAGCACAATATATTCTCCCTGTGTACTGCACAACAAGAAATATTCAGGGGAAAATACAGTGGCAGCTGAGGCTTGTGGAACTCCCAGAATACTGAGCCTGCAGAGGAGGCAAACAGCCCTGGCAGTGCCTGAGGGGACTTCTCCTCACAAACTCCTCTCAAAGTGTGTCACTTCAGCAGGGGAAGGCTTTCAAACCTTTGCCTTTCCTTTCTCCTGTGATAAAATTTAATGCTCCTCATGAGATAATACTGACCTACAAACAATTCTCCATTCCTCAACAAAGCTACTCAGGTGCTCAACTTAAGAAACAGCAAAACTAAAGCTGGTCAGAAATTTTTCATTAAGGCCCATTTGCAGAGAAAACCCACCATATGTTAGCAAATATTTATTAGCATAACTTCATTGAAAAGAAACCCAATCCTATATTAAGCAGCGTTTTAAATGAACTTGAATTATTTTCCTCGCCTATCAGCCTGTCAGCACCACCTGACTTTGGCAGCCTGTTCAGGCCTCGGGTACGGCTGGTGCCACGGTCCCCTCTCGTGCCACGGTCCCCTCTGGCTCCTGGCGTGTCCCTGCTGCTGGAGGAGCCCTGCTCGTGCCGCTGCCTGCGTTCAACAACCCCGGTCCTGCTCCCCAGGCAAAGAGAGACCAAAATCACTGCTTTGGGCAGCTCGTTTGAACGAGTTGAACACTTACTCATCTCTAACACAGACCTCTTAACATCCACACACCAACACCAGGAAGTCACCTCATCTACAGAGGTGAGGAGCCTGAGCGAACACAAGATCGACATTCAAGCACATCGAGTTTTTAATTTAGTGGAAGCACTCACTCGTTCACAAGCCTTACTTGTCAAACTGGATTGTGCGATGCTATTGTCTTGCTTGTGTCAGAGAGAAACCAGGGAGAAATTAGCTAAGAAATAAGAACCACACTTGGGGCTCGGGCTTGGCAGACAAAGGGAGCAGGGCGGCACCTGCCCGCTTTGCCCGAGTCCCTGCTCCTGCCGGACAAAGGCGGACGCGGCTCCGTGCGGGGCGAGCCGGGCGCTCCGTGCCGGGGCCGGGGCCGAGCGCTCGGGCGGGCGGCGCTCAGGATGCTCGGGCAGCGCCGCGGGCCGGGCGGGCGCGATGGAGCCGCCTGAGGGCTGGGACCCCTCCGGGCGGCCGGCCCGGCGCACGCAGTGGCTGCTCAGCGCCCTCGCCCACCGCTACGGGCTGGAGCGCGGCGTGGAGAACGAGATGGTCGTGCTGGCCAGCGGCCCGGAGCAGTCCCTGCAGGAGATCTTCCAGCAGCGGGACTGCGCCGGGCCGGGCCGCATCCCCGGCGAGGAGTCCCGCACGCTGTGCCGGGCGCTGGGGCCGGAGGAGGCGGCGGAGCCCGAGGAGTGCGCGGGGCTGTGGGACGGGCTCTGGGCCGAGCTCACCTTCCGCCAGCTCCACGCGCGGCTCTGCGGCCGCTTCAGCACCCGCGCGGGGCCGCGGCTGCCGCTGGGCCGGGAGGGCGAGCACATCGAGAGCCACATCCGCCCGCGCAGCCCCCGCCGAGCCCGAGCGGCGGCCGCCGGGGCCCTGCTCCCGAGAGCGCTGCGAGGAGATGGTGGCGCTGGAGCGGGCCGAGGAGCGCATGGCCGAGCTGCAGCAGGAGAAGGGCAGCCTGCGGCAGCTGCTGGAGGACGTGCGGGCCGCCCTGCAGAGCAGCGATGCGCGGTGCCCGGCGCTGCGGCTGAGTCCGGGCCGGCTTCTGCACCGCGCTCCCGGCGGCGCCTCGGGTGGCCCCGAGCGTTTCAGGAGAGATGCTGCTCTCGGAAAGTCAGTGTTTAGAACACCTCCACCTCCGCACTGAGACCGAAGTTGCTCGTTCATCCTCAAAATTTAGCAAAGTTTAGTTACAAGGGAGGCTTTTAGGAGAAATGTATGGCATCGGTGTGCCATTAAATATGTTTGTGATGAGCACTGTTCAAAGTGTAGGGGAGTTCAGCTTAACAAACCCACGTGTACAATGCTGCTGCTGCTTCTCCTGCACAGCCAGGATGTGCTGATAGCAGATGCTGGGTATGCACTGCTGCAGGGTTTTTCCTGAAGTAAGAAAGAACTTTGGGATTCTTCCCTGCACAAGCACGTGCAGTGCCTCAGTCATAAGTGCCCCAGAAATATCAGAAGTGTGTCTTCTTCAGAGTGTGGTCACAAGGGTTCAGAGTTGGAGCCAGTTCTGCGGGCAGGCTGATGAATAGTCTGGGGCTCCTCTGCAGAGCCCCATTCATTCTGGGGCTGCTTTCTGCTGGTTCTGCTGCACTGGCTCGACTGAAACACACACCCAATTAACAGCAGTTAAATTACTCTGGCATGAAACAGTGGGGAACAGGCAGAGCAGTGAAGGGCAGCATGGACCAGTTGTTCTGGCAGGTCTGACGAGGTCTGGTTTGATACAGCACTCACAGAACTCTGCTCCACCTGTGACACTTCCACTTGCAGTAGATGACTCTTCCTCTTTACAATATCCAGCAAGGCAGGTCAAAGATACTTTTACCATTTTCATCTTCAAAAGGGAGAAGAAATCAGCAGCAAACATTAAGTAACCAGTCGGAGGTCCTGGGAAGAAACAAAAGAACAAAGAGTGGTGGATAAAAACAGATGGAGCAGTGATCCTTATCACTGTGGGAGATATCCTCTGCTAATGGGCCATCTGATAAAACCAGGTGGGGCAGTGTTCTTTATCTTTTCCACAACCCATCCTTCCTCCAGGAAGATATCTTCTGTTAATGGGCCATTGAGTGCCACTGCATGACTGATAAAATTCCATCATCCCATTGGGAGATGTTCCAGCCAGGGGGAGGAGCCAAGCCTTTCCTACCTAGATAAAATCTGAGACTTGGAACACCAAGGCAGCCCTTCCCCACTGGTTTCCAGAGGACAAGAGCTACCAGAACTTTCTACAGCATCACTACTACAACAAAACCACTTCATCTGGACTGCTACCACCACCCTAACTAGTGGAGTGTCACGTTGTATTCTGATTCTGTCAGTTGTTTTCTTTTCTACTATTGCATGTATTTTTTTTCTCTTATCTTTTTTCCTATGGAATTGTATTTCTGACTGATTCTCTCATTGGTTTTGCTTTCAAACCAGCACATGTCTGGAGGGGATTTTGGCTGAAGCTTGTTATTTGGGGAGTTTTTGATCCGTGTGTTAAAGTTTGGAGGATTTGAAGCAGGAATCTTGGTGTTTGGGAGGTTATTACAGACACAAGATGCTCAATGACTACCAGAGATGAACTTGGGCAAGGAGGAACACCCAGTTTATGGAGCTCTCTTCTTGTTATTTCCCCCTAAACCAGGAATTTTCATTCCTCAGGTGTGCAGGGATGGAGGAGGCAGAAAAGCCCTGGAGATCTCTCACGAGGAGGGGCTGCAAACCCAGCCCAGGGAGCTGCGAGGAGGAAAGACCCTCCCTGAGCCGGGAAGGCGGCCGGAGATCCAGGCAGAGCTCAGAGCTGGTGGAGAAGCCTCGTGGAGGGGAGAAGCCCCACAAGTGCTTGGAATGTGGGAAGGGTTTCAACTACAGGTCCCAGCTGATCCTACACCAGAGGATCCACACTGGGGAGAAGCCCTACCAGTGTGGGGAATGTGGGAAGGGCTTCAGCAACAGCTCCAACCTGATCCAGCACCAGGTGATCCACACAGGGGAACGGCCCTACACCTGCTCGGAATGTGGGAAGAGCTTTGCATGGAGCTCTGACCTGAGAAAACACCAGCGCATCCACACTGGGGAGAGGCCCTACGAGTGTCCCAAGTGTGGGAAGAGGTTTCACACCAGCTCCAATCTCCTCCTACATGAGCGGATTCACACAGAGGAGAGGCCCTTCCGCTGCCCCGACTGCGGGAAGGGATTCAACCGCAATGACAACCTCATCAGGCACCGGCGCATCCACACTGGGGAGAGGCCCTACGAGTGTCCTGAGTGTGGGAAGAGCTTCTCCAAGAGCTCTCACTTGACCCGACACCAACGGAGTCACCACTAAGGGAAGCCCTGTGAGTGCCCCGAGTGTGGGAAGAGTTTTGTGCTCTGCTCCAGCTCCATCTCCCATGGGAGGATCGGTGTTGGATGATCCCCAGTGACCCCCGTTGGGCAGAGCCCTGGTGATCTTTGGTCCTGGTGATCCGTGTTGGGAAGACACCTGGCTGAGGGGTTTCTGCATCATCCTGTCTCCCTGTGGGCACCTGGATGAACACAGGGGCAGGAACGTCCATCAGGGCCCAAACTGACATTGGGAATTCTTTGAGGAGAGCAGATTTGTTGACTTTCAATCTCAGAAAATATTCTGTGTTCAATCCTATCTCCTGGTGGTATCCAGGAATATCCAGGAATGGTCTTGGAGATCTTTTCCAACCTCACTAATTCCCGGATTTTCATTTCCTATTGCCCAAGGTTGTCTTCCGCAGCCACATGGTAATGAACTGAGGCAAAGACCAAGATTTTGGAGACAGTGGGGTGGAAAGTCCTCCAAAAAATGTTTTTCCCTCCCACTCAAGCACATTGGTCCTCAGCTCACACAGACACGGAAATCTTTTTCTTTTAGCCTCGATTTGCTTTTCATTTCTCTTCATCCTTTTAAAACAATCAACACGGGTGAAAATAAAGACACTGAACTGAGACATGGGTGGGGATATGGAGGGACAAAGACATGGTGGGGCACAGACATGGAGAGTTGAATCATGGTTTTAAAGAGTTAAGATTTTTGCTAAGGGTAGAAGGAGTTTCCATGGCCAAGATGTACGTTAGGTAGGTAATTACTTGATGCTTAGGAAAGAGCTAATTGGTATAATTATCTGCTATTATGAACTTAGGTATAGAAGAACCTAAATAATAAATAAAATAATAATGCGTTAATCATGAAGCACGAGGCCTTGGATTGTGCCACAGGATCACAGAGACCTGATGAAGACTCTCCTGACTTCATCCTTTGAGACCACTGACCCATTTCGAGACCACCGACCCAATTCAAGAGAAGAACTGCGCATGCTTGAATGACGAATGGGCTCATTTTAATATGGGGTGGGGATGGGAGGTGCTGGGGTTATGCACATGTATTGTATGTAAGGTCTTGGGCAATAAATAGAGGGCAAAGAACCTTGTTCGGGGCGGTCACGCCTTTGGGAGGTGACTCCCGTGCCGGTGAATAAACACACCACTTTGTAACTTTAATTAGTTACAGTGCCTTTGTCCGTGATTATACCGGTTTTTAACGATTCAGGGGGACAAACTGTGGTCACGTGGGGACACTGCAGGGTCATCTTAGTGACCCAAAACAGGACAGGTGACTTCAGGGTGGCCCCGATGTCCCCAAGGCAAAGGCACCAAGGTCCCCAGTGTCCCTCGGGGTGACAGTGCCGCCCCCATGTCCCCACCCTGTCCCTGCATCCCGGGCTGCCTCCAGCTTTCACATCACTTCCTTGTGTCCCTCCACCGAGGTTCCCAAGGCCACCACGATGTCCCCGAGGGCCTGGGCAGCTCTGGGGAACCCCTGTTGGCATGTCCCACATGTGTCACCATCATGTCCCTGTTAACAGCGTCTACCAAGTACCCCAGGTGCCATGTCACTGTGTCCAGCTGCCCCTGGACATCTGCAGTGTCCTTGCTGGTGGCCGCAGTGGCCTCGGCGCTGGCCCTGGCGGTCGCCACCCCCTGGGCACAGTCACGCAGGTGCTGGGCCATGGCCCAGTGCTCACAGGCGATGGTGGCCAGGTGTCACCACGATGTCACCGAGGCCTGCAGGGTCACCTGGCAGGACACGGCCACTGTGCCCAGAGCCAGCAGCAGGTGACTGTCTTTGGTCACCCCCAGGGCAGAGTGTGCCAAGTCCAGAGACACTGCGGGGACATGGGGACACCGCACAGGTGGCACCGGGGACACGGCAGCAGGGCAACCAGCACAGTGGCACCTGAGCAGTGGCACCAAGAACACCCCAGAGCCACCAGCCCAGGGCTGCCCCAGTGTCAGCATCCCAGTGCCACCCGTTCAGTCTCAGTGTCACCAGCCCAGTGTCCCCAGTTCAATCCCAGTGTCCCCAGTTCAACCCCAGCGCCACCAGAGCTGCCCCAGTGTCCCCAGTCCTGTCCCAGTGTCACCAGCTCACTGTTCCCAGTTCCTTCCCAGCCCAGTGTCACTGCCCCATTGCCACCATACCAATTTCACCATCCCAGTGCTCCCAGTTCCCTCCCAGTGTCTCCAGTCCATCCCAGTGTCCAGTGTCTCCAGTCCATCTCAGTGTCCCCCATCCTGTCACAGTGTCCCTGTCCCAGTGCTCCTAGTTGTGTCCCAGTGTCACCATCCCAGTGCTCCCAGTTCAATCTGTGTCTCCAGTTCCCTCCCAGTGCCACCACCCTATTCTCCCCATACCAAAGTCACCATCTCAATGTCACCAAAACAGTTCCCTCCCAGTGCTCCCAGTGCCAGCCCAGTGTCCCCCATCCTGTCCCAGTGCTCTTGTCCCAGTGCTCCCAGTTGTGTCCCAGTGCCACCAGTTCCCTCTCAGTGTCACCATCCCAGTGCTCCCAGTCCCATCCCAGTGCTACCCCCCCATTGTCACCATACCAGTGTCACCAACCCAGTGCCACCAGTTCTGTCACCACCCAAGTGCCACCAGCCTGGTGTCACTAACCCAGTTCCAGCCCAGTGTCCCCAGTCCTATCGCAGTGCCACCAGTCCTGTCCCAGTACCACATCCCCAGTGTCCCCATACCAATGTCATCACCAGCCCAGTGTCCCCAGTGCCATCCCAGTGTCCCCCATCCTGTCCCAGTGTTCTTGTCCCAGTGCTCCCAGTTGTGTCCCTGTGCCAGCCCAGTGCCACCCCGTCATTGACCCATACCAGTGTCACCAGCCCAGTGCCACCGGTCCTGTCCCAGTGCCACTAGCCCAGTGCTCCCAGTGCCAGCCCAGTGCTCCCAGTGCCAGCTCAGTGTCACCAACCCAGTGTCCCCAGTTCCATCCCAGTGCCACCAGTTCTGTCCCAGTGTCACCAATCCAGTGTCACTGGTCCTGTCCCAGTGTCCCCAGTGCCATCTCAGCATCACCAGTGCCACCCATGGCACCACCCCAGTGTCCCCAGTTCAGTCTCAGTGTCCTCAGTCCTGTCCCAGTGCCACCAGCCCAATGCTCCCAGTTCCATTCCAGTGTCCCTGTCCCATCCCAGTATCCCCCATCCTGTTCCAGTGTCCCTGTCCCAGTGCTCCCAGTTGTGTCACAGTGCCACCAGTTCCATCCCAGTCCCATCCCATTGTCACCAACTCATTTTCCCCATACCAATGTCACCATCTCAATGTCACCAAACCAGTTCCTTCCCAGTGCTCCCAGTGCCAGCCCAGTGTCCCCATCCTGGGACAGGGTGGGTCTCTACTGGTCCATACTGGTCTGTACAGGTCTGTACTGGCCCATACTGGTCTATACTGATTTATACTGGTTTATACTGGTTTATACTCCTACAAAGCACCATCAGCCCCACGGCCGGCCCATGCCCAGCCTGGAGCCCAGCTCACCCAAACTGGTCTGTACTGCTCTATACTGGTCCATACTGGTTTATACTGGTCCACACTGGTTTTTACTCACACACAGCAGCACACAGCACCATCAGCCCCATGGCCAGCCTGTGCCCAGCCCATAGCCAGCTCTGGCACTGCTGTGCCCCTTCCTCCTCCTGCTCCAGCATCATCATCACTGCTGCCTCAGCCAGGACCGCTTGGAGCCCCGCAGCTCCTGCTTGTCCTCGTCCCCCAGGGTCCCCCGGGCCACCGCCGGGGCCACCTCGGCCTTTCTGGCCTCCTTCAGCTCTTCCAGGGCCACTTGGGCCTGATACAGCGTGACCTTGGCTTCAGCCAGTGCCGTGGGGACGGTGCTTGGTGTCCTCAAGGCCTCGGCCAGGGCCACCAGGGCCACCAGGGCCACCAGGGCTCAGTGCCACGCGGTGTCCACCTGGGCCAGCTCGGGGGGGAGGGCAGGGGGGGACAGCTGGGGACAGTAAATGGGGGTTAGGGGGCGGGGGAGGGGTTGGGGAGTTCTGGGGAGGGTTTGGGTGGGGTTTGGGTGGTTCCAAGTGAGAATTCTCAAGGATTTGGGGTTTCCCAGATGAGGCTGCAGGAGGTTTTGGAGTTCCCAGGTACCCAGATTAGATTTTTGGGGGGGATCCCAGGTGAGCATTCCCAAGGATTTGGGGTTTCCCAGGTGAGGGTCCAGGGGGAGTTTTGGGGTTCTCAGTATGATAATTGATAAAAGATTCGTGTTAATCACAAAAGCATTGGGGTTATATAAACCAGAATACTAAGCTCTGAAGTGAAGCATGGACACTAGATAATGGAAATTATATGATAAAATAATTCTGTTTAAAATCACTTTGTTATATTACGTTGTATTATGTTACATTATAATATGTTTTCCAAATAAGTTGTATTGGCTACCAGCTTGCAAAATCAGACTTCCCAGAAAGCCCTTCCTGCCTTTGTCTGATCAATGCTGCCTATCTCAAGGACTAGACTTCCAGAACTTCTCTGGTGGATATCTACAAGGACCAGATGGCTATCTGTGACTGATTATCACCCAAAGGCTTTGTGAATTTGTGTAAGGATGTTTATTCAACCACCACTACTTATGACAACAAAAAACCAAAAATTATTGATTACAACGAGAACCCACAGTATAAGAAGAGGCTGCAAACCAAGGTTGGGTGGAGCGTGGAGTGGGCGGTGACCCCTCACGTTCCCCAGCGCTGCTTGCTCTTTCTATATCAAATAAAGCAATCTAAATTTTGCTGAATATAGAGACTTTTGTCTCTCATTTATAACAGTAACAACTGTAGTGCTCTTTCTAACAGTTCACATCACACATTTTGCTCAAGTCCCTTGGGTTCATGGAGCTTGAGCAGGTAAAACTATCTTGTCAAATACCAGCAATAGTCCACTGACAATTTTAAGTGCCAAAATCATCAACCAGTACTTTTCCATTGATGATGTGGTGCCTACCAGATCAACAGTGTTACTAATTATAAGAAATACAAATGCTATAACTTATTCTAAAAGATGATGTAGATTGCTTTCTGGTTTTGTTTGAACTGAACACGTGAGGAAGGTGAGAGCCTTTATGTCCACCTTTGCTCTGGCTACACAATGGTTATTAAATACTCTAAGAACAGACATAGTATAACTTCAGAGGATTCCATGGTGTGCATGTATTCCAAGGAAGACCTTCCCAGCAGGGCTGACAGCACCTTCTTGTACACCTCCCACATAGGCAGGGAGAAGTTTATGGCAGAAGTCAGGCATGGACACATACAAAACCACCGAGAAGAATGTATTCACAGTAAATGCATATAAGACAAAACCCCTCAAAACACTATCCCTTACATACATATACCAAATATTACTATTAAGTTTCTGTTAAGTATTGGGTAAGCCAATTCGGCAGTATACAGATGTAGTGATTCTAGACTACTAATACATCTAACCTGTCACACAGCTCTAAAAATGGATTGCATGTAAGGTTGTCACCCTTTTTTGGTGGGGAGGCAGGACAGTTGGTAATTAGATTCGGCTCCTTGTCCTTTTATTTTGATCTTGTGTATTAATATAAAACAAATGGGTACTGTTGTATATAGTTGGTTTTTCTAAAAGAACTCATTAAGGAATACGTCACACAAGCAATATTTGACTACATTCCCTACATATTTAATTTCTAAGTACATAAGCTTCATTTGGATTCCAAAATGCCTTGGAAAGTGTGAAACACCAAAGAGTAAATGCCAGTGCATCATCCACCACCTTTTGTGCAAAAGGATTCATTCAACAGCTGTGTGGGAAACCAGACACTGCATCCGGATCATAAATCAATAATGTACCTGAAAAGTGACACAAAGAGAATAAATATATGCCAGCAGCCATGGAGGTCAGCATGGGAGTCCTGTGTCCAGATGTCAAACAGATGCAAGTACAGATGTGGATCAGTCAGAGAGCGCTGGTACTGGGCACAGGACGCGAGACCACGCCGCGAGGGGCACTCGTTATGGGCCACTCACCGGGGCTCACTCCTTCGCCAGAGGCCACTCAGTTCCTCACCGGGGGCCAGTCCCTCTCTCGCCGGGGGTCGGTCCCTCGCCCTTCGGGGGTCGGTTTCTCTCCCACCGGGGGTCGGTCCCTTCCCCACCGCACTCCGCTCCCCCACGCCGCCCCGGCCGCCGCCGCTCCCACTCTGCCGCACCAACGGCCCCTCAGCCGGGCCCCGCCCCTCCGGGCCCCGCCCCCGCCCACCGGCCCCAGCCAATCCCCGCCCGCCCCGCCCGTCCCACGGCTCCCCATTGGTGGCCGAGCAGCGCGAGGGGCGCAGGCCCCGCCCCCGTGGCGGTGCTCGCGCCCAGGGTTCGGCCGTCACCGGGGCAGCGGCGGAGCGGGGCCCGCGCGCAGCGGCCGTTCCTGCAGGGCTGCGCTGCGAGCTCCGACAGCAACAACAGCGGGGGCAGGAGGCGCTTCGGCCAGCGGGCACGAGGGATCCATAAATAAACCCCAACGTTCTGCAAGAGTGGGAACGGGTGTCCAAAGAAATAGCTTACACCTGCACTTGGGATACAACATCCCCCTGCAGGGCTACGGGCTGGTTACTTCAGGCGGCCACAGAGCCCTTAAGGGGAACTGGGCTGACTTGGCTTGTTACCAAAGCGGCCAAAGAGTCCCGAAATCAGACCGGGCCCCCTGGAGTTGTTACTAAACTGTCCGCATTCCACTGATCGTTCCCTGCAGTTTCCAATCATCCCACAGAAAAAGACCTCGAGGTGCTGACCGAGACCTGGCCAACACGAGCCCAGGTGTGCCCAGGTGGCCAAGAAGGACAATGGCATCCTGGCCAGTGTCAGCAATAGTGTGGCCAGCATGACCAGGACAGTGACTGTCCCCCTGTTCTGGGCACCGCTGAGGTCTCACCTTAATCCTGGGGTCAGTTTTGGGTTCCTCATTACAAGAAAGACTTTGAGGTGCTCGAGTGTGTGCAGAGAATTGAGCTGGGGCGGGCTCTGGAGCACAAGTCAGATGAGAAGCGGCTGAGGGAGATGGGGGCTCAGCCTGCAGGAAAGGAGGCTCAGGGAGGACCTTCTCTCTTTCTCTCCAACTCTCTGGAAGGATGCTGGCTTAGGAGGGATTCCTAGTGATAAAGTATCGGTCCCATGACCCTTTGTGCCAAAAAGATGGTCGCTGTGTCTTTAGGATTTGACTGCCAGGAAACCTTGAGGAGGACAGAGGGGTTTGCTCTCAGACACGAGTTTTTAAAGGCTGCCTAGGCAGTTTCACATTGTGCTAAAGGTGTACGCTCTGCCCAAGATTTTGTGGGGGGTGGGTCCTGCCTGTCAGAGTCTGGAAAAGGTAATCTTTTGTGAGACATCCTGAGGGGCTGGGAATGTGTGCTAGGAGTAGATCAGATCTCTGGGAAGGTAGTGCTCTGCTCCACAATGTCTGTCAGTCATGGCACACTGGAGGCACCCAAGTGGCCAAGAGACCAGAAATCCCTCTGGGGAGGAAGGCCCAGGATGGGCTGAAAAGGTTTGGGGCCACCATAGGAAAGAAGGATCACCATAAGGCAAGGACATGATCCTTTAGCCCTACCTTCATCTTGGAGTTTTACATCACTGGGACCCAGGACTCTGTAGACAGATGTCTGTTTTTCTAGATCTTTCCTGTCTTTCTGGTTCCTTCTTTCTTCTCTCTCACAGAAGGTAACATCAAATGAGTGTAAAGGTTTTCTATGATCAGTGGGCGAAGTCTATGCTAAGTGGTGTTGTGTTTACTCTTTTGACAATGTTCCTTAATTTTATCTAGTTGGCCTTTAAAATTTTTGCCAGTTTGCCAGTAAACTGTGTGCTTTTAACCTCTGGAGAATATCTTGTTGGAATTTTCTCCTAGTAAATCTACCTAGAGCAAAAGAATCTTGGTTTAATCCTGGAATTCAGTGACTGGGGTGTAACCCTGGCTGCTTCCCTTCCATCAGTGGATCAGGGCAGTCGGTTGCATGGTTGCTGCGGGAGCTTTTGTGCATTCGGCTTCGGGACTTTGCTACGCTGCAATTCGGCAATGGGATCCAATCTGCCTGCTTTCCCTGCCTCCCTGCTGCTCGGGAATGCAGAGAATGGGCTATCTTTCCATTTTGGTGACATTTTCACAAAGCTAAGTTCATTAAGATTTGAATTCTACCCTTTTCTTCTCAAGCAGGGCATTCCTCTGTCTTTAAGTACAAAAGCAACAAAGTCATTATAGGTAACAGTGGCAGAATATGCTGTTGCTGTTACTGTCACAGGGACTCCCAGCTCACTTCACCGGCTCCTCTCTGTTATCGCTGCCCAGTGAAGAAGAGTCACATTTTCTTTGTCTGGCAGTCGAACATCATATCCTGCTTCTACCAGTTCTTTGCATCGCTCTGGCATTCCACACCCTAAATGAGACAAAACTGATTTACTTATCATTTTGTTCAATATCCTCCAGTTTGGAGACAGTTGCATCCAACAGAAAAAATCCATCTCAGGAAGCATCATCCAGCAGTTCCTACTTGAGCAAATTCCACGTTGCATTCAAAGGAAGCCTTGTAAAAAGGGTGAGGCTGTGCCCTGAGGAGTAGATGTTTCAATTTAACAAATCTGCCTGAAACGCTTTTGATTTATTTACAATAGTAGGTGTGATTTTTCTTCTTCCACTACAGGGAGAAAACGAAACTGAAAATGTTTCCTTTGTAAAAATGGAAGCTTTGTAACAATGGACATCACACTCCTGGTGAAAATGTGTCATGGCCTTTGGAGAATTGGCAGTCACAGCTCACAGGACATTAGAAAAGGGATAATTATCACTCCCAGCTCAGCCTCCAGACCCGGGCTGACACACAGAGCTCTTGCCACCCCCTCACGGTGGGGTCCTGGCTGGAAGGATCACAGCTTGGGTCAGGCCTTTGGGTAGAGACCTGGAGAGACATTCAGGGTACAAAAGGGTTGGCAGCTCTCATAAAAGATAAGAAAAAATAAAGAGCATGTGCATTTATAAAAAAAAATTCCCCAAGCCCTATTTTGGCAGGTCAGGGCAGTAGACAGAAGGTGGCACAGATTTGTAGTTGTTACATTCCTGCAACTCGACCTGTTACTGTGCTTTCCATCTCTGTCAGTTGTTTATAGGGTAAAGGAAGATATTTGGGGGGGCACAATGGGTCCAACACCATGGGAGCAACCTCAGGACCTCAACAGCTTTCAGTTATGAATGATCAGGAAACCTGAGAGACAAAGTCAGACTTTTTTCTTCTCCTGAAGGTGGAGAAGGGAAATTCAGAGCTGACAAAAATATACCATATTGGGGTGATCAACTGCAGGGAGAACTCTCCCTTGCTGCTCAGGAGATGTGTCTTGGTTTGAAAGTCTGCTAGGGAAAGCAGGGCCCTCTCTTGAAATGGAGAAAATAAATCCATTCCCTTTGAATTAGTATAATTTTGAAATTAAGAGGCTCTCAGGCAATGATATGGAGATAGGAATAACAACAACTATGAAATTAACAACAAACAGAACAGGAGGCCAGTTCCAGTCTCTGGGCCACGGGCACTTTCCCCTTTGGTGCAGTTGCTGTCACAGCTGGCAGTGAGCTCTGGCAGGCTCCTGATGGGCAGGTGCGACGATCCCCGTGCGGCTGCAGGGGCACTGGGGTGATGGCAGCTGTGTCCCAGATGGGAAGGGATGGAGGAGAGGCAGGATGCTGGGAAAACAGCAAGCTGAAGCAGGAGGGCGTCCAAGCAGGGCTGCGGGGTCCAAAACAGAGAGGCAGCTCCCGGCGTTGGGATGGTGGGGGGGTAGCAATGACCTTTCTGCTCCGAGAGCCAAAAGCGAGCGAGAGCCAGCAACTGCCCCCCACCCTCCTTTACCTGCTTCCAATCTCACCGTGTTCCCCCTTTCCTTCCACCCCTACCTCCCCCAGCCCTCTAAGAGAAAGTCCCAAAATACCAATGAGGCCCCGCCTCCCTCTGTCACTAGCCATCACTGCTAAGACCTAGTCATCAGTGCTTCTTAGCATGTCAATGAGAAAAAATTCCACAGGCAGAGAGGAAAGGGAAAAACCAACCCCCAACAGTCATGGTCATCTCATGGTCGTTCTCATGCTCGTCTTGTGGTCAGCTCATGGCCACAATCATGTGATGTTCATGTCAGGATCATAACTGAGTCATCGTCATGGCCATCTCATGGTCATGTGTAGCAATGAGGAACAGAAACACGGACTTGATTGCTTGCTCCGAAGAAGATCGTTTATTGGAACCAACCGAGCCTTTTTATACTCGAAACTTAACCCAAACATAACCCAAACTTTACTGAAACAAGCCCGCATTGGCTGCCTGTCACTGCGGTGTCGCTGTTGCCGTGTCCCTTTACCCAGTCAGCTCTCTGATCATGTGGTGTCCACGCATCTCCCCAGCCCATCAGTGCCTCACACACGAGGTGACCACCAAGCCACTCTCCGGCCATCTGACCCGCAGCTGAGCCCTTCCCAGAGTGCCCGCACCCGCAGGGAGCGCAGGGCTGGATTTGGCCGCCAGAGAGTTGGTGACCCTCGTGAGATCCTCGGTGCATTTAGTTCCTACAGGAGTGTGGGCACCGCTGGGAAATGATCTGCATGCCTTGTTAATTGGATGTTCTTCCACCGCTAGCCTGGGGCAGGATCTCTCCCGGTCCTTCTCTCAACTCCCGGGCCTCTCCTCAGCCAATCAGAGAAGGCACCAAAATAATTGAGCCAATCAGAGCGCGCGGCGCTGATGACTCCTCAGGCGGTCCCAGAGCGCCCAGAGCTCCTCACCTGGACTCCACCCGCGCCCCGCCCCCAGCAACCTGCACCAGGAGAATTTGGGGTGGGGAGTATCATGTTTTATCTTTTATTCTTCCAGAGCCAGGATTAAATGCTCGAGAGACGGAATTTCATGTTTGGACTCAGATATTTATTAATTCTTATCTATATTACAGTGAGTTCTACAGCACTTCTAGCTAACAGGCTAAAAATGGACACGTATCTCTCTCTCTCTCTACAAGGCCTTTTAAGGGCCAATCTGTCCAATTAAGAACACACAGCTAAATTCTTTTTACTTTTAACCCAACAACCAATCACCTGTGACCTGCAATGTGGAATTTTCTATCCAATTACAAAAGTACCACCTAGACCCGTGAAGAAGGTGAAAAAGAAAGAAAACTCCACCCTAAAACCTCCATCTTGTTTTATATGTATTAATATAGTCTAAAACCACAAATTCTAAATTTTACACCATGGGCCATTACACACTTCTATTCAAACTACACACCAGTGATCCCAGTTCTATCATACAATTCTGGAAAGCTTCTTCACAGCCTCAGGTCAAAAGCAGTGTTTTCCTGAGGGTCATTGCCTGTCAGCAGAGAAAGCCCAAACCCCTCAGTTTCCAGAGTTCCAACAGGGGGAGGTGTCAGACCCTGCCCGGCGCTGGCCATGGGGCGTGTGGCGGGGACCCGGAGCTCTTGGCTACTGTGGGCTGCTGGGGGGCTGCTGGGGGGACACCCCCGGACCTGTGTCCTGCACACACAGCGCTGTTCCAGGAGATGGTTTAGTCCGAGTGTCACTTCATTCACGGCCCCGACCGGCTGAGGTTCGTGGAGAGGAACATCTCCAAGCGGGAGCAGTTCCTGCACTTGGGCAGCGATGTGGGGCTGCACGTGGGGACACCTCCTTTGGGGACAAGGCTGCCAGGCACTGGAACAGCGACCCGCAATGGATGGAGTACAGACGGGCTGCGGTGGACAGGCACTGCCGGCACAACTACGAGTTGTCCAGCCCGTTCCTCGTGGAGCGCAGAGGTGAGCGTGGGGCAGAGCGTGTCCCCTCGGGCCCTGCCCTGGGAATGACCCTGGAGCCCCTCAAAACCTCCCTGGGAATCACCCGAGACACGTCAGCCCTTCTTGTGCCCATTCCCATGGCTTCCTGCACCCTCACCCCAAGTCACTCCGGTGGCTCTCCCAGTCCATCCCAGTCTCTCCTGCTGTCCTTACAGTCCTTACCCATGTCACCAGAGTATCTCCCAATTCCTCTCAGTCCACAGGTATTCCATTCCCTGTCCACTCCCAGTATTTCTAATTCCAATCCGGGACCTCCACCCTCTCTCCCAGTGCCTTCCCAGTCCCTTCCAGTCTGTTCCAAGTCCTTTTCAGTCCAATTCCAGACCGCTACCCTCTCTCCCATTATCCCAATCCACTCCACTCTCTCCCAGTGTTCCCCCACTCTCTCCAATTTCATTCCCAGTCCTTCAAAGTGCCACACCAGCCCTCCTTCACCTCTCCCAGTTCCCACCAGCTTATCCCAGTGTTCCCACTCTCTCCCAGCGCCACTCAGTGTGTCCATCTCGCTGCTTCCCTCGAGCTCCCAGCCCGGCCCCGGCTGCCTGCTCTGCTCCCTGATGGATTTCTACTCTGCCGACATCCAGCTGAGCTGGTTCCAGGGCCAGCAGGAGCTCTCGGGACACGTGGTGGCCACCGACCTGGTCCCCAATGGGGACTGGATTTCTACCAGCTCCAGGTGCTGCTGGAAACCCCCACGGCACGGGGTCAGCTCCAGCTCCAGGTGGAGCACGTCAGCCTGGAGCACCCCCTGAGCCGGCACTGGGGCACGGCCCGGACCCCACAGTGTGGGGGGAGTGGGGAGGCACTGGGGGGTCTGGGAGGGGATTGAGGTGTGCTGGGAGTAACAGGGAGAGAGTTTGAGATAGCCTGGTTTAAACTGGGAGTAAGGCTGAGGGTTTTAGAATGGCTGAGGTGTCTGAAGGATGTTGGGGAGGGTGGGATGGGGTTCCGGGGATCCTGGTGGGCACTGGGAGGGAGTCTGGGGATGCTGGGTGTAACTGGGAGGGATTTGAGTTTGCCTGGAGGGGATGGAAGATCAGGGATGGAAAAGCAGGGGTTGGAATGAGGTTGGTCGAGCTGGAAAGAGACTGGGAGGAGATTTTAAGGGGTCCTACGTGGGCTGGAGGCAATTGGGAGGGTGCTTAGAGGGGTTTCGGGTATCTATGACAGGTCTGGGGGGGTTCTGACACTTGTGAACCCCCAGAGATGTTGCCAGACACCATCGACACCAAGGTGCTGATGGGGATTGGGGGCTCCGTGGTGGGCTTCATCTTCCTGGCACTGAAGTTCGGCTTCTACCTGTGCAAGAAGGTGAGAGGGGGTCCTAACGAGTCGTGTGCCCCCTCCTCCAGAGCCTGTGTGCTCCCCCTGGGGAACCCTGGCTCAGTGTTACCCCCTTTTCTCTGCCCACAAAGCTCCTGTCCCAGCAGCCGCTGCAGACCCTGCCCAGGTGGGGAACACTGGGTGCTGCGGGTCTGCCCGGCAACTGGTGAGTCATCACAGCTGCTCTCTCTCATTGGCTGAATTTCTCCATCGCATTCTCTGATTGGATGAGGAGAAGCCCGCGAGTTGAGAGAAGGAACAGGAGAGATCCCGCCCCGAGCACCGGCACGGGAACAACAGAGCCAGCCTGGGCACAGCGAGGGAATTTATTACCAACCACATCACAGCAGGAAAGGAAAGGAGAGAGAAATCTCTTCAACTCCTTCCCCCCACCCAACAGGGATCACCGGGACCAAGGATCACCAGGGCTCTGCCCAGTGGGAGTCACTGGGGATCATCCAACACCGATCCTCCCATGGGGGATGGAGCTGGAGCAGAGCCCAGACCCACACTCGGGGCACTCACAGGGCTTCCCTTAGTGGTGACTCCGTTGGTGTTGGGTCAAGGCTGAACTCCTGGAGAAGCTCTTCCCACACTCAGGACACTCGTAGGGCCTCTCCCCAGTGTGGATGCGCCGGTGGACAGTGAGGTTGGAGTTGTGCTTGAATCCCTTCCCGCAGTCGGGACAGTGGAAGGGCGTCTCTTCTGTGTGAATCCGCTCATGGACGAGGAGATTGGAGTTGGTCTGAAACCTCTTCCCACACCTGGGACACTTGTAGGGCCTGTAGCTGGTGTGGATGCGCTGGTGGACAGTAAGGTGTCCCTTTTGCTTGAATCCCTTCCCGCAGTCGGGGCAGTGGAAGGGCCTCTCCTCTCTGTGAATCCGCTCATGGACGAGGAGATTTGAGCTGGTCTGAAACCTCTTCCCACACTCAGGACACTCAAAGGGCCTCTCCCCAGTGTGGATGCGCTGGTGGGCTTTCAGGTAGGGCATCCATCCAAAGCTCTTCCCACATTCCAAGCAGGTGTAGGGCCGTTCTCCAGTGTGGACCACCTGGTGCCGCATCAGGTCGGAGATCTTGCTGAACCTCGTCCCACATTTCCCACATTCGTAGGGCTTTTCCCCAGTGTGGATCCACTCGTGCCGGATGAGCTGGGACCTGTAGTTGAAAACCTTCCCACATTCCAAGCACTCGTGAGGCTTCTCCCCTCCAGGAGGCTTCTCCATCAGTTCTGAGCTCTGCCTGGATCTCCGGCCGCCTTCCTGGCTCAGGGAGGGTCTTTCCTCCTCGCAGCTCCCTGGGCTGGGTTTGCAGCCCCTCCTCGAGAGGGACCTCTGGTGCTTTTCCTCTGCCTCCATCCACTGACGCCTTAGGAATGAAAAATCCTGTTTTGGGGAAAAAACAAGAGGATAGAGTCTTGGACTGGGAGTTCCTCCTTCCCCAAGTGCCAGTCAGGAAGACATTGAGCATCTTGTGTCTGTAAGAATCTCCAAAATACCAAGATACAGCCTAAAAATGCTACAAACATCATGACACAGATGAAAACCCCCCCAAACAGCAAGATTTAAACAAGACCCTCTCCAAAATACTAAGGTTCAGCCCCTGAAAAAAACAAATCCCCAACATTTAGCCAGTTAAAGCTCAGAAACACCAATATGCACCCTCTAATAATTGTGGAAGCCCACAGCTCGCCACCCCTCATTTGGTGCATGTGGGGGGGGCAACGCACCTGGGACTGGGGGAGAGGCTGCAGATACAGGGAGGAGTGGAACATTGTGGTGTTTCCAGTTTCTGCCCTCCTCCTCCTCCTGTATCCCTGCTCTTCTTCACAGTTCTCTTCTACATACTACTCCTCCTTCTCCTGCACAATCCCACCTGCTCCTCCCACGTGCATCCTTTGACCATTTTGTTCTTCAACCCTGCTTCTCCTTCCCTTCTCCTGCTGCCCCCAGGCCCAGCACCCACTGCCGGCTCCCTCTTCCCCCCAAACCCACAGCATCCCAGCGCAGGGGCAGCGATGGAGCTGGGGCAGCTCGGGCTGGGGCAGCGCTGGGCTCTCGGCCGCTCCCGCCCGCACTCGCTCCCCACTGCAGCCGCTGCCGCCACCACAGCGCGGGGGGGCCCGGCCTTGGCGCTCCCCCCCTCCCACCTCCCCAAATTCCCCTGCCGGGGGGCGCTGGGGCCAGGAGACAGACGAGTGACAGATCAGGGAGTGCTGGGAAGAGTCGGCAGCCAGAGAGCACTGAAAATCTCAGCAGTGACTACAGGGCACCCATGGAGGGAAGAAAGGGAAGGCCAGGAAGGGATCCCGGCAAAAGGGATGATGATCTCAAAATATCTCTGAAGGGTCCCTGGGGAGCATTTTGAGGGAGTTTGCACATTCTCCCAGAGGTAATCAAGGACATGGACACACAGAGGGGCAATAAGGGAAGTCCAGAAGGGATTTAGACAACAGGGGATGGATGGTGTTGGTGTGCTGGGAAGGGACTGGGTGAAGGGGAGTGTGCAGGAATATGGTTCAGGCAAGATGCAGCAGGAGCAATCTATGTGGGAAGAAAAAGGGTGATGGAAAAGAGGAGGAAGAGAAAAATACTGAGGATGGGGATGTTTTTCAGCAGGCTCTTATCCTCAGAAGTCACCAGCTGATGCAGATCCTTTCCATCCCCGGTTGCCAGGACAGGCACACAAGGAGGTCAGGATTGCAGGGGGTTTCTCTGTGCTGGGCAGCGGCAGGAGCGGGCGCAGAGGGGCGGCACCGGGAGCACGGGCTGGGGGCCTGTGGGGAGCTGCGGGGCCGGGCCGGGGCTGTGGGGCAGCCGGGGCTCAGCGCCGGGCGCTGCCTGAGCCCAGCACCCCCCGGCAATTGCAGGCCCGGCAGTGGCCCCCGGCCCCCAGGAGGCTGCGGGACGCCCCGGCCGCTGCCCGGCCCCGTGGAGCTGCCGGCCCTGCCCGCCGGGGGGGCCGCGTTTGGACACTGCGGCAGGACAGGCACCGGCTCTGGGATACGGGCTGGCCACGGCAGCCACAGCACAAGGAGCAGCAGCACGAAGGAACAGCTGGGAAATGGGGACTGGACGTGCAAGCATCCAGATCAGCTTTTAAGCATTTTCCTTGGGTCACTGCAGAAAGGAATGATTTAGCAGAAAGCTCAGCAGCTGTCAGAGGATGAGCACCCCCAGGCACTGAGGGGGCTGCAGGAGGGGCAGAAGAAGCCCCTGGAGCACTTGGTCACAAAGGCACAGCAGGGGAATGCAAGAAGGGAAGAGGAAAAGGCCAAGGGGAAGGCAAAGGCCATGGCAGAGTTTCTACAGCCCCTGAGGAATGAACCCCAGGGCCCAAGGGGGCCCCAGCACCCAGGGGCTCTCACATCCTTACACCATCTTCAACCAGGTGCCCTCCTCACACTGACACCATTCAGTCCTTGATGGCAAAGATGCTTTCTGGGGATGCCCACTCACACAGGATGGTAAACTGGATTTTGCCTTTGAGTGGGAACAAGAGATAGAAGGGAAAATGGAAAAGACATGGACGGTCCTTCTGCAGGGATGCACGAAAGCACCAGCCTTATTGGGGCAAGCCTTGCAGAAAATATCACAAGAATTTACCCCACCCCCAGGGATTTGGTTAATGCAGGATGTGGATGACTTGCTGCAATCAGGAGGACAAGAAGTGGCAGAAGAAGCCTCTGTGAAATGACTCAATGTTCAGGCTAAAAAGCATCTTTGAGTATTTGAAATAAAAGAGGAAATGGTGGAGAAAATAGTTAGACATATTTTGACTGAAGGTTTGTGGCGTATTGACCCAGAGAGGGTCTGGAGAATCTCAGAAGTAATCCACGACTGAAAAGGAGGTGCAAGAATTCTGAGCATTAATAGGAAACTGCAGGACCTGAATTGAGAGTTCTCTGTTCTACCCATAACATTGTATCACTTTCTAAAACCCAATAGCTTCAATGCCACGGTAAGGACAGAAGAAAAGCAACAAATAAAATGAAATATAATAAAATGATTGGTGCCACAGCTATGGCTCTTCCCTACTCAGAAAAAAAAATTGAATCCTAGGTGGGTTATAAGTACATGTTATATTATTGGCTTTTTGCAAATATTACGATGAGTGCTATATGGTGGAAAACTTTGCTGTATGAACATAGTTTATTTTAGCTCCGCGATTAACAGAACTTAGTTGCGATAAATATATTTTTTTGAAGTACAACATTTTGACGTAAAAAGCTTTTCTTCATGTAACTAACTCAGAGAATGGTAGAAAAAATAATCAGGAAATTCTTCACATTCCTGGATTAGGGGACACCAGAACCCCAGGGAAGGAAAAAATAATGATTTACAGGTTGGAGGGGAATGATTCTGAATAATGCATGAAGGTCTATGAATATGCAACATGTTGCTGCATTTAGGAAGTGTTTTCTGAGTCAGTGTGTGCCCTTGGCTGAAGGCCAAGCATCCGGCCATTATAACCTTTGGCCAGAGCCAGGGCAGATATTGAATTATCTCCCTTGGAATGGATCTTTGCAATTCCTTACCCTGGGAATTCTCCACCTAGTGCGGGCTGGAGATAAGGGATGTATATTTCAAGCAGTCTGTGGCCAGAATCCTGTCTCTTGTGAAATCTCTGCCACAGGAAGCTGGGCTGGCACAGAGCCTGCCTTGGCACTTTGCTGTTCACAGCATCCACCCAGGACTCTGCCTCTCAATTACACTCACACACTGGGCTGCCTGCGATTCCATTGCTGGAAAATAGACCAACTCTAAACTTCTATTACATTCTATTTTACTAGTCAGGCTCGGTCTGCCTTGTCCCAGGAAAGAAATTTTAAAAGGTATTTTTATGGACTGTTAGACCACTCAACAGAGATGAGTTTAACATCTCAACAGACTGGGAATAGCCCAAAAGATACCAACAAACAGAACGACATTTAACAAAACATCAGGGAAACATCAGCAAACATCAAGGAACACCCACCCCAGACACTGCCCCTGGCCCAGATGGAGACACCTGGTCTGGAAAAGACTGAGAAGGAAATCCAGGAATGTGGATCTAATTAACATCAGAAGAGGAGAAATCCGTGTGCAATAGGAAACCAAATACTAAGAACTACACAACCTGGAAGCAATAAACACTAAACCAATGGATTTCAATGGGTTCAGACTCTAAAACGTTTAGGAAAAATCTAGTAAAATTCACATCTCATGGAATGAATTTCTCTGCACACCCGGGCTATGTGTGGATGAGGTTATTTCTGTTGCACATCCTGACCAGGATCAAGTAATGCCTTGACTCTCTAACATTAAGATATTGTTGGAGAGTTTTTGTTTTTCCTGCAGTTTCAGTGACAAGATTACACAATTAGAAAATTTTTTCATATTACTCCTACTTTTATTTTATCAGTTAGGTTTGGACCAGGGGTGTGACAAGCAATTTTTACTCCTAGGAGAAGAAGTAGAAAAATCTTGATTGCATTAGAATTTCTTTGTGTGTATTTGTGGGTGGCTCTTAATGATGGCAGAATTTCAGAGAGGGTTTCTTGATGCTCACCTTTATGTTGCATTTTGCAAAACTAGAAGAGTATTAATGGTGAGGCTTTAACACATAAACAGTTAGTAGAAAATTGTTAAAAAAAAAAAGAGAAAAGAAAACTAAAACAGATTGTGGGGGTGCACTTGTGGATCACCTAATGTCTGCTCAGGAATAAAAGCATTGGATCCAGGCACAGCCAGGTTGGGGCTTTAGAAATGCAAATTAACACTGATAGGGCAATGTGTGCACAATGAACCAGGATCTTCATGCCTCTGCTGTCACTGTCCAGGTTATATAGGGTGTATTGGGGCACTGGGGTGTTTTTGGTGCCACAAGTTCAGGGAAATGAGTTGGAAATCCAAGTATGTGGTGATTTAATTAGAGAAAAGTGGTCAATTGATGCACCCCTGGATGGAGGGAGCACCCAAAAACGCAAAAAAGATGAACAGACACCAGAGCCAATCCTACAACACCATGGACCAGCCCCTGGGATCCCTAACGAATTCATATCAGGACACAGAAAATCCATCCATAATTTGAGTGGCAGAATTAGGATAAAAAGCATCCTCTAAATAATAACCAACCACAGAGCTCCAGCTCCTGACCTTCCTGACGACCAATCCACTGAAATAAGGAAGGAGACATTTCACCATGGGATGGGATCAGATTATCTATTAACAGAAGGAGGAGGTGTTTACGGAAAATTACATGACTCAAACTGCTGTTCGCAAATAGATGATAACTGAAAAGTGGTGAAACAGATAACAAAGGAAATAAGAAAATAGCTCATATTCTGGAGAAACGATGGGAATGGGACACGTTTTCGTGGTTCCCTGGCAGACCACGGCTTAAACGAATGCTGCTCTTCCTGTGATGTGCTGCAGCAATTCTCAGCTTTTTACCATGCACGACACCTTGCGCCAAAGAGGATGCAGGAAAAGAGATTGAGTCAATGGAAATTAAAAGTTTGTAAAGGCAATTCCTGAGAAAATGAGAAAAGGAGGGATTGAAAGCATTAAGATTAATATCGTAGTAGGGGTGCATATTAAGAGGGACATGCAGTAGGCGGATCGGGAAGTCTGAACCTTCCAAGTACCTCAGCGAGTGGGGAAAGGGAGAGGGAGATGCAGACGGGAAAATGAGGATAAAAAGGAGGCTGCGTTTCAGAGACCGCATGGCAAATGCCGCATGGCCTCTCTCTTTGTTCATCAATAAAGTCACTTTTACAGGACTCCTCTGTCTCCTTTGGGCACACAAACCTCTGGCCACGGGAATTTTCCCGCACAGCCCCGGGCACAGGGCAGACACCTCTGTGCCACCCACAGCAACCGGGACGAGCCAGCGCTGCTCCGGCACCGGCTCCTGCCGAGGCCCCAGCGGGAAGGAGACCGCGGGCAGCCGCTCCCGCAGCGCCCTCAGCCCAGCGCCAACACGGGCCGGCACCGGCACAACCAACCCGCCAGAGCCCCCTGCCGCCCCCTCGGCCCGCAGCGAGCCCCGAGCCCCCGCACAACCGAGCGCGGCTCCCACCTGCGCTGGGGCCGCCTCCGAGCTCCGCCGCCGCCTCCCCGGGCTCCGGCCGCTGCCGCCGCTGCCGGGCCCGCACAGACGCTGCCACAATGGCGCCTTTGCTGCTCTGCCCAATCAGCGCCCGACAACCAGGAGTGCCATTGGCACAATCAGCCAATGGCAGCGAGGGCCGGGCTCTGCACACGGCCCAGCCTCGGCCCGCGCTCTCAGGGCCCCCCGGGCTGTGTGAGGGCAAAGGCGGAGATGAGGAACAGCCCTGGAACGGGCCCGGGCCCGAGCCGCCATTGGCCTGGAAACACAAACAAAGTTCTCCGCAGCTCCCGGCACGCCTTTCCCAGCCCTGCGTGTTCGCTGCCTCCGGCTCAGCGGGAAGCCCTGGAACCTCTTTTCTCCTACCCCCTAATTAGGAGCATCAGTGCATGGCTTTGATTTCCCGCACAAAAAGGGAAAACTGCTCCAAACCCCTGTGGATGAGTGGGAGAGGGGAGAGATTTCTGGCAGAAAACTCCAAAAACTCAGAGCAGGATAATGAGAAGTAAATGAAGACCCTTCAAACCAGCTTTCCACACGCCTCCCTCCTTCCAGCTGCACCTCCTACCTCGGCAGTGCAGGGTGGAGAAACGACGCTCACTTTGTAAAATTATAAAGGTTTATTAAACCTTAGCAAAAAAAAAATACACCAAAAGACTGAATTAGGAGAAAAATCAGCGCTGGTAGCACAGGACTAAAGCAGCAGACCCGGGTGTGATTTGGGGGCCCGGCGGGGTCCCCGGGCCGCCCCCGCCCCCCCCCGATCTCGGCCAACGGGTGCGAGCGGCGCGGCCCCGCTGCTGAGCACTGACCCCGCCCCGGGGGCCGCCGGGACCCCCCCGAAAAAACCCCACACCTGCACCCCCCCTTCAGTCCCTCCGACCTTCCCAGTCCTGGGGGAAAAGGGGGAAAGGGGAGGACCTGGGGCGGGATCACCCGGAGACCCCCGGGGTGAGGAGCAGGAGGGGGGGGGTTGGGCTCGCTCTGAGGGGGGCGTTTCCCGCGCGAGGATTTCGGGGGGGTTCGCTCGAGGAATTTTGGGGGTCCTCGTGCGACGGATCCTCGTGCAAAGGGCTCCTCTCGTGCCACCGTCTCCTCGTGTCACCCAGACCAATTTGGGGAGCTCTTTGTGTCACCCAGAGGAATCTGGGGGATCCTAGTGTCACTGAGAGCCCCGCGAGTGTCACCAAGAGCTCCTCGAGTGCCACCAGGAGGATCGGGGAGATCCCTCGTGTCACTGAGAGCCCTGCGAGTGACACTGAGAGCCCTCTGTCACCAAGAGCCCCTCAAGTGCCCCCAGCTCCTTGTGCCACCAGGAGCCCCTGGAGTGCCACCAGCTCCTCGTATCACCGAGAGCCCCTCGTGCCACCAGGACCTCGTGCCAGAGAATTTGGGGAGACTCTCTGTGCCACCCGGAACCCCTGAGTGTCACCAGCCCCGTGCCAGGGTCCCCAGTGTCACCGGGGTCTCTCTCTGTGTCACACACCAGGAACTGACCCCCCCTCCGAGCACCAGGACCCCCGAATTTAACCGTCCTCGTGCACCGGGACCCCCTCAGGACCCTCGAGTTTCCTCTCTCCCCTCCTCGTGCACCGGCATCACCGGACCGCTCCCCCCCTTTCCCGAGGAATCGCCGGAGACCCCCTCCATCAATCACCGGGCACCGGCACCACCAGAGGACCTCCCCCATCAATCAGCACCGTCACCGTGCACCGGGACTCCCCCTCCCCATCGAGCAGTGACACCCCCTCATCGTGCACCGGGACCGCCGGACCCCCCTCAAACATCGCCAGCCTCGGGCACCGAGATCACCGGAGACCCCTCCATGAGTCACCGGGACCCCCCGTCATGCACCAGGACCACCGGAGACCTCCCCAGGAATCACCGGACACCCCCTCACGAATCACCGGGCACCGGGACGCCCCCTCGGGCACCGGGACTGGACCCCCCCCGTGTACCGACCACCCTCCGGTGCACAGGGCCCGGACCCCCCTTTGTGCCCCCCCTGCCCATCCCGGGGATTCCGCCCCTCCCCTTTGACTTCTCCCGGGAACAGGAGCGGGAATGGCGGGGGGCTGTGAGCTGGGGGGGCACCGGGGTGTCCCCAGCACCGGGGGGAGTCCCTTGGGGCTCGCTCATTTCCCCCCCCTCCTCCGGTTATCACCAGGGACCCCCCCAATTTACCGGGGCTCCCCCTATTCGCTGCCCCCCCGTTCACCGACCGCCCCAAAGCGCTGGGACCCCCCCGGATACTTGGGACCACCCCAGGGCGCCAGGACCCCCCCTCACTCACCGCCCCTCCCACATCCATGGGACCCCCCCACTCACCGCTCCCCCCCCGTCACCAGGACCCCAAAATCCATGGGACTCCCCCCACACTCATCAAGACTTCCCCCAAATCCATGGGACCCCTCCCTCCCCCCACTCACCACCCCCTTCTCAGCACTCCCCGGGCCCTCCCCATTGATCGAACGCCCCCATGGCCCCCCCAGCCCCTCGCCCTCGCATTGGGCCCCCCCGGGGCCGAGGCAGAGCCCTCCCTGAGGGACACCCCTCATCCCCGGCCTGCAGCCGCCCATGGAGCCGCTGACCACAACTCCCTGCCTGCGTCCATCCGGCCAATTCCTCTGGCCCCGCACAGCCCAGCCTGCAAAGCCAGCACCTGCTGGGCACCTGCTCCATGACACTTCCAGGGGCTTGGGCTGCTGAAGGGCTGCTGGCCTGGGCCCTTTGTGACACAGGGCCGTTCTGTCGGGTTCCTGGGTGCTGTTGGCCATTCTGTTGTCCTGGTGACATGGCACAGCCCCGCCCTGCAGGGGTATATACGGGGCACAGGGCCCTGCGCTGCCCAGGGCCAGGAGTGCCACTGGCTCAGGAGGAAGCAGCTCCTGGGATCTCTGTGCTCCAGGCAGTTGCACATGGAGAAGGAAAAGGTGAATCCCAACTCCAAAGCAGCCAGCCCCATGCCCAGCAGGCTGGAAGAGCAGGCCCTCAGCGGGCAGTGGCTGGGGACAGGCGACAGCTCAGGCCTGCAACCATGCAGCAACCTTAGCAACAGCTGCCATGAGGGATCCCAAGGGGAAGCCTGCATTGAGCAGGAGCTGTCCCCACAAGAAACCACCAGAGACCATCAGGCATCCTGAGGGGAAGCCTGCATTGAGCAGGAAGTCTCCCTAGAAAAAAACACCAGCAACCATTAGGAATCCTGCCCCGGCTGGGAGGGCTCTGCTCCCTGCGCGCACGAGGGGCGGCGTGGGCAGAGCACAGAGACCTTCCAGGGGCCTGCGGGAGGGACATTCGTGGACAGCGCCTTCCAGCTGATCCTTGCTGTCTCCTGCTTCCTCCAGGCCATGGCAAGAGCTGCCGTGTGGGATGGATGGGGCACGATGAAAGCAACCCCTTGGATGTTAATGCATGCAACAAGTCCTTTAAAAGGTCAAAACACATGTCAAATTTTGTGATGCAAGACAGAAACAGCTGGAAGGGCTTGAAAATGTGTTCCAGGAACTCGTGATATGACAGCACTGGTGTTGCTTGGGAACTGTTCTTCCTCCCCTCCTCCCTCATCTCCCTCATCTCCTCTTGGAGGCTCACAATCACAGCAGAGACATGAGCCTGCATCGAGCCTTGATCATACTCTCAAAATTTCTAAGCTTGTTGCTTGTTGGCAACAGAACCCACTGTCTCTGTTATTATCAGCATTAATTGTTGCAATGAAGGTGGTGTATTGAGATGGCCCCGGGTTTGCCAGATTCCACAACATCTGCCCTGTGCACCTGACCTTGTCAGGGTCATTGTCATGCTGTCCATCCCTCCCAAAGAGCACCTCCAGCACTGCCACTTCTCTCAGCTCTTGGATCCCTTCCTCAAGGGTCTTCCAGCACATTCTATGGTGGTGCTCCTGCATTCTCTCTCTGTGGACAAACCTCTCTCTCACACTCATTAAAAGGCACTCCCAGAGGGAAAGGAAGCCTGGCTCCCTTACAAATACCTGGTCCACACCTGAGTCCTGGGTCAAGGGTCCCAAATTCCTTGCCTCAGGACCATCCAGTTGCACACCTGTACCCATAAGGTCTCACACCTGCAGTAACCAGGTGGTAAAAGCCTCACGGCCTCGTCACTCAATGTCTTTTTGCAGAGTATGGAGACTTTTGTACGACAGGGACTTGGGGATGATCTCAGCCTCTGGCTCCCCTGCTGGTTGTGAGGGCCCTCCTTTCTTATCCTTATTTTCTAGGTGCCTTGTTTTCATCTTAGACTTCTTTGTTTCTACAGGGGTGACTATTGCTCTCTGTGAGTGCCCTTGCAGTTCAGCTGGAACCTGGACAGATGTAATGTCTGTGGGTTCCACTGCTGCACCATCAGACTCTCCCTCTTTAAGGCAGGGGGAGGGTTTCTCACCAGCTGGGGAAAGGTACTCCTTCAGCATCTGGCCCATCTCACACATCTCCTTCACTAAAACACCCACCCAATCCGGGTGTTTCATTTCTGAAGTGGGCTGTGGGGCAGGGTCAGGCTCTGCAGCAGCATCCCAATTTCCTGGGGTAGGTATCAGGGTTGTTATCCAAATCAATCTCCCCTTATCTCTGAATGTTAAATAGAACAGGTTTAACAGGCATATCAGCAACACCAGCCACTGTAAATGCATTAGCATTTAGAGAAGATTTGAAGCCTTTGAAGCCTTTGAAAACTGGTGGGGTGGACCTAAACGGTGGACTGGATGAAGGGAAGGGAGAAAATTTCCCATGCTATTTTCCTCACAGTAAGTACCATTATTGAAGTAACCCCAAAAACACACAGTTAGAGTGCAATAGCTCTGAACCCACGTTGCCATCTTCCAGAGGAAGTTAAAAACCCATGAATTCCTCACCTTATCAACCCACTGATGAAAATGAACTGGATAATAGTCACAGTACCCTTAGTGATAGGACCCATGTTCAAATAAGGGCCTGCAAATGGGAGAGATGTAGCAGTGACCACGTGCAGCCCAAACCAGGGTAAGCTGGACAATATGGTGCCACCTAAAACACAAAATCAGGTCACTCAAGAACTGTTATTGCTTTTCCAGCTTTTCCACTCAATGTCCACAGGTTTTACCGTTGGGTGCCAAAATCACTCCTGATTTGAATAAAAGACAGGTGTGTGCTAGGGAAAGCAGGGCCTTCCCTTGAAATGGAGGAAGCAAATCCCTCCCTCTGAATGAGTATAATTTTGAAATTAAGGGGCTCTCAGGCCAAGATATGGGGATAGGAATTACAGTTCTTTACTAGTATATCTAAGAAGGCAAACAAAAGAACAACTCTGGAATCAAGAACAAGCAGAACAGGAACCCAGTTCCAGTCCTTCTGGGCCTCAGGCACTTTTCCCCTGTGCTGCAGTCACCGTCACCGCTGGCAGTGAGCGCTGGCAGATTCCCGGTGGACGGGGCAGATGTGACGATCCCGGCACCTGCAGGGGCTGGGGGTGATGGCAGCTGTGTCCCAGATGGGAAGGGATGGAGGAGAGGCAGGATGCTGGGAAAACAGCAAGCTGAAGCAGGAGGGCGTCCAAGCAGGGGTGCTGGGTCCAAAACAGAGAGGCAGCTCCCGGCGTTGGGATGGTGGGGGGGTAGCAATGACCTTTCTGCTCCGAGAGCCAAAAGCGAGCGAGAGCCAGCAACTGCCCCCCACCCTCCTTTACCTGCTTCCAATCTCACCGTGTTCCCCCTTTCCCTCCCCCCACCCTCCGAGAGAAACTCCCAAAAAACCAGTGACGCTCTCCCTGGTGCTAGGACCTAACCATCAGTGCTTCTTAGCATGTCAATGGGAAAAAAATTCCACAGGCAGAGAGGAAAGGAAAAACCAACCCCCAACAGACGCTTATCCAGTTCTTCACTGATTTGAGGTTTATCAGCTGTTGCAAACACTGGGATGATGGTACAATGTTTTAATGTTTGGTAATAATCTAATTTTACAAGTGTTATTAATTATATCTCTTATCGGAAATGTTTTGGATTGCTGTATCAGAATTATTCCCAATTACTCTAAGTTTCTGGTTTTACTACATGTATTGTTTTGTTTTGAACTTCCCTTCATGTTCATGGCAAGAGTCATGAATGCTGTTTTTAAAACAAAGAATGGAGAGTTAGCTCCTAAATATTTACGTATTTATAAAAATTTTTTTGCAATATTTTTACCAAAAAAATTTAAAATATTTTTATGTAAGGCTCTTGAATTGAAGGTACAATGACAAAGTCTAATTAATTCATTAACTTAAGGAGAAGGTATGCATGTGTTTTTATCATCAAGTTCAAAGTAGTCACCTCTTCATTCAGCCAAACATCAATTGCCTCCAAGAAAATGAAGCCCAGTGAGAAGAAAAAGAACCTAATCACCATGCAGCCTTCGTGGCCAGAGCAAAAACAGAATAGGACTGCCAAGACATGGCTGTGTCTGGAAATTTACAGGCAAATTGCCAACAAAAGCCTTGTGTCATCATCATGGTATAGTGTTCCTACTAACCTTCTTCAGTTATTCCCTGTTCCAGGATCCAAGAGCACATTCAGTGATGTCAAAGATCAACATTTCCAGCTAATGGACTATTTGGACTTTAAAACAATGGTCATTTATTCCCATTTCCCTAGGAGACATTGGACATTATTCTTTTGTTTTCTCATGCTGTGAAACCCTGTGTCAATGACATGATAGAATTTGCTAAGTTTTGTTGATTGTAATCTTTTATGCGTCTTATCCCATATCTAACAGATAACCAGTGATAACCTTAATGAGATAACACCCTCACAAGAGAGAGCTATTTTATCATCAGAACATATGAACCTTCTTTGAATTAATGAAAAAGGGTGAGATGTTGCAGTCTGGTAGACAAATTATAAAAGGAAGGCTTCATAAAATCAGGTCTTGCTCTCTGTTAAATTAATAGCTAGCCTGTCACTTTTTCTATGTGCAGCTAAGTTACTTGCTTGTTCCCATGTGAAAACAATCTTAAGCCTGAAAACAATTAACACAACAAGCTATTCTGGTAAGAGAACCATTTGCACCTGCAAGAAATAAGAAATCTGTCCTGCTGGGGACAAGGACGTTCATTCCCTTCCAGGAGCCCAATGCCCGGCTGGGGCTCCAGGGCAGGGGGTCCTTGAGCAGCTGCCCCAGAACCTCCGCCAGGGTCTCCCAGCGCAGCCGGAGCCGCTCGGCCTGGGGTCCCCAAAGGCCTCAGCGAGCCCCAAGTCCCTGCCAGGAACCCTCAACTCCCTCCAAGCCAGCATCCCCCACAGCCCCTGCAAGTTCCCCCCATGGCACCGGCCGTGGCCGTGTCCCCACATGTCACTGGCCATGTCCCACCATGTCCTCACCCATGGCTGTGTCCCCACCATGTTTCCATCCCTGTCACTGTCCCCCACATCTCCATCCATGCCCGTGTCCCCCCATGTCCCCACAAATGGCCACGTCCCCCTCCATGTCCATGTGTCCCCATGTCACTCTCCATGCCTGTGTCCCACCATGTCATTGTCCCCCCATGTTTCAGTTCAGTGTCTTTATTTTTAGCCAGTGTTGGATGTTTTAAAGGACGAAGATAAATGAAAATCAAATCCAGGCCAAAAGAAAATTATTTCCATCTCTCTGCGGGCTGAGGATTAACCTGCTTGGGAGGGAGGGAAGAACATTTTTGGAGGAGTTTCCACCCCACTGTCTCCAAAATCTTGGTCTTTGCCCCAGTCCATCACCATTTGGCTGCAGAAGACACCCCTGGGCAATAGGAAATTAAAATCCTGGAATCACTGAGGTTTGATGTAGTGGTTTTGGTTTATTAATTTGAAACTTTTTTGTGAGAGAGGATTAAGAAGTAGACAAAAAACAGGTTTAACTTTAAATGGTACAAAGAGAAATTTTATTACTATAAACCAGAAGAAATATAAACTTAGAATAAAACTTGAGACAACTTTATTTCTTCCACACAATCTTTTTTACTACTGAAAACAAAGAAAAACATCAGGCAGTTTACCATCTTTAAAATAGTTTTTTACTAATTTACTTCAAAGAGGAGACTTTTTTTCAGTCTATGGAGATTTCTTCACAACAAACAGTTTTCTTGTGGTTTGGATGTTACAGTGATTAAGAGAATGGAAATCTGATTACTATCTAAAAACCCTTTTTTCAGACTAAAAGTTTTTCTCACAACTTTTATTACGGACTATATTAACTTATGAGGCACACTTTAAGGATTATAACCGTTTAAACAAAAGCTTAGTTTATTTTTGAGAACAGAGGTTTTTTTCTGTTTTTTCTTTCTGTGGAACACCAGGGGGATTTTGATTATTTAAACGTAGGAGATTACAGCAAATTTAACATGTGCTTACTTTAATATTACTGCCTTTGTTTATATTTACAGTTAGAACAGTCATATTCACTTTGTAATATTTTTATGTGGTATAGAGGAAACAAGAGTTTTTTTCTCCATATTTTAAAAAACAGAAAATTTAGTTCACGAGTTTTCTCCTTTCTTTATTTGGTGTTTGACTTTTCTTTTTGTTTGATTTTTATGATTTTATATTGTTTCTGCGTGTATTACTATTTTGGGTTTTTAAAATTTATTTTATTTTTTATTTAGGCGCGAGAATAAAGTATCTGTAAAGTTTTATTCTGGGCATTGAAAGAGTTAATACCTTGCCCGGGCAGCAGAGGGTTTTGTGATTTTTTCCAGGTGGGGCAGTCAGAGTTATTTACAATAAAGAGTCTTTCAAGGCCACGCTGGGGGCTGGGTGAGGACTGTAGGGTTTAGTCAGAGGAGCCGTGATGAGTTTCTGGTTTCATGGCTGTTCTCCATGTTATGAATGATGTTCTATTTTTCCCAATTTATCAAGCAACAAGATTAAATTTAATAGTAAGTTTTTAATAGTAACAAAATGAATACAATCAAAGTATTGGAGATGACAATTAAAGTATTGGAGATGAAACAATCAAAGTGCATATATTTAAGAATATACAAAATTTGGCAGTAAGTAATTTAGTATAATTGAGGTTCGTATAAAGCATAAGCAAAACCGACCGGGGAGGGGCCCCCTCCGACCGGGGATACGGGGAGTGGCTCCCATTCCTCACGTATCAAAGCATCCAGGCTAACAATCCCACTTATATACTGTAGGCTACAGAAGTTTCTAGAAAGCTCCTCCTAGTTTCTATTCCTAAGATCTACGTAACTATACTGCACGGCGCATGCTCTACTAATGGGTTAGGGGGTCTCTTATCCTTTTAAGGGTCTTATTTCCGGTGAAGGCTCATCATCTTCATCAGTGACCGAGGTGTGACCTGCAGGTAGCGCAGGCGCCCTGTGTGACTGAGCAGATGTTTTCCATAACATGACTCTAATTAAGTCCCATGCTTGGAATCATTCCATTTTTGACAGCTTCAAGGTTGAAGCTGTATTTCTAGATGCTGCTTATCAGACCTCCGTCCTTCTACTATTCTTATCTGACTTTCTTCTAACCTCCTTCTTCGACTCCCAACATCTGGGAGATGTCTTTTATCCTGTCTCACCCATCTCCCCCTTCTCACTCTGTAACAATTGTCTTCTATTGATCTAAATACAATTTTGTTAATATAGTTATAACTTAATTAGCACGAATCACATTTATCACAATTCCCCCATTTCTCTTTTTGATTATATTGATTCGTGCTCTAAAAAGTTGCTACTTGGTATTGTCTATGTTTCTTTATACTAGCTTCTAATTTTTCTAACATTTTTCATGTGGCATTCAGCTTTTCACACTCTTTCTCAAATTTGGTTAACATTACTCATGCCAGGGTATTTTTTTTTTTTTCATTTAGTCACTATTTTCTTAATTTTTTTTTTTCTTCGAGTGCAAGTGGATTGTGCTTTCAGTACCATCAAGGAATTTAATTTCTCTTTTGCTGTTGATTTTAGATTCATGGGCATGGCTGTAAGTGGCATTTCTTGAATTACTGAGTGGATTAGTTTGATTAGACAGGATATCATGCAAGGCAGAAACAATAGACCTAAAACAGAACACAATAGCATGAATCCCAATTTTTCCACTACACACCCCCAAAAAGATTATCCCACCAGTCAGCTTTCAGGATAGAATTCCATTTTTGAACTGGTACATGTGCCACCTTTTCGTCAGCAAGTGTGGTGATGGCTTCCCCGTGGTCATCTATTTCCACACAGCACTCAGATTCATTAAACCTCCCACAAACTCCTCCTTCTTCTGCCAACAGGTAGTCTAGGGCAATTCTGTTTTGATATACAAATGCTCGCATTTGTGAATGCTGTTTGGCCAACAACTTTAAAGCGTCTGCTGTGTGGTTTGAGACGACTTCCACTACAGCCTGGAGCCTTATCAACTGGTTTAATAGGTAAATTGGAGTTCTATATCCCCAAGACCCATCCTGAGCCCAAGTAGCAGGTTCATAGTATGCTATAATTCTTTCTGCAGGCCATTCTTCTTCTTTCCATTTTTTGTTTCTTCCCGCCATCAGAAAGTCGAGATTTAATTCTCTTTTTTTTTTCTTTCTAAGGTTTCATAAAGTGGTGTTCCTAGTACATCGCCCTTAGACCTTGGTATGACAAAGAAGGAGGGTCGTATAATCCCTAAGGTACAAGTTCCCTCCCATTTTCGGGGTAGTTCACTGTATGCTTGTTGCCTACAAATCCAATATATTTCATCAGGGGCTTTCCATCTTTCTTTTTTGTATTTTCTGGTTGTTCCCAATAAGATTTCAAGTCTTTTATGGATTGGTAGGGGTTAGCTCCAGAACTGTTATGCCAGCACAAATTAGTTTGATTATTCCACTCGCAATTCATTTCTTTTGCTATTCCCCAATATCCAGTAGGACTCTTGGGTCGCCAGGTCTTTGTGTTATTGTCTGAATTTACTACTAAAGTAGATAGGCAAGGAGTATATCCCACCACTTTAGTGTATTTTCTCCCTTCCCGAGTTATACAAACTGTTCCAATGACTTGATGACTCAGGACCCAGCCTTCAGGCCGTCTTAGGGTCTTAGAAATTTGTGTATGATTCCATTTTAAAAATTGTTCTGGAGCCAAACCCTCACCTCTCCATGGCCATCTTTTAGCCATTCTAAGTCCTCCACAAACAAAACATTTAGATAATCCCAATTCTGTGGCAATTTCTTGCATTAGATCTACAAACAAATTTTTGTTTGAAGTTGGCAAATCCCAGTCGCTATAGTGCTGTTTTAATTGTTTATACAGCTCAATTAATTTCCTTAACTCTTTCCTTTTGATCTTTTCCTATCTTTTTTTTGTTTGTTTGTTTCTTTTTGTTTTTCAACTTCCATTATTATATTTTTCAAAACAAAAGAAAAATTTATATCTAGGACAAAGTTGATTATTGTTAGGATAAGGAGTTCACCCATTGAATCCTAAATTTCTTCTTACTCAATAGAATTTTGGACTTTTCACACAATTTTCTAAAAAGCTGGTACAGTCATAACAGGCAGCAGTAACATGTGAATGTGCCACAAAAACTGATTCCATCTTATCCTTGACCCACAGGGATCAGGAATAGTTTGTTTCTTTACTGCTGGCTCTTGCATTGCTTGTCTTCTTGTAATTTGTTCCTGCATGGTCTGTTCTTTTTTGCTCCATGCTGTCTTATGGTTTTAGCCAGTTGCCAGGGGTATTATAGTAAGCACAATGAAAATAATTCTCAGGAATTTTAACTTTCTACCTGTCTCAAGGCCCCTTGGGTTGCAGCCAAGGGCCGAGATGTCAATCTTCTCGGTAGCAAAGTTTTTATCCTGGAATTTGTTTCTTTTTGATACCCTTGGCCTCATAAGGTTCGTATGAACTATTTTAACTTTTTTTTTTTTCCAAAGATGGCACAAAGTATTCCTAGTTCTGCAGCACTGCCTTATCTTTCTCCTTAGATTGATTAGCTATTTTTCCTAATCCACTAAAGCTCTGGAGATATGCCAACTACAAGATTTGTTTTCACATAACTTGTCCCAATAGCATTCCAAAAAAATTACTAAAAATTTTTTTTTTTTAAAGTTAGCTGTTTACATACACAACTTAAACAAACCAATTATCTTTTTTTTTTTCTCACTCTAGTTACTCTTTACTACAAATTAAAACAATAGGTACAAATAACACAAATTTATGGACAACACTTTAAGCCATGGTTAGTAATTTCCCAGTGTGTTAATTATGTTTTTGACCCTCTTAATAACAGGTGTTACCAATCTTTTTTTCTGGAGTTGTAGTTCTTCAAATAAATCAGTTCATGTTGACTGTTGGAGGCTCTTGGAGAAATTTTTCAATCCTCCTGGGCTGTTTCCATTGATCAACGAGGTGTCTGATTCTTTTCCATCAGCACTGTTCTGCCTTCAGGTTCAATGAGGTTGCAGCTGGCAGCTAATTCAGGATGTCCAGACTTTGATAATGCACCTTTTAAAACAACTTTAAACTGGTATTTCAAACAGCAGTAAAATAATTTTTTTTTTCACTGCACATACAAAAATCACATTCTCCCTTGGTCCCAAAGTACAGTGGTTCTATGCTAACTCTATATGGACTGTAGCTTTTGGCACCCAGTACTCTCCTTAGTTTCATTTGATTTATTACAATTTTTTTTGAGTAATTTGGTTGGGTTTTTTTTAATAAAATTTTACAAAAATGGTCACAAAGTGCTCTCGTGCCCCAGTGAATCCCCCCATGTGAGCTGTCTGGGATCTGTTGGGCCAAAAGTCCTGGCACCGCTCTTTTACTATTGGGCAGAAAAATTCATCCTTTTTTCAGGGTTACCCCCAGTTTCTTCACAGCTTTCACTTCTGCCAAGGAAAAGCATGGTGCCCCACCCTGTGCTTTTGCTTCCCCAAAAGCCACACTCACACTGCCGTTTTTTCCTAGGGCTCCCCCCCTGCTTTATTATCAGCTAAATTGTTTCCTTTTATTTTATGATGCTTGTATCTTTAAATAGTCGGTTCAGTTGGTGTTGAATATTGAATTCTGCAGCTTTAAGACTGATTCCAGGAGTGAAAGAGGAGAGAAAAAGTGCAGAATTAGTTATCAGAAACTACACTGACTCCCCCGCATTCCTGCTCACAGACCTAGTTGTCTGCAGTGGACAGCGGGAGAGAACTCTCTTTTGCTTTTTGGTTAGGTTTTTTTTTTTTTTTCTTAACCAATTAAAGTAAAAAATTCCCTGGAGTGTGTTTTTCTTCTTTTTTTTTTCCTTTAATTAATCAATTTTGCTCTGGACTGAAAACCCAAGAAAGCACTGGAAGCTCACACCGTAGCCCACCTAGCCTGGCCTGGGCCAAGGCATTTCCCAGCACTGAAGGAACTGATACCAGACTAAGTAAGTTAAGCTGCAACTCACAAAAAAACCTTCTTTTGAATCTGTCATCTTTTTGAAACAATAAGAAGTTTTGTTGTTTAATATTGTTCATTTTTATACTGAAAAGTGTTTTGCCTGTTAAATAAATAGTTATTTTTCCCACTTCTCTCTGAGGAATTTTTTTTTTCTCTAACTAATTAAAAAAGAGATTGCTTAAATTTGTTTCCCAGAAAAATTCTATTCAAAAGTTTCTTTCTAAATTTACCTTAAACTAAAACAAAGTCCTTGTGTCTACTAAAAATATGATTTCTTCATTTTGAGAATCTACTTTCAGCTTTATCAAGGGGTCTTCTGGTATTTTGGTTCATATTAAATAAATGAGCCTCTGACCCCCCCTTTAGTTTTCTTGAATTAATTTTTTTTTTTGTGTATGTCCTTTTTTTTTTTTTTTGACAAGAAAAGCACATAGGTCTTGTGTCCTCAGAAGCAGGACCTGATTTTTCTTTCTTATTTTTATTCTTTCCTGATAAATTCTTTGTGTTTGTGGCTGCTTGTATTTCTTGGATTGCTGTCATTAGAATCCTGGCTTTAATTTTCTTTTCCTCATCTCTCTGAACATACGCTTCTTGTGCTTCCTTTAACAACTCCTGAAGCTCCTATCCTGCTAATTTTTCAATTTTTCTAACTTTTTCCTGATGTCCCCCCCTAAGACTTAGCTACAAATTGTGTTTTCAAAAGGACCTGCCCTGCTGGTGTATCGGGGTCTATACTTGAGTATAACTGCAAATCCTTTTTTTTTTAGTCTCTTTAACCATTCTGCCAGGCATTCATCTTTCCCTTGGTGCTCACTCAGAGATTTCCCTATATTTTGTCCTCTGGGCATTGCTTCTTGAATACTTTGGATAATCATTTACTTGAAATCTCTCATATTTTGCCTATGTTCTACCTCCTGATTATTACAATTTGGATCTGACATAGGCCATTTCTGATCTCTTTGGTTTGGCTTCTAATGATCTCTATTTTAAGCCTGTATTCCTGACTATCTAATCATTTCTCTCTTCCACTGTAAACAAGATTTCTAAAATAGACTGCAATTCCACTCAGGTGTAAATATTCAGTCCTAATAACTGATCTAGTTTCTTTGCTACCTCAATATGATCTTCTGGCATCCTGCTCATTTCTTTCTTAAATTTCCTAAAGTTCCTAGTATTCAGGGGAACACTCACGTAACTAATAGGTCCCTGTCCTGGGGCCAGATTTGCCATTGGAACCTCTCTAAGAGGGTATAATCTATCTTCCCTTCCTGCTTCCTCGTCCTCTTTGTCACTTTCTTCCTCTTGTTCCCTTTTGCCTCTAGTTCTGTGTGCTACTGGCTCGTCTTGAATAGGGGGTGCATCGGGGACCAAGGGCTGGACAGGCTGGACAGGCTGTCTGTATGGGGGTGGGAGGTGATCTAACGAGTCCCATGGCTTTAGCCAGTCCCTTCTTGCTGCCCGTCCTTTAGTTTGCAAAGGGTATAACGAATAACCTTCTTTTTCTTGCCTTTGAACTATAAATTTACCCCCCACACACTTTTTGGAAGCCACAAAGCAGCATATTCACTTTCTTCCTAATTAAAACGTTGTTTTGAACTCATATATAGATTTAAAACCTGACAAATCTAATCCTCAAATGATTTAAACTCTGGCCAGTACAAATTATTTGCACAAATCTTTTCTTTTGTCCACTCAAACATACAGTACTGTATAATTTTCTGCTTACTTTTTCTCTTTGGGATTCCCTTGTACTTTAGTATTGTAACACTATCCCCAGGGGGCTGTCCTGAGGAATCTCGCTCCCCTTCTGGGAAACCCCCTCCCGGTTCCCGGGCACACCGGGTTCTTGTGAATTTTTCTCACACTTCACAACCCCTGGGTCGGAGATTTTACTTTTCCTCTGACCCATCTCTGGCGGCAACATTTCCCTTGCTCTCTCTCATTCATTCTGCGATTCAACTCCTTCGCTTAATATACACTATCTCACTTCTTTTGCCAACCACTTGTTTCACACCTAATTCCTTCTTTTCCTTTTATTCTCTCCCCAACCTCTCTTTCTGGCCATTCTCCACAATCCTTTCTTAATCACGTACTGAAACTTCCATCTATTATCCTCCCAACAGATAGTTGAACCTGACTCATTCACTCCCTTCTTAAATCACTTCTTCCGAGCATCAGCTCCCTTCTCAAAGACTTTTCCCGTGAGTTCTCGGGCTGGGACTTTCCCTCCCAGTCCCTCCCGGGGTATTCACTCGCTTTCCCCTTTCAGACATTCCTCACTCACACACAAGCACACAGCCGCCCCCTTTACCCAACCCCATGGTACTCACACAGCCCATTTTCGCACAGGGTTCTTGTGCACAAGACGTTTTACGGGCACCTTTCCCTTTCTGCTGGCGTTCCCACGGGAGCCTTCTTCTTCTGGCGCGCCTCCTTGTAGCGAGCTTCTTTTGCTTATGCTTTATTTTAATTTGGAACTCCTTTTCCAAGAGAGCCTGGTCTAGCCTTGGGACCACCTTAACAATTGGTGGGGAGCTCCTTCCCAAAACTAGCCACTCTTCACTTGGACTGGAGTTCCCGGGTTTCGGCACCAAATTGTTATGAATGATGTTGTATTTTTCCCAATTTATCAAGCAACAAGATTAAATTTAATAGTAAGTTTTTAATAGTAACAAAATGAATACAATCAAAGTATTGGAGATGACAATTAAAGTATTGGAGATGAAACAATCAAAGTGCATATATTTAAGAAGATACAAAATTTGGCAGTAAGTAATTTAGTATAATTGAGGTTCGTATAAAGCATAAGCAAAACCGACCGGGGAGGGGCCCCCTCCGACCGGGGATACGGGGAGTGGCTCCCATTCCTCACGTATCAAAGCATCCAGGCTAACAATCCCACTTATATACTGTAGGCTACAGAAGTTTCTAGAAAGCTCCTCCTAGTTTCTATTCCTAAAATTTACGTAACTATACTGCACGGCGCATGCTCTACTAATGGGTTAGGGGTCTCTTATCCTTTTGAGGGTCTTATTTCCGGTGAAGGCCCATCATCATCATCAGTGACCGAGGTGTGACCTGCAGGTAGCGCAGGCGCCCTGTGTGACTGAGCAGATGTTTTCCATAACGTGACTTTAATTAAGTCCCATGCTTGGAATCATTCCATTTTTGACAGCTTCAAGGTTGAAGCTGTATTTCTAGATGCTGCTTATCAGACTTACGTCCTTCTACTATTCTTATCTGACTTTCTTCTAACCTCCTTCTTCGACTCCCAACATCTGGGAGATGTCTTTTATCCTGTCTCACCCATCTCCCCCTTCTCACTCTGTAACAATTGTCTTCTATTGATCTAAATACAATTTTGTTAATATAGTTATAACTTAATTAGCACGAATCACATTTATCACATACCCCTGCAGGGCGGGGCTGTGCCATGTCACCAGGACAACAGAATGGCCAACAGCACCCAGGAACCCGATAGAACGGCCCTGTGTCACAAAGGGCCCAGCCCAGCACCCCTTCAGCAGCCCAAGCCCCTGGAAGTGGCATGGAGCAGGTGCCCAGCAGGTGCTGGCTTTGCAGGCTGGGCTGTGCGGGGCCAGAGGAATTGGCCGGATGGACGCAGGCAGGGAGTTGTGGTCAGCGGCTCCATGGGCGGCTGCAGGCCGGGGATGAGGGGTGTCCCTCAGGGAGGGCTCTGCCTCGGCCCCGGGGCTCTGCAATGGCTTTGCCAATGGAGCAGAGAGTGGCTGGAGCTGCCCTCAGCTCGGGCTGTGTAGGGGACAGGAGGCCGAGTGAGGCAGGGGCTGAGCAGAAGCTCAGCAGGAGCCGGCAGTGGGTGCTGCCAGCCCAGAAAGCAGCCATGGGCTGGGCTGCATGGAAAGGGACAAAGGGCAGCAGCCAAGGGAGGTGAGCGTGGCCCTCTGGGCCATTTTTGTGAGACCCTGCCTGGAGCACGACATCCGTGTGTGGGGGCCCAGCATAAGGAGGACGTGGACCTGCAAGAATGAGTTCAGAGGACTCAGAGGGAGAAAAAGAATGTGTAAGATAATCAGATGGAACTAGATGATTTTTGATCCCAACCCAAAGTATACTATGACTCTAAAAGATGTGTGGATGTGTATTTCAACGTGACATTAATCATAATCATTAATCATAATATTATTATTGATATGAATGATGTTCTATTTTTCCAATTTATCAAGCAACAAGATTAAATTTAATAGTAAATTTTTAATAGTAACAAAATGAATACAATCAAAGTATTGAAGATGATAATTCAAGTATTGGAGATTAATACAATCAAAGTGCATATATCTAAGAATATACAAAATTTGGCAGTAAGTAATTTAGTATAATTGAGGTTCGTATAAAGCATAAGCAAAACCGACCGGGGAGGGGCCCCCTCCGACCAGGGGTATGGGGAGTGGCTCCCATTCCTCACGTATCAAAGCATCCAGGCTAACAATCCCATTTATATACTGTAGGCTACAGAAGTTTCTAGAAAACTCCTTCTAGTTTCTATTCCTAAAATGTACATCACTGTGTGTACGGCGCATGCTCTACTAATGGGTTGGGGGTCTCTTATCCTTTTGAGGGTCTTATTCCGATGAAGGCTCATCATCATCATCAGTGACCGAGGTGTGACCTGCAGGTAGCGCAGGCGCCCTGTGTGACTGAGCAGATGTTTTCCATAAGAAGACTGTAATTGAGTCCCATGCTTGGAATCATCCCATTTTGGCCCATTTCAAGGTCAAAACTTTCTATTTCTAGATGCTGCTTGTCAGATCTACGTGCTTCTACTATTCTTGTTTGACTTTCTTCCAACCTCCTTCTTCGACTCCCAACATCTGGAAGATGTCCTTTGTCCTGTCTCACCCATCTCCCCCCTCACTCTGTGACAATTGTCTTCTATTGATCTAAATATAATTTTGTTAATATAGTTACAATTTAATTAGCACGAATCACATTTATCACAAGCCGCATCCGGGAAACCCCAAATCCTTGAGAATTCTCACTTGGGACCACCCAAACCCTCCCCAGAACTCCCCTCCCCCACCCCTAACCCCCCCTTTCCTGTCCCCAGCTGTCCCCCCCTGCCCTGCCCCCCGAGCTGGGCCACGCGGATACCATGTGGCACCGAGCCCTGGTGGCCCTGGTGGCCCTGGTGGCCCTGGTAGCCCCGGCTGAGGCCTTGAGGACACCAAGCACCATCCCTGCAGCACTGGCTGAAGGCAAGGTCACGCTGTATCAGGCCCAAGTGGCCCTGGAAGAGCTAAAGGAGGCCAGGAAGGCTGAGCTGGCCCCAGCGGTGGCCGGGGGGACCCTGGGGGACGAGGACGAGCAGGAGCTGTGGCTCCAAGGGGTCCTGGCTGAGGCAGCAGTGATGATGATGCTGGAGCAGGAGGAGGAAGGGGCACAGCAGTGCCAGAGCTGGCTATGGGCTGGGCACAGGCTGGCCGTGGGGCTGATGGTGCTGTGCACTGCTGTGTGTGAGTAAAAACCAGTATGGACCAGTATAAACCAGTATGGACCAGTATAGACCAGTATGTACCAGTATAAACCAGTATAGACCAGTTTGGGTGAACTGGGCTCTGGGCCGGGCACAGGCTGGCCATAAGGCTGATGACACTGTGTGTGAGTAAAAACCAGTATAAACCAGTACAGACCAGTACAGACCAGTTTAGGTGAGCTGAGCTCCAGGCTGGGCATGGGCTGGCCTTGGGGCTGATGGTGCTGTGTGTGAGTATAAACCAGTATAGACCAGTATAAACCAGTATAGAGCAGTATGGGCCAGTACAGACCTGTACAGACCAGTATGGACCAGTACAGACCTTCCCCTGTCCCAGGATGGGGACACTGGGCTGGCACTGGGAGCACTGGGAGGGAACTGGTTTGGTGACATTGAGATGGTGACATTGGTATGGGGCTGGGATGGAACTGGTGGCACTGGGACACAACTGGGTGCACTGGGACAGGATGAGGGATATTGGGATGGGACAGGGACACTGGAATGGAACTGGGAACACTGGGCTGGTGACACTGGGACAGGACTGAGGACACTGAGATTGAACTGGGGACACTGGGGTGGTGCCATGGGTGGCACTGGTGAAGCTGAGATGGCACTGGGGACATTGAGACAGGACCAGTGACACTGGATTGGTGACAATGGGACAGAACTGGTGGCACTGGGATGGAACTGGGGACACTGGGTTGGTGACAGTGAGCTGGCACTGGGAGCACTGGGCTGGCACTGGGAGCACTTAGCTAGTGACACTGGGACAGGACTGGTGGCACTGGGCTGGTGACACTGGTACAGGTCAATGATGGGGTGGCACTGGGCTGGCACTGGGAGAACTGGGACAAGAACACTGGGACAGGATGGGGGACACTGGGATGGCACTGGGGACACTGGGCTGGTGATGACATTGGTATGGGGACACTGGGGATGTGGTACTGGGACAGGACTGGTGGCACTGCGATAGGACTGGGGACACTGGGCTGGAACTGGGTTAGTGACACCAGGCTGGTGGCACTGGGTTGGTGACACTGGTATGGTGACAATGGGGGGGGGCACTGGGATGGGACTGGGAGCACTGGGATGGTGACACTGAGAGGGAACTGGTGGCACTGGGACACAACTGGGAGCACTGGGACAAGAGCACTGGGACAGCATGGGGGACACTGGGCTGGCACTGGGAGCACTGGAAGGGAACTGGTTTGGTGACAATGAGATGGTGACTTTGGTATGGGGACAATGGTGTGGTGACACTGGGAGGGAACTGGAGACACAGATTGAACTGGGAGCACTGGGATGGTGACACTGGGACACAACTGGTGGCATTGGGATGGAACTGGTGACACTGGGACACAACTAGGAGCACTGGGACAGGGACACTGGGACAGGATGGGGGACACTGGGATGGACTGGAGACTGGGAGCACTGGGATGGTGAAATTGGTATGGTGGCAATGGGGCAGTGACACTGGGCTGGGAAGGAACTGGGAACACTGAGCTGGTGACACTGGGACAGGACTGGGGACACTGGGGCAGCTCTGGTGGCGCTGGGGTTGAACTGGGGACACTGGGCTGGTGACACTGGGACAGGACTGGGGACACTGGGATGGGAGTGGCTTGGTGGCACTGGGACAGGACTGGGGACACTGGGCTGCTGACACTGCGACTGAACAGGTGGCACTGGGATGGTGACACTGGGGCAGCCCTGGGGACACTGGGCTGGTGGCTCTGGGGTGTCCCCGGTGCCACTGCTCAGGTGCCACTGTGCTGGGTCCCCATGTCCCTGCAGTGTCTCTGGACGGCGTGCTCTGCCCTGGGGGTGACTGAGGACAGTCACCTGCTGCTGGCCCTGGGCACGGTGGCCGTGTCCTGCCAGGTGGCCCTGCAGGCCTCGGCCACATCGTGGTGACACCTGGCCACCATCGCCCGTGAGCACTGGGCCATGGCCCAGCACCTCCGTGACCGCACCCAGCGGGTGGTGACGGCCAGGGCCAGTGCCGAGGCCACCGTGGCCACCAGCAAGATCACTGCAGATGTCCAGGGGTGGCTGGAGACGGTGACATGGCACCTGGGGTACTTGGTGGATGCTGTTAACCGGGACATGGTGGTGACACGTGTGGGACATGGCAACAGGGGTTCCCCAGAGGTGCCTGGGCCCTCGGGGACATCGTGGTGGCCTTGGGGACATCGGTGGAGGGACACAAGGAGGGTGACATGAAAGCTGGAGGTGGCCCAGGACGTGGTGGTGGGGCAGGGGTAGGGACAGGGTGGGGACATGGAAGTGGAACTGTCACCCCGAGGGACACTGGGGACCTTGGTGTCCTTGCCTTGGGGACATCGGGGACACCCTGAGGTCCCCTGTCCTGTTTTGGGTCACTACGATGTCCCTGCAGTGTCCCCACGTGACCGCAGTTTGTCCCCCTGAATCGTTAAAAACCGGAATAATCACGGACAAAGGCGCTGTAACTAATTAAAGTTACAAAGTGGTGTGTTTATTCACCGGCACGGGAGTCACCTCCCAAAGGCGTGACCGCCCCGAACAAGGTTCTTTGCCCTCTATTTATTGCCCAAGATCTTACATACAATACATGTGCATAACCCCAGCACCTCCCATCCCCATCCCATATTAAAATGAGCCCATTCGTCCTGCACGTGTGCACAGTTCTTCTCTTGAATTGGGTCGGTGGTCTCGAAATGGGTCAATGGTCTCGATGGATGAAGTCAGGAGAGTCTTCATCAGGTCTCAGTGATCCTCTGGCACGATCCAAGGCCTCGTGCTTCATGATTAATGGTTTATTATTTTATGTTCTTCTATACCTAAGTTCATAATAGCAGATAATTATACCAATTAGCTCTTGCCTAAGCATCAAGTAATTACCTACCTAACTTACATCTTGGCCATGGAAACTCCTTCTACTCTTAGCAAAAATCTTAACTCTTTAAAACCATGATTCAACTCTCCAAGTCTGTGCCCCACCATGTCTTTGTCCCTCCGTATCCACACCCATGTCTCAGTTCAGTGTCTTTATTTTCAACTGTGTTACTGGTTTTAAAAGGATGAAGAGAAATGAAAAGCAAATCGAGGCTAAAAGAAAAGGATTGCCTTGTCTGTGTGAGCTGAGGTCCTATGTGCTTGAGTGGGAGGGAAAAATAATTTTTGGAGGACTTTCTACCCCACTGGCTCCAAAATCTTGGTCTTTGCCTCAGTTCATCACCATTTGGCTGCGGAAGACAACCTTGGGCAATAGGAAATGAAAATCCTGGAATCAGTGAGGTTGGAAAAGATCTCCAAGACTGTTCAGTATTCCTGGATGCCAGCAGGAGATAGGATTGAACACAGAAGATTTTCTGGGGATCAAAGTCAACAAATCTGCTCTCCGCAAGGAATTCCCAATGTCAGTTTGAGCCCTGATGGGCGTTCCTGCCCCAGCATTCATCCAGGCGCCCACAGGGAGACAGGATGATGCAGAGACCCCCCAGCCAGGTGTCTTCCCAACACAGATCACCAGGCCTCTGCCCAACGGGGGTCACTGGGGATCATCCAACACCGATCCTCCCATGGGGGATGGAGCTGGAGCAGAGCACGAAGCTCTTCCCACACTCGGGGCACTCACAGGGCTTCCCTTAGTGGAGCCTCCGTTGGTGTTGGGTCAAGTGAGAGCTCCTGGAGAAGCTCTTCCCACACTCAGGACACTCGTAGGGCCTCTCCCCAGTGTGGATGCGCCGGTGCCTGATGAGGCTGGAGTTATGCTGGAATCCCTTCCCGCAGTCGGGGCAGCGGAAGGGCCTCTCCTCTGTGTGAATCCGCTCATGTCTGATGAGAGTGGAGCTTCTCTGAAACCTCTTCCCACACTTGGGACACTCGTAGGGCCTCTCCCCGGTGTGGATGCGCTGGTGGTATCTCAGGGCAGAGCTCCACCCAAAGCTCATCCCACATTCCAAGCAGGTGTAGGGCCGTTCCCCTGTGTGGATCACCTGGTGCTGCATCAGATAAGCAATAGTGCAGAAGCTCTTCCTGCATTTCCCACACTCATAGGGCTTTTCCCCAGTGTGGATCCTCTGGTGTAGGATCAGCTGGGAGCTGCAGCTGAAACCCTTCCCACATTCCAAGCACTTGTGGGGCTTCTCCCCTCCAGGAGGCTTCTCCACCAGCTCTGACCTCTGCCTGGATCTCCGGCCGCCTTCCCGGCTCAGGGAGGGTCTTTCCTCCTTGCAGCTCCCTGGGCTGGGTTTGCAGCCCCTCCTTGTGAGGGATCTCCGGGGCTTTTCCTCCTCCATCTACCCACGCAATGGGAATGAAAAATCCTAGTTTGGGGAAAGAACAAGACAAGATAGCACCTTGGACTGGGAGTTCCTCCTTGCCCAAGTGCAACTCACAAAGTAACTGTGCATCTTGTGTCTGTAAGAACCTCCAAAACATCAAGATTCAGCACAAAATCCTCCAAACATCAAGATTCAGCCAAAACCCCCTGAAAAATGTAAGGATTCAGGCCCAGCAAAAAAACAAAGAACCAACTTTTAGCCCCAAAAAGCTCAGAAACACCAAGATTCAACCCTCTGAAAATCGTGGATCCTCCTCTGCAGTCACCTGCTGAATGTTGGGGGGGGGACCAACACCCTGGGACTGGAGGGACTCTGTAGATATAGTGAGGTTTGGAATCTTGTGCTACTTCCCGTTTCTACTCCTCCTCCTGTGTTCCTGCTCTCCCTCACATTCCTTTTCCTTCTATTATTCCTCTACTTCCTGCACAATCCCACCTTCTCCTCCCATATGCATCGTTTGACCATTTTCTTCTTCAACCCTGCTTCTCCTTCCCTTCTCCTGCTGCCCCCAGGCCCAGCACCCACTGCCGGCTCCCTCTTCCCCCCAAACCCACAGCATCCCAGCGCAGGGGCAGCGATGGAGCTGGGGCAGCTCGGGCTGGGGCAGCGCTGGGCTCTCGGCCGCTCCCGCCCGCACTCGCTCCCCACTGCAGCCGCTGCCGCCACCACAGCGCGGGGGGGCCCGGCCTTGGCGCTCCCCCCCTCCCACCTCCCCAAATTCCCATCCAGGGGGGCGCTGGGGCCAGGAGACAGACGAGTGACAGATCAGGGGGGCTGGGAAGAGTCGGCAGCCAGAGAGCACTGAAAATCTCAGCAGTGACTACAGTGGCATCTTCGGGGACTAAACATGGCAGGGCACCCGTGGAGGGTAGAAAGGGAAAGCCAGGAAGGGCTCCTGGCTAAAAGGGATGATGATCCCAAAATATCTCTGAAGGGTCCCTTGGGAGCATGTGGAGGGAGTTTGCACATTCTCCCAGAGGTAATCAAGGACATGGACACACAGAAGGGCAATAAGGGAAGTCCAGAAGGGATTTAGACAACAAGGGATGGATGGTGTTGGTGTGCTGGGAAGGGATTGGGTGAAGGGGAGTGTGCAGGAATATGGTTCAGGCAAGAAGAAGCAGGAGCAATCTATGTGGGAAGAAAAAGGATGATGACAAAGACGAAGAAGAGAAGAATACTGAGGATGGGGATGTTTTTCAGCAGGTTCTTATCCTCAGAAGTCACCAGCTGATCCAGATCTTTTGTATCCCCGGTTGCCAGGACAGGCACACAAGGAGGTCAGGATTGCAGGGGGTTTCTCTGTGCTGGGCAGCGGCAGGAGCGGGCGCAGAGGGGCGGCACCGGGAGCACGGGCTGGGGGCCTGTGGGGAGCTGCGGGGCCGGGCCGGGGCTGTGGGGCAGCCGGGGCTCAGCGCCGGGCGCTGCCTGAGCCCAGCACCCCCCGGCAATTGCAGGCCCGGCAGTGGCCCCCGGCCCCCAGGAGGCTGCGGGACGCCCCGGCCGCTGCCCGGCCCCGTGGAGCTGCCGGCCCTGCCCGCCGGGGGGGCCGCGTTTGGACACTGCGGCAGGACAGGCACCGGCTCTGGGATACGGGCTGGCCACGGCAGCCACAGCACAAGGAGCAGCAGCACAAAGGAACAGCTGGGAAATGGGCATTGGACGTGCAAGCATCTTTGGATTGGCTTTTAAGCATTTTCCTTGGGTCAGTGCAGAAAGGAATGATTTAGCAGAAAGCTCAGCAGCTGTCAGAGGATGAGCACCCCCAGGCACTGAGGGGGCTGCAGGAGGGGCAGAAGAAGCCCCTGGAAAACTTGGTCACAAAGGCACAGCAGGGGAATGCAAGAAGGGAGGAGGAAAAGGCCAAGGCGAAGGCAAAGGCCATGGCAGAGTTTCTACAGCCCCTCAGGGATGAACCCCAGGGCCCAAGGGAGCCCCAGCACCCAGGGGCTCTCACATCCTTACACCATCTTCAACCAGGTGCCCTCCTCACACTGACACCATTCAGTCCTTGATGGCAAAGATGCTTTCTGGGGATGCCCACTTACACAGGATGGTAAACTGGATTTTGACTTTGAGTGGGAAGAAGAGGTAGAAGGGAAAATGGAAAAGACATGGACGGTCCTTCTGCAGGGATGCACGGAAGCACCAGCCTTATTGGGGCAAGCCTTGCAGAAAATATCACAAGAATTTACCCCACCCCCAGGGATTGGGTTAATGCAGGATGTGGATGACTTGCTGCAATCAGGAGGACAAGAAGTGGTAGAAGAAGCCTCTGTGAAATGGCTGAATGTTCAGGCTGAAAAGCATCTTTGAGTATTTGAAATAAAAGAGGAAATGGTGGAGAAAAGGGTTAAATATTTGAGACATATTTTTGACTGAGGGTTTGAGGTGTATTGACCGAGAGAGGGATCAGGGAATCTTAGAAGTAATCCAGGATGAAAAAGCAGCTGTAAGAATTCTCAGGATTAATAGGAAATTGCAGGACCTGGATTGAAGATTCTCTGCTCTAGCTCAACAATCTATGACTTTTTAAACCCAAATATCCTCAGTATGGTGGTATGGACAGGAGAAAAGTAAAAAAACCTGAGAAAATGAATAATAACAAAATGATTAGACCACCAGCTATGTCTGCTCCATACCGAGAAAAAGAAAAATGAATTCTAGGTGTGTTATAAGTGTACATTATATTATTGAGTTTTTGCAAATATTAAAATGAATGCTATATGCTGGAAAACATTGCTGTATGAATATAGTTTCTTTTAGTTCTGCAATTAACAAAACTTATAAATAGTTGTGTGATAAATATATTTTTCTTGGAGTATAATGTAAAAATCTTTTGTTCATGTAACAAACTTGGAAAATGGTAAAAAAGATAATCAGGAAATTCTTCACATTCCTGGATTATGGGACACCAGAACTCCAGGGAAGGAAAAAATGATTTACAGGTCAGAGGACAATGATTCAGAATAATGCATGAAGGTCTATGAATATGCAACATGTTGCTGCATTTAGGAAGTGTTTTCTGAGTCAGTGTGTGCCCTTGGCTGAAGGCCAAGCATCCGGCCATTATAACCTTGGGCCAGAGCCAGGGCAGATATTCAATTATCTCCCTTGGAATTGATCCTTGCAATTCCTTACCCTGGGAATTCTCCACCTAGTGCGGGCTGGAGATAAGGGATGTATATTTCAAGCAGTCTGTGGCCAGAATCCTGTCTCTTGTGAAATCTCTGCCACAGGAAGCTGGGCTGGCACAGAGCCTGCCTTGGCACTTTGCTGTTCACAGCATCCACCCAGGACTCTGCCTCTCAATTACACTCACACACTGGGCTGCCTGCGATTCCATTGCTGGAAAGTATACCAAATTTTAAAAGGTTTTTTTTACCTTTCATTTTACTAGTCAGGCTCGGTTTGCCTTTCTCTCAGGAAAGAAATTTTTAAAGGTTTTTTTTAAGGGATGTTACACCACTCAACAGAGATGAATTTAACATCTCAACAGACTGGGAAGAGCCCAAAAGATTCCCACAAAGAGAACGACATTCAACAAAACATCAAGGAAACATCAGCAAACATCAAGGAACACCCACCCCAGACACTGCCCCTGGCATAGATGGAGACACCTGGTCTGGAAAAGGCTGAGAAGGAAATCCAGGAATGTGGATCTAATTAACCAAATACTAAGAACTACACAACCTGTAAGCAATAAACACTATTTCATAGGGTTCGGACAGTAAAAAGTTTAGGAAAAATCTAGTAAAATTCACATCTCATGGAATGATTTTCTCTGCACACCTGGGCTATGCGTGGATGAAATTATTTCTGTTGCTCATCCTGACCAGAATCAAGTAATGCCTTGACTCTAACACTAAAGACATTATTGAAGAGTTTTTGTTTTTCCTGCAGTTTCAGTGACAAGATTACACAATTTGAAAATTTTTTCATATTAATCCAACTTTTATTTTATCATTTAGATTTGGACCAGGGGTGTGACAAGCAATTTTTACTCCTAGGAGAAGATGTAGAAAAGACTTGCTTGCACTGGAATATTTTTCTATATATTTGTGGCTGACTCTTAATGATGGCAGAATTTCGGAATGGGTTTTTCGATGCTCACCTTTAAGTTGCATTTTGCAAACGTAGAAGAGTATTAATAGTAAGGCTTTAACACATAAATAGTTAATGCAAAATCGTTAAAAAAAAAAAAAAAAAAAACAGATTGTGAGGGTGCAGGTGTGAATCACCTAAGGGCTGCTCTGGAACAAAGGCATCCCTTCCAGGCAGCCAGCAGAAGACCTTTAGAAATGCAAATTAACATTGCTCAGGAAAAGTGCAGACAATGCCCAAGGGCCTTCTTACCTGGGGGAGGAATTTCCCTGAGTCCATCTGTCCCTCACCCCCAGCTCTGCCTGCCTGCACAGATGGAATTTGCACAACTAAAGGCAGAGCCCATAGTGAGGATATCTGAGTGCAACAGAAATTGGTTAAGCTGCAAAGGGAACCAGCAAACGCAGAATGTTGTGGAAGCTTAATAAGAAACAGTGTAGGGGGGAATCATCCCTCTCCCCAAAGCACTGGGGTGTTTTTGCTAGTCCAGAGAAATCAGTTGGGAATCCAAGTATTTGATGATTTAATAAGAAAAAGTGGTCAATTGATGCAGCCCTGGATGGAGGGAGCACCCAAAAATGGGAAAAAGATGAACGGCCACCAGAACAAATCCTACAACACCATGGACCAACCCCTGGGACCCCTAAAGAATTCATATCAGGACACAGAAAATCCATCCATAATTTGAGTGGCAAAATTAGGCTTAAAAGTGTCCTTGAAATAATAACCAAGCAGACAGCTCCAGCTCCTGACCTTCCTGACGACCAATCCACTGAAATGAGGAACGAGACATTTCACCATGGGATGGAATCAGATTATCTATTAACAGAAAGAGGCGGAGTTTGTGGAAAATTAAATCATTCAAATTGCTGTTTGCAAATAGATGATAACCGAAAAGTGGTGAAACAGATAACAAAGGAAATAAGAATGTAGCTCATGTACCAGTCCAAACAGGGAAAGGATGGGAATGGGACACGTTTTCGTGGTTCCCTGGCAGACCATGGCTTAAACGAATGCTGCTCCTCCTCTGACGTGCTGCAGCAACTCTCAGATTTTTACCATGCACGACACCTTGTACGAAACAGGATGTAGGAAAAGAAATTGAGTCAATGGAAATTAAAAGTTTGTAAGCGCTATTCTTGAGAAAAGGAGGGATTGAAAGCAGTAAGATTAATATCGTAGTAGGAGTGCATATTAACGAGGACATGCAGTAGGTGGATCGGGAAATCTGAACCTTCCAAAAACGTCAGCAAGAGGGGAATGGGAGAGGGAGATGCAGACAGGAAAATGAGGATAAAAAGGAGGCGGCGCTTTAGAGACCGCATGGCAAATGCCGCATGGCCTCTCTCTTTGTTCATCAATAAAGTCACTTTTACAGGACTCCTCCGTCTCCTGCGGGCACACAAACCTCTGGCCACGGAAATTTTCCCGCACAGCCCCGGGCACAGGGCAGACACCTCTGTGCCACCCACAGCAACCGGGACGAGCCAGCGCTGCTCCGGCACCGGCTCCGGCCGAGGCCCCAGCGGGAAGGAGACCGCGGGCAGCCGCTCCCGCAGCGCCCTCAGCCCAGCGCCAACACGGGCCGGCACCGGCACAACCAACCCGCCAGAGCCCCCTGCCGCCCCCTCGGCCCGCAGCGAGCCCCGAGCCCCCGCACAACCGAGCGCGGCTCCCACCTGCGCTGGGGCCGCCTCCGAGCTCCGCCGCCGCCTCCCCGGGCTCCGGCCGCTGCCGCCGCTGCCGGGCCCGCACAGACGCTGCCACAATGGCGCCTTTGCTGCTCTGCCCAATCAGCGCGCGACAACCAGGAGTGACATTGGCACAATCAGCCAATGGCAGCGAGGGCCGGGCTCTGCACACGGCCCAGCCTCGGCCCGCGCTCTCAGGGCCTCCCGGGCTGTGGGAGGGCAAAGGCGGAGATGAGGAACAGCCCTGGAACGGGCCCGGGCCCGAGCCGCCATTGGCCTGGAAACACAAACAAAGTTCTCCGCAGCTCCCGGCACGCCTTTCCCAGCCCTGCGTGTTCGCTGCCTCCGGCTCAGCAGGAAGCACTGGAGCCTCACTTCTCCTAACCGTAATTAAGAATATCAGTTCATGGCTTTGATTTCCTCCAGAGTGGGAAAACTTCTCCCAACCCCTGTGGATGAGTGGGGGAGGGGAGAGATTTCTGGCAGAAAACTCGAAAAACTCAGAGGAGTGTAATGAGAATAAATGAAGACCCTTTTAATTAGCTTTCCGCTGTTATGAATGATTTTCTATTTTTCTCAATTTATCAAGCAACAAGATTAAATTTAATAGTAAGTTTTTAATAGTAACAAAATGAATACAATCAAAGTATTGGAGATGACAATTAAAGTATTGGAGATGAAACAATCAAAGTGCATATATTTAAGAATATACAAAATTTGGCAGTAAGTAATTTAGTATAATTGAGGTTCATATAAAGCATAAGCAAAACCGACCGGGGAGGGGCCCCCCTCCGACCGGGGATCCGGGGAGTGGCTCCCATTCCTCACGTACCAAAGCATCCAGGCTAACAATCCCACTTATATACTGTAGGCTACAGAAGTTTCTAGAAAGCTCCTCCTAGTTTCTATTCCTAAGATCTACGTAACTATACTGCACGGCGCATGCTCTACTAATGGGTTGGGGGTCTCTTATCCTTTTAAGGGTCTTATTTCCGGTGAAGGCTCATCATCATCATCAGTGACCGAGGTGTGACCTGCAGGTAGCGCAGGCGCCCTGTGTGACTGAGCAGATGTTTTCCATAACATGACTCTAATTAAGTCCCATGCTTGGAATCATTCCATTTTTGACAGCTTCAAGGTTGAAGCTGTATTTCTAGATGCTGCTTATCAGACCTCCGTCCTTCTACTATTCTTATCTGACTTTCTTCTAACCTCCTTCTTCGACTCCCAACATCTGGGAGATGTCTTTTATCCTGTCTCACCCATCTCCCCCTTCTCACTCTGTAACAATTGTCTTCTATTGATCTAAATACAATTTTGTTAATATAGTTACAACTTAATTAGCACGAATCACATTTATCACAATTCCCCCATTTCTCTTTTTGATTATATTGATTCGTGCTCTAAAAAGTTGCTACTTGGTATTGTCTATGTTTCTTTATACTAGCTTCTAATTTTTCTAACATTTTTCATGTGGCATTCAGCTTTTCACACTCTTTCTCAAATTTGGTTAACATTACTCATGCCAGGGTATTTTTTTTTTGCATTTAGTCACTATTTTCTTAATTTTTTTTTTTTCTTCGAGTGCAAGTGGATTGTGCTTTCAGTACCATCAAGGAATTTAATTTCTCTTTTGCTGTTGATTTTAGATTTATGGGCATGGCTGTAAGTTGCATTTCTTGAATTACTGAGTGGATTAGTTTGATTAGACAGGATATCATGCAAGGCAGAAACAATAGACCTAAAACAGAACACAATAGCATGAATCCCAATTTTTCCACTACACACCCCCAAAAAGATTATCCCACCAGTCAGCTTTCAGGATAGAATTCCATTTTTGAACTGGTACATGTGCCACTTTTTCGTCAGCAAGTTTGGTGATGGCTTCCCCGTGGTCATCTATTTCCACACAGCACTCAGATTCATTAAACCTCCCACAAACTCCTCCTTCTTCTGCCAACAGGTAGTCTAGGGCAATTCTGTTTTGATATACAAATGCTCGCATTTGTGAATGCTGTTTGGCCAACAACTTTAAAGCGTCTGCTGTGTGGTTTGAGACGACTTCCACTACGGCCTGGAGCCTTATCAACCGGTTTAATAGGTAAATTGGAGTTCTATATCCCCAAGACCCATCCTGAGCCCAAGTAGCAGGTTCATAGTATGCTATAATTCTTTCTGCAGGCCATTCTTCATCTTTCCATTTTTGGTTTCCTCCCGCCATCGGAAAGTCGAGATTTAATTTTCTTTTTTTTTTCTTTCTAAGGTTTCATAAAGTGGTGTTCCTAGTACATCGCCCTTAGACCTTGGTATGACAAAGAAGGAGGGTCGTATAATTCCTAAGGTACAAGTTCCCTCCCATTTTCAGGGTAGTTCACTGTATGCTCGTTGCTCACAAACCCAATATATTCCATCAGGGGCTTTCCATCTTTCTTTTGTATTTTCTGGTTGTTCCCAATAAGATTTCAAGTCTTTTATGGATTGGTAGGGGTTAGCTCCAGAACTGTTATGCCAGCACAAATTAGTTTGATTATTCCACTTGCAATTCATTTCTTTTGCTATTCCCCAATATCCAGTAGGACTCTTGGGTCGCCAGGTCTTTGTGTTATTGTCTGAATTTACTACTAAAGTAGATAGGCAAGGAGTATATCCCACCACTTCAGTGTATTTTCTCCCTTCCCGAGTTATACAAACTGTTCCAATGACTTGATGACTCAGGACCCAGCCTTCAGGCCGTTTTAGGGTCTTAGAAATTTGTGTATGATTCCATTTTAAAAATTGTTCTGGAGCCAAACCTTCACCTCTCCATGGCCATCTTTTAGCCATTCTAAGTCCTCCACAAACAAAACATTTAGATAATCCCAATTCTGTGGCAATTTCTTGCATCAGATCTACAAACAAATTTTTGTTTGAAGTTGGCAAATCCCAGTCGCTATAGTGCTGTTTTAATTGTTTATACAGCTCATTCAATTTCCTTAACTCTTTCCTTTTGATCTTTTCCTATTTTTTTTTTGTTTCTTTTTATTTTTCAACTTCCATTATTATATTTTTCAAAACAAAAGAAAATTTTATATCTAGGACAAAGTTGATTATTGTTAGGATAAGGAGTTCACCCATTGAATCCTAAATTTCTTCTTACTCAATAGAATTTTGGACTTTTCACACAATTTTCTAAAAAGCTGGTACAGTCATAACAGGCAGCAGTAACATGTGAATGTGCCACAAAAACTGATTCCATCTTATCCTTGACCCACAGGGATCAGGAATAGTTTGTTTCTTTACTGCTGGCTCTTGCATTGCTTGTCTTCTTGTAATTTGTTCCTGCATGGTCTGTTCTTTTTTGCTCCATGCTGTCTTATGGTTTTAGCCAGTTGCCAGGGGTATTATAGTAAGCACAATGAAAATAATTCTCAGGAATTTTAACTTTCTACCTGTCTCAAGGCCCCTTGGGTTGCAGCCAAGGGCCGAGATGTCCATCTTCTCGGTAGCAAAGTTTTTATCCTGGAATTTGTTTCTTTTTGATACCCTTGGCCTCATAAGGTTCGTATGAACTATTTTAACTTTTTTTTTTTTTCCAAAGATGGCACAAAGTATTCGTAGTTCTGCAGCACTGCCTTATCTTTCTCCTTAGATTGATCAGCTATTTTTCCTAATCCACTAAAGCTCTGGAGATATGCCAACTACAAGATTTGTTTTCACATAACTTGTCCCAATAGCATTCCAAAAAAATTACTAAAAAATTTTTTTTTTTTTAAAGTTAGCAGTTTACATACACAACTTAAACAAACCAATTATCTTTTTTTTTTCTCACTCTAGTTACTCTTTACTACAAATTAAAACAATAGGTACAAATAACACAAATTTATGGACAACGCTTTAAGCCATGGTTAGTACTTTCCCAGTGTGTTAATTATGTTTTTGACCCTCTTAATAACAGGTGTTACCAGTCTTTTTTTCTGGAGTTGTAATTCTTCAAATAAATCAGTTCATGTTTGTTGGAGGCTCTTGGAGAAATTTTTCAATCCTCCTGGGCTGTTTCCATTGATCAACGAGGTGTCTGATTCTTTCTCATCAGCGCTGTTCTGCCTTCAGGTTCAATGAGGTTGCAGTTGGCAGCTAATTCAGGATGTCCAGACTTTGATAATGCACCTTTTAAAACAACTTTAAACTGGTATTTCAAACAGCAGTAAAATAATATTTTTTTCACTGCGCATACAAAAATCACATTCTCCCTTGGTCCCAAAGTACAGTGGTTCTATGCTAACTCTATATGGACTGTAGCTTTTGGCACCCAGTACCCTCCTTAGCTTCATTCGATTTATTACAATTTGAGTAATTTGGTTTTTTTAATAAAATTTTACAAAATGGTCACAAAGTGCTCTCGTGCCCCAGTGAATCCCCCCATGTGAGCTTTCTGGGATCTGTTGGGCCAAAAGTCCTGGCACCGCTCTTTTACCATTGGGCAGAAGAATTTATTCTTTTTTCAGGGTTACCCCCAGCTTCTTCACAGCCTCCACTTCTGCCAAGGAAAAGCATGTTGCCCCACCCTGTGCTTTTGCTTCCCCAAAAGCCACACTCACACTGCCGTTTTTTCCTAGGGCTCCCCCCCTGCTTTATTATCAGCCAAATTGTTTATTTTATGATGCTTGTATCTTTAAATAGTCTGTTCAGTTGGTGTTGAATATTGAATTCTGCAGCTTTAAGACTGATTCCAGGAGTGAAAGAGGAGAGAAAAAGTGCAGAATTAGTTATCAGAAACTACACTGACTCCCCCGCATTCCTGCTCACAGACCTAGTTGTCTGCAGTGGACAGCGGGAGAGAACTCTCTTTTGCTTTTTGGTTAGGTTTTTTTTTTTCTTCTTAACCAATTAAAGTAAAAAATTCCCTGGAGTCTGTTTTTCTTCTTTTTTTCTTGAATTATTCAATTTTGCTCTGGACTGAAAACCCAAGAAAGCACTGGAAGCTCACACCGTAGCCCACCTAGCCTGGCCTGGGCCAAGGCATTTCCCAGCACTGAAGGAACTGATACCAGACTAAGTAAGTTAAGCTGCAACTTACAAAAAAACCTTCTTTTGAATCTGTCATCTTTTTGAAACAATAAGAAGTTTTGTTGTTTAATATTGTTCATTTTTATACTGAAAAGTGTTTTGCCTGTTAAATAAATAGTTATTTTTCCCACTTCTCTCTGAGGAAATATTTTTTTTCTCTAACTAATTTAAAAAAAGATTGCTTAAATTTGTTTTCCAGAAAAATTCTATTTAAAAGTTTCTTTTTAAATTTACCTTAAACTAAAACAAAGTGCTTGTGTCTACTAAAAATATGATTTCTTCATTTTGAGAATCTACTTTCAGCTTTATCAAGGGGTCTTCTGGTATTTTGGTTCATATTAAATAAATGAGCTCCTGACCCCCCCTTAGTTTTCTTGAATTAATATTTTTTTCCTGATAAATTCTTTGTGTTTGTGGCTGTTTGTATTTCTTGGATTGCTGTCATTAGAATCCTGGCTTTAATTTTCTTTTCCTCATCTCTCTGAACATACGCTTCTTGTGCTTCCTTTAACAACTCCTGAAGCTCCTATCCTGCTAATTTTCCAATTTTTCTAATTTTTTCCTGATGTCCCCCCGCTAAGACTTAGCTACAAATTGTGTTTTCAAAAGGACCTGCCCTGCTGGTGTATCGGGGTCTATGCTTGAGTATAACTGCAAATCCTTTTTTTTTAGTCTCTTTAACCATTCTGCCAGGCATTCATCTTTTCCTTGGTGCTCACTCAGAGATTTCCCTATATTTTGTCCTCTGGGCATTGCTTCCTGAATACCTTGGATAATCATTTACCTGAAATCTCTCATATTTTGCCTATGTTCTACCTCCTGATTATTACAATTTGGATCTGCCATAGGCCATTTCTGATCTCTTTGGTTTGGCTTCTAATGATCTCTATTCTAAGCTTGTATTCCTGACTATCTAATAATTTCTCTCTTCCACTGTAAACAAGATTTCTAAAATAGACTGTAATTTTACTTAGGTGTAAATATTCAGTCCTAATAACTGATCTAGTTTCTTTGCTACCTCAATATGATCTTCTGGCATCCTGCCCATCTCTTTCTTAAATTTCCTAACGTCCCTAGTATTCAGGGGAACACTCACGTACCCAATAGGTCCCTGTCCTGGGGCCAGATTTGCCATTGGAACCTCTCTAAGAGGGTATAATCTATCTTCCCTTCCTGCTCCCTCGCCCTCTTTGTCACTTTCTTCCTCTTGTTCCCTTCTGCCTCTAGTTCTGTGTGCTACTGGCTCGTCCTGAATAAGGGGTGCATCGGGGACCAAGGGCTGGACAGGCTGGACAGGCTGTCTGTATGGGGGTGGGAGGTGATCTAACGAGTCCCATGGCTTTAGCCAGTCCCTTCTTGCTGCCCGTCCTTTAGTTTGCAAAGGGTATAACGAATAACCTTTTTTTTTCTTGCCTTTGAACTATAAATTTACCCCTCACACACTTTTTGGAAGCCACAAAGCAGCATATTCACTTTCTTCTTAATTAAAACGTTGTTTTGAACTCATATATAGATTTAAAACCTGACAAATCTAATCCTCAAATGATTTAAACTCTGGCCAGTACAAATTATTTGCACAAATCTTTTCTTTTGTCCACTCAAACATACAGTACTGTATAATTTTCTGCTTACTTTTTCTCTTTGGGATTCCCTTGTACTTTAGTATTGTAACACTATCCCCAGGGGGCTGTCCTGAGGAATCTCGCTCCCCTTCTGGGAAACCCCCTCTCGGTTCCCAGGCACACCGGGTTCTCGTGAACTATTCTCATAATTCACAACCCCTGGGTCAGAGATTTTACTTTTCCTCTGACCCATCTCTGGCGGCAACATTTCCCTTGCTCTCTCTCATTCGTTCTGCGGTTCAACTCCTTCGCTTAATATACCAATCTCACTTCTTTTGCCAAACACTTGTTTCCTACCTAATTCCTTCTTTTCCTTTTATTCTCTCCCCAACCTCTCTTTCTGGCCATTCTCCACAATCCTTTCTTAATCACGTACTGAAACTTCCATCTATTATCCTCCCAACAGATAGTTGAACCTGACTCATTCACTCCCTTCTTACATCACTTCTTCCGAGCATCAGCTCCCTTCTCAAAGACTTTTCTCGTGAGTTCTCGGGCTGGGACTTTCCCTCCCAGTCCCTCCCGGGGTATTCACTCGCTCTCCCCTTTCAGACATTCCTCACTCACACACAAGCACACAGCCGCCCTCTTTACCCAACCCCGTGGTACTCACACAGCCCATTTTCGCACAGGGTTCTTGTGCACAGGACGTTTTACGGGCACCTTTCCCTTTCTGCCGGCGTTCTCACGGGAGCCTTCTTCTTCTGGCGCACCTCCTTGTAGCGAGCTTCTTTTGCTTATGCTTTATTTTAATTTGGAACTCCTTTTCCAAGAGAGCCTGGTCTAGCCTTGGGACCACCTTAACAATTGGTGGGGAGCTCCTTCCCAAAACTAGCCATTCTTCACTTGGACTGGAGTTCCCGGGTTTCGGCACCAAATTGTTATGAATGATTTTCTATTTTTCTCAATTTATCAAGCAACAAGATTAAATTTAATAGTAAGTTTTTAATAGTAACAAAATGAATACAATCAAAGTATTGGAGATGACAATTAAAGTATCGGAGATGAAACAATCAAAGTGCATATATTTAAGAATATACAAAATTTGGCAGTAAGTAATTTAGTATAATTGAGGTTCGTATAAAGCATAAGCAAAACCGACCGGGGAGGGGCCCCCCTCCGACCGGGGATACGGGGAGTGGCTCCCATTCCTCACGTATCAAAGCATCCAGGCTAACAATCCCACTTATATACTGTAGGCTACAGAAGTTTCTAGAAAGCTCCTCCTAGTTTCTATTCCTAAAATCTACGTAACTATACTGCACGGCGCATGCTCTACTAATGGGTTGGGGGTCTCTTATCCTTTTAAGGGTCTTATTTCCGGTGAAGGCCCATCATCATCATCAGTGACCGAGGTGTGACCTGCAGGTAGCGCAGGCGCCCTGTGTGACTGAGCAGATGTTTTCCATAACATGACTTTAATTAAGTCCCATGCTTGTGATCATTCCATTTTTGACAGCTTCAAGGTTGAAGCTGTATTTCTAGATGCCGCTTATCAGACCTTCGTCCTTCTACTATTCTTATCTGACTTTCTTCTAACCTCCTTCTTCGACTCCCAACATCTGTAAGATGTCTTTTATCCTGTCTCACCCATCTCCCCCTTCTCACTCTGTAACAATTGTCTTCTATTGATCTAAATACAATTTTGTTAATATAGTTACAACTTAATTAGCACGAATCACATTTATCACAGTGCTTTGTGCCTCCTTTGTTGGAGAACTGAGGAGTGTTGATCCTGGAGGGGTCCAATGGAGGTGAAGCTGCTCAGGAGATGAATTTCCAGCCCCTGGACACCTAAGGGGCCATTCCAGATGACCCCAGTATGGGGTTGATGGGCTCCTTTTTCCAGATCAGCACTTCAGGGCTCAGGGCTGACTGTGTCTACCAGTACCAAATTCATGGAAAACACCAAGCTGTGTGGCCCTGTGGATCTGCTGCTGGGGTTTGGGGCAGTTTTCCCATTTTGGGGGAAATCAAAGCCATGCACTGACGCTCCTAATTAGGGGGTAGCACAACTGAGGCTCCAGGGCTTCCCGCTGAGCTGGAGCCAGAGAACACGCAGGGCTGGGAAAGGCGTGCCGGGAGCTGCGGAGAACTTTGTTTGTGTTTCCAGGCCAATGGCGGCTCGGGCCCGGGCCCGTTCCAGGGCTGTTCCTCATCTCCGCCTTTGCCCTCGCACAGCCCGGGGGGCCCTGAGAGCGCGGGCCGAGGCTGGGCCGTGTGCAGAGCCCGGCCCTCGCTGCCATTGGCTGATTGTGCCAATGTCACTCCTGGTTGTCGCGCGCTGATTGGGCAGAGCAGCAAAGGCGCCATTGTGGCAGCGTCTGTGCGGGCCCGGCAGCGGCGGCAGCGGCCGGAGCCCGGGGAGGCGGCGGCGGCGGAGCTCGGAGGCGGCCCCAGCGCAGGTGGGAGCCGCGCTCGGTTGTGCGGGGGCTCGGGGCTCGCTGCGGGCCTCGGGGGCGGCAGGGGGCTCTGGCGGGTTGGTTGTGCCGGTGCCGGCCCGTGTTGGCGCTGGGCTGAGGGCGCTGCGGGAGCGGCTGCCCGCGGTCTCCTTCCCGCTGGGGCCTCGGCAGGAGCTGGTGCCGGAGCAGCGCTGGCTCGTCCCGGTTGCTGTGGGTGGCACAGAGGTGTCTGCCCTGTGCCCGGGGCTGTGCGGGAAAATTCCCGTGGCCGGAGGTTTGTGTGCCCGCAGGAGACAGAGGAGTCCTGTAAAAGTGACTTTATTTATGAACAAAGGGAGAGGCCATGCGGCATTTGCCATGCGGTCTCTAAAACGCCGCCTCCTTTTTATCCTCATTTTCCCATCCGCATCTCCGTCCCCACTGGCTGAGATACTTGGAAGGTTCAGACTTCCCGATCCGCCTACTGCATGTCCTCGTTAATATGCACCCCTACTACGGTATTAATCTTACTGCTTTCAATCCCTCATTTTCATATTTTCTCAAGAATTGCCTTTACAAACTTTAATTTCCATTGACTCAATCTCTTTTCCTGCGTCCTCTTTGGAGCAAGGTGTCGTGCATTGTAAAAAAGATGAGACTTGGTGCAGCACGTCAGAGGAGGAGCAGCATTCGTTTAAGCCATGGTCTGCCAGGGAACCACGAAAACGTGTCCCATTCCCTTCCTTTCTCCATAATACGAGCTATTTTCTTATTTCCTTTGTTATCTGTTTCACCACTTTTCAGTTCTCATCTATTTGCGAACAGCAGTTTGAGTCGTAATTTTCCACAAACTCCTCCTCCTTCTGTTAATAGATAATCTGATTCCATCCCATGGGGTAACGTTGCATTCCTCATCTGAGTGGATTGATGGGGAAGAAGGTCAGGAGCTGGAGCTGTGTGGTTGGTTATTATTTAGAGGGTGCTTTTTATCCTAATTCTGCCAATCAAATTACGGATGGATTTTCTGTGTCCTGATATGAATTCGTTAGGGTTCCCAGGGGCTGGTCCACGGTGCTGTAGGATTGGCTCTGGTGTCTGTTCATCTTTTTTGCGTTTTTGGGTGCTCCCTCCATCCAGGGCTGCATCAATTGACCACTTTTCTCCAATTAAATCACCACATACTTGAATTTCCAACTCATTTCCCTGAACTTGTGGCACCAAAAACACCCCAGTGCCCCAATACACCCTATATAACCTGGACAGTGACAGCAGAGGTTGGAGCAGGGAGAGGGATGATTCCCCCCCACTTTTTTTAGTAAAGCTTTTCCAACATTCTCCGTTTGCTGATTCCCTTTGCAGCTTAACCAATTTCTGTTGCAGTCAGATATCCTCACTATGGTCTCTGCCTTTAGTTGTGCAAATTCCATTTGTGCAAGCAGGCAGAGCTTGGGGTGAGAGACAGAGGCAATCACCGAAATTCCTCCCCCAGGCGTGAAGATCCTGGTTCATTGTGCACACATTGCCCTAGCAGTGTTAATTTGCATTTCTAAAGCTCCTCTCCTGGATGTGCCTGGATCCAATGCTTCTATTCCAGAACAGCCATTAGGTGATCTACACCTAATTTTCTCTTTTTTTTAACAATTTTGTACTAACAGTTTATGTGTTGAAGCCTCACCATTAGTACTCTTCTAGTTTTGCAAAATGCAACATAAAGGTGAGCATCGTAAAACCCTTTCTGAAATTCTGCCATCATTAAGAGCCAGCCACAAATACACACAAAGAAATTCCAATGCAATCTAGATTTTTCTACTTCTTCTCCTAGGAGTAAAAATTGACTCTCACACCCCTGTTCCAAACCCAACTCAGAATATAAAAGTAGGATTACTATGAAAAATTTTTCTACTGGTGTAATCTTGTCACTGAAACTGCAGGAAAAACAAAAACTCTCCAACAATATCTTAATGTTAGAGAGTCAAGGCATTACTTGATCCTGGTCATGATGAGCAACAGAAATAATTTCATCCACACATAGCCCGGGTGTGCAGAGAAATTCATTCCATGAGATGTGAATTTTCCTAGATTTTTCCTAAACTTTTTACTGTCCAAACGTGGAGAAATCCATTGGTTTAGTGTTCATTGCTTCCAAGTTGTGTAGTTCTTAGTGTTTGGTTTCCTATTGCACACGGATTTCTCATCTTCTGATGTTAATTAGATCCGCATTCCTGGATTTCCTTCTCAGTCTTTTCCAGACCAGGTGTCTCCATCTATGCCGGGGCAGTGTCTGGGGTGGGTGTTCCTTGATGTTTGCTGATGTTTCCTTGATGTTTTGTTGAATGTTGTTCTCTTTGTGGATATGTTTTGGGCTATTCCCAGTCTGTTGAGATGTTAAACTCATCTCTGTTGAGTGGTGCCACATCCCTTAAAAAAACCTTCTAAAATTTCTTTCTTGAGAGAAAGGCAAACCGAGCCTGACTAGTAAAATGGAATATAAAAAAAAATTAAATTTGGTATACTTTCCAGCAGTGGAATCGCAGGCAGCCCAGTGTGTGAGTGTAATTGAGAGGCAGAGTCCTGGGTGGATGCTGTGAACAGCAAAGTGCCAAGGCAGGCTCTGTGCCAGCCCAGCTTCCTGTGGCAGAGATTTCACAAGAGACAGGATTCTGGCCACAGACTGCTTGAAATATCCATCCCTTATCTCCAGCCCGCACTAGGTGGAGAATTCCCAGGGTAAGGAATTGCAAAGATCAATTCCAAGGGAGATAATTGAATATCTGCCCTGGCTCTGGCCAAAGGTTAGAATGGCCGGATGCTTGGCCTTCAGCCAAGGGCACACACTGACTCAGAAAACACTTCCTAAATGCAGCAACATGTTGCATATTCATAGACCTTCATGCATTATTCAGGATCATTCCCCTCCAACCTGTAAATCACTATTTTTTCCTTCCCTGGCGTTTTGGTGTCCCATAATCCAGGAATGTGAAGAATTTCCTGATTATCTTTTTTACCATTCTCTGAGTTAGTTACATGAACAAAAGCTTTTTGCATCAAAATGTTGTAGTCCAAAAAAATATATTTATCATTATTATTTATAAATTCTGTTAATAGCAAAGCTAAACTAAACTGCTCATGCAGCAAAGTTTTCCAACATAGAGCATTCATTTTAATATTTTCAAAAAGCCAATAATATAATATGTCCTTAGAACACAACTAGGATTTAAATTTATTTTCTCAGTAGGGAAGAGCCATAGGTGGGGCACTAATCATTTTGTTATTGTACATTTTCTCAGGTTTTCTTCTGTCTATACCACAACATTGAGGCTATTGGGGTTTAGAAAGTGATACAATGCTATGGGTAGAAGAAAGAATCCTCAATCCAGGTCCTGAAATTTCTTATTGAAGCTCAGAATTCTTGCACTTACTTTTCAGTCCTGGATTACTTCTGAGATTCTCCAGACCGTCTCTCGGTCATTACACAGCAAACCTTCAGTCAAAATATGTCCCAAATATTTAGCATTTCTCCATTTGCTCCCTTTTTTCAAATACTCAAAGATATTTTTTAGCCTGAACATTCAGCCATTTCACAGAGGCTTCTACCACTTCTTGTCCTCCTGACTGCACAAGTCATCCACATCCTGCATTAACCCAATCCCTGGGGGTGGGGTAAATTCTTGTGATATTTTCTGCAAGGCTTGCCCCAATAAGGCTGGTGCTTCCGTGCATCCCTGCAGAAGGACCGTCCATGTCTTTCCCATTTTCCCTTCTACCTCTTGTTCTCACTCAAAGGCAAAATCCAGTTTACCATCCTGTGTAAGTGGGCATCCCCAGAAAGCATCTTTGCCATCAAGGACTGAATGGTGTCAGTGTGAGGAGGGCACCTGGTTGAAGATGGTGTAAGGATGTGAGAGCCTCTGGGTGCTGGGGCCCCCTTGGGCCCTGGGGTTCATCCCTCAGGGGCTGTAGAAACTCTGCCATGGCCTTTGCCTTCCCCTTGGCCTTTTCCTCCTCCCTTCTTGCATTCCCCTGCTGTGCCTTTGTGACCAAGTGCTCCAGGGGCTTCTTCTGCCCCTCCTGCAGCCCCCTCAGTGCCTGGGGGTGCTCATCCTCTGACAGCTGCTGAGCTTTCTGCTAAATCATTCCTTTCTGCAAGTGACCCAAGGAAAATGCTTAAAAGTTAATCTGGATGCTTGCACGTCCAATGCCCATTTCCCAGCTGTTCCTTCGTGCTGCTCCTTGTGCTGTGGCTGCCGTGGCCAGCCCGTATCCCAGAGCCGGTGCCTGTCCTGCCGCAGTGTCCAAACGCGGCCCCCCCGGCGGGCAGGGCCGGCAGCTCCACGGGGCCGGGCAGCGGCCGGGGCGTCCCGCAGCCTCCTGGGGGCCGGGGGCCACTGCCGGGCCTGCAATTGCCGGGGGGTGCTGGGCTCAGGCAGCGCCCGGCGCTGAGCCCCGGCTGCCCCACAGCCCCGGCCCGGCCCCGCAGCTCCCCACAGGCCCCCAGCCCGTGCTCCCGGTGCCGCCCCTCTGCGCCCGCTCCTGCCGCTGCCCAGCACAGAGAAACCCCCTGCAATCCTGACCTCCTTGTGTGCCTGTCCTGGCAACCGGGGATACAAAGGATCTGCATCAGCTTGCAACTTTGGAGGATGAGAGCCTGCTGAAAAACATCCCAATCCTCAGTATTTTTCTCTTCCTCCTCTTTTCCATCATTCTTTTTCTTCCCACATAGATTGCTCCTGCTGCATCTTGCCTGAACCATATTCCCTGCACTTCTCATCATACCAATAGCATCCATCCCCTGTTGTCTAAATCCCTTCTGGACTTCCCTTATTGCCTCCCTGAGTGTCCATGTCCTTGATTACCTCTGGGAGAATGTGCAAACTCCATCAACATGTTCCCGAGGGACCCTTCAGAGATATTTTGGGATCATCATCACTTTTTCCGGGATCCCTTCGTGGCTTTCCCTTTCTACCCTCCATGGGTGCCCTGCCATGTTCAGTCCCCGAAGATGCCACTGTAGTCACTGGTGAGATTTTCAGTGCTCTCTGGCTGCCGACTGTTCCCAGCCCCCCTGATCTGTCACTCGTCTGTCTCCTGGCCCCAGCGCCCCCCGGCAGGGGAATTTGGGGAGGTGGGAGGGGGGGAGCGCCAAGGCCGGGCCCCCCCGCGCTGTGGTGGCGGCAGCGGCTGCAGTGGGGAGCGAGTGCGGGCGGGAGCGGCCGAGAGCCCAGCGCTGCCCCAGCCCGAGCTGCCCCAGCTCCATCGCTGCCCCTGCGCTGGGATGCTGTGGGTTTGGGGGGAAGAGGGAGCCGGCAGTGGGTGCTGGGCCTGGGGGCAGCAGGAGAAGGGAAGGAGAAGCAGGGTTGAAGAACAAGATGATCAAACGATGCATATGGGAGGAGAAGGTGGGATTGTGCAGGAAGTAGAGGAATAATAGAAGGAAAAGGAATGTGAGGGAGAGCAGGAACACAGGAGGAGGAGGAGGAGTAGAAACGGGAAGTAGCACAAGATTCCAAACCTCCCTATATCTACAGAGTCCCTCCAGTCCCAGGGTGTTGGTCCCCCCCTCCCAACATTCAGCAGGTGATTGGAGAGGAGGATCCACGATTTTCAGAGGGGTGAATCTTGGTGTTTCTGAGCTTTTTTGGGCTAAAAGTTGGTTCTTTTTTTTTTTTGCTGGGCCTGAATCCTTACATTTTTCAGGGGGTTTTGGCTGAATCTTGATGTTTGGAGGATTTTGTGCTGAATCTTGATGTTTTGGAGGTTCTTACAGACACAAGATGCACAGTGACTTTGTGAGTTGCACTTGGGCAAGGAGGAACTCCCAGTCCAAAGTGCTATCTTGTCTTGTTCTTTCCCCAAACTAGGATTTTTCATTCCCATTGCGTGGGTAGATGGAGGAGGAAAAGCCCCGGAGATCCCTCACAAGGAGGCGCTGCAAACCCAGCCCAGGGAGCTGCGAGGAGGAAAGACCCTCCCTGAGCCAGGAAGGCGGCCGGAGATCCAGGCAGAGCTCAGAGCTGGTGGAGAAGCCTCCTGGAGGGGAGAAGCCCCACAAGTGCTTGGAATGTGGGAAGGGTTTCAGGCGGAGCTCCAACCTGATCCAGCACCAAAGGACCCACACTGGGGAGAAGCCCTACGAGTGTGGGCAATGTGGGAAGAGCTTCAGGATGATCTCTGGTCTGATGCAGCACCAGAAGATCCACACAGGGGAGAAGCCCTATGAGTGTGGGAAATGTGGGAAAAGTTTCAGGGACAGCAACTACCTAATGCAGCACCAAGTGATCCACACAGGGGAACGGCCCTACACCTGCTTGGAATGTGGGAAGAGCTTTCAGTGGAGCTGCAACCTGAGAAGCCACCAGCGAATCCACACTGGGGAGAGGCCCTATGAGTGTCCCAAGTGTGGGAAGAGGTTTCAGAGCAGCTCCAATCTCCTCATGCATGAGCGGATTCACACAGAGGAGAGGCCCTTCCGCTGCCCCGACTGCGGGAAGGGATTCAAACAAAACTCCAATCTAATCAGGCACCGGCGCATCCACACTGGGGAGAGGCCCTACGAGTGTCCTGAGTGTGGGAAGAGCTTCTCCAGGAGCTCTCACTTGACCAAACACCAACGGAGGCTCCACTAAGGGAAGCCCTGTGAGTGCCCCGAGCGTGGGAAGAGCTTCGTGTTCTGCTCCAGCTCCATCCCCCATGGGAGGATCGGTGTTGGATGATCCCCAGTGACCCCCGTTGGGCAGAGCCCTGGGGATCCGTGGTCCTGGTGATCTCCGTGGGGTGGGGGAAAGGTGTTGGAGAGATTTCTCTGTCTTTTCCTTGTTCTGCTGTGATTTGGTTGGTAATAAATTCCCTCGCTGTGCCCAGGCTGGCTCTGTTGTTCCCGTGCCGGTGCTCGGGGCGGGATCTCTCCTGTTCCTTCTCTCAACTCCCGGGCCTGTTCTCAGCCAATCAGAGAATGCGATGAAGAAGATTCAGCCAATCAGAGAGAGCAGCTGTGATGACTCACCAGTTGCCGGGCAGAGCCGCAGCACCCAGTGTTCCCCACCTGGACCCCACCCTCTCCCCCAGTCACGATCCCCCCGCGGGGTCCCCCCAGGTCCCGCCCCCAAGTCAATGGAACTGGGTATAACTGGGAAGCTTTATTGGGAGCGCTGGGAGCAGCTTGGCTTGGACAGAGTAACACAGGGTTGGAGGGGACACACTCCCCTCCCAAAATCAGCGTGGGGACGGAGCGTGGGATCCTGGCTGGGTTCGAGGCCACGGGGAGGGGCTGTAGACACTGCTGGCTCAGGAGCTCTGTGGGCAGAGAAAAGGTGGTGACCCCCGGCTGGCGGTCCCTAGGAGGAGCACACACACTGGGGGACGGGGAACACGACCCCCGGGACCCCCCCTCTCCTTGCACACTTAGTAGCTGAGCCCCAGTGCCACGAAGACGAAGCCCAACACAGAGCCCCCATCCCCATCAGCACTTTACTGTGGGCAGCGTCGGGCGACATCTCTAGGGGACCACAGGGGTCAGGAACAACCAAAACCTCTCATGGACATTTCAAGCCACTCGAAGAATCCTCCCAATCTCCCCCAGCCCACCTAGAGCTCCTTAAAACATTCTCCTGTCTTCCCAGCTTCCTTGGGATGCACCAAAGCCCTTCCTGTCCTTCTCAAAATGCCATAACTCCCTCCCATTTGCTCCCTGCTGCCCCAGGACCCCCAAACCTTCTACCAGTCCCTTCACAACCCCACCAGGACTCATCCAGACCCCTCCAGATCTCTTCCCAGCACAACCAACCTCATTCCAACCCCTGCTTTCCAATTCCTGATCTTTTTCCAGCTCCTCCAGGTTCACTCAAATCCCTCCCAGTTACACCCAGCACCCTCAGACTCCCTCCCAGTGCCCTCTAGGATCCCCGGAACCCCATCCCACCCTCCTAACATCCTTCAAACTCCTCAGCCACTATAGACCCCCAATCCATTCTCCCAGTTTAAATCAGGCTATCTCAAACTTTCTCCCAGTTACCCCAGCACAGCCCAATCCCTCTTCCAGCTCCCCCAGCGTCTCCCCCACTCCCCCCACACTGTGGGGTCCGGGCCGTGCCCCAGTGCCGGCTCAGGGGGTGCTCCAGGCTGACGTGCTCCACCTGGAGCTGGAGCTGACCCCGTGCCGGGGGGAGTTTCCAGCAGCACCAGGAGCTGGTAGAAATCCAGTCCCTATTGGGGACCAGGTCGGTGGCCACCACGTGGCTGGAGAGCTCCTGCTGGCCCTGGAACCCGCCCAGCTGGATGTCGGCAGGGTAGAAATCCATCAGGGAGCAGAGCAGGCAGCCGGGGCCGGGCTGGGAGCTCGAGGGAACCAGCGAGATGGACACACTGGCAGAGAGTGGGGACACACTGGGATCAGCTGGGGGGGACTGGGAGAGATGGGAGAGGGCTGGTGTGGCACTGAGAGCGACTGGGAATGAAATTGGAGAGAGTAGGGGAACACTGGGAGAGAGAGTGGAGTGGATTGGGGCAAGGGGAGAAAGAGTGGAGGTTTGGGATTTGACTGAAAAGGATTTGAGAGGGCACTTGGATAGAGGGGAGAGATTTGGGGAGGCATTGGGATGGCAGTGGGAGAGAGGCTGGAGGTCTGGGAGTGGACTGGGAATGGAATGTCTGTGGTCTAAAAGGAATTGGGAAGGACTCTGGTGACACTGGGAGGGACTGTGAGGACACTGGGAGAGACTGGGATGGACTGGGAGAGCAACCGGAGTCCCTTGGGGTGAGTGGACAGGAGGCCACAGGGATGAGTATCTTAGTTTGAGAGACGATTTTAAAAAGCACACTGGAGTGAGTGCTCTCTTCTCTGCAGGGTTCCAATAGTCCCTTTCCACCAATGGGAAATAAATATTAATAGATGAAAGAGGAAAATCTCCAACAGTTTATTAACAAACAATAAGCCTACAGAGCAAAAAAACCTCCCAGACTTCTGGATATTAAATTATCAGACCTTTCCCCACACTCACCAGGGAAAATGACCCAAAATGCCAGAGAAATCCCTGCTCACAACACATTGTACAGGTGGCGCCGCTTCTCCCCCAGGGGAAAAACCAACCAGGGGCTGTCCCGAAGGAGAGGAAAGCCCGGGGCTCGCCTGCCCTTGAACTCCTCCCCAGCCGGGCTCCGCGGGCACGGTCCCGGCAGGCGAAGCAGCGGGGCTGAAGCCTCGGGCTGTTTTCTCTCCCGGCTCGGCCCGGCTCGCAGCGGCTTTGGGCTGCAGCGGCGCCGCTCCGCTCCTGCCGGCGCGGAGCCCCCGGGCTGCGACACAGCAGCTGCTCAGTTCGCCTCCAGGCACGGCAAGGCTGCCCCTGCATCCTCTCCGAGCCAAGAAAAGGGGAAAAATCCTTTGTTTGCTTGGGGCAAAACCGCTTCTCAGCCAAACAGAAACCCACGGTGCACAGAGAGAGCCGCGGAAAACCCGAGCAGCGAGGCTTCAAAACGCCCGCGGAATGAACAAGGAGCCTCTCCCCGCCCCGGCCCCGCACACATCCCCTCCCGGGCTGCCGGGGTTTAGATACAATAACCATTCCTTGGGCACAAAGCAGAGGATCGTGGAATTACCATCACAGTAACTCACTGCAAGAGAATCGTGTACACAATAATCACATGTATCTATCTATCTATAAAAGCATGTACTGCACTCTGGATACAGCAATGTGCTCTAGGACAGGAGCGGAGAGGATGAACGGAAACCAGGAGAGATGGGGAATGTACGGACACAGCAAACCCTCCAAGGGCTTTAAACTCATTCCCAGCTTTTCCGTGTTTCAAGGGCATTGACTGATGGATTTGAATGAACTGAGATGTCACTGTGAAAAGCAGAGCAGTCTGGAACCAGACACTGCTGCTGGAGTCAAAGTCTGGACTTGTCACATCTCAGATTTGAAAATACATTGAATAAAAAACTCCATTTCCCACGACCTTTCCCAGCACGTACCTCTTCGCACATTACAAAATACAATGGAATTATTTCTATAGGGTAAAAAATAAAGTAAAATGAACATTGAAAAAGATAGAAAGTCACGTTGAGAAATACAATATGAAGTGTGTCTAGAAAAGCCGGCTGTGATTTCTCAGGTATTGGGCTCGGTGTCAGCTCCGAGCCGGGCTCTGTCTCCCAGGTGCCCAAGTGCCCGGGCCAGCTCTGAGCAGCCTCTCCCGGCTCTCCAGCCCGGCTTTGCCCCGGCTCTGCCCCGGGCAGGCACTCGGTGTTTCCGTGGTGCCCCTGCCCCGCTCAGCTCCCCGTGCCCTGCAAAGGCGCCGAGGCTGCGCTCGGTGCCCCTGGGTGTCACTGAGCGAGGCACTGACGAGCCCCGGTGCCCGGGCACAGCCCTGAGGGACACCCCTCGTCCCCGGCCTCCCGCGGGACACGGAGCCACTGCCCACAAGGCCCTGGCACGTCCGGCCCGGCCAATTCCTCCTGCCCCGGCCAGCCCGGGCTGCAGCCCCAGGGCTCTGCAGGCCGGGGCTGGGGCTGCCGGCTCCCACCGTGGCCAAAGCCTCCCAGGGCTCTGGCCACGCCAGGGGCTACAGGGACACGAGGCCGGGGCTGCTCCGGGCCGCTTCCAGGCTGTCCCTCTGCTCTTGGGTGCCGGGGGTGGCCCTTTGTGACACGGGCGTGTGTCAGGGCCCTCGGTGATGCGGGACATTGTGGTGCTGTCATGAATGAGAGCGTTTGAGATCGCTTAAAAATCGGTGACAAGGGCATGAACAAAGTCAGATTTAATATTAAGCAACAAATTACAATAAGTTTGTTGGCAAGATTCACTCTACTGCCTACAGGACAGCTGAGGCACAACAAGGGAAAACAAGCAAGAACAAAACCAAACAAAATCCAGGCAACCAAAACAGAAATTAACTGAGAACTCCCTAGGGGAGCGTGGGTGGGTGTGTGCTGTGTTTAGGTGCATGGGACAAAAGAGAGTGCGGGCAAGAATTAAAAGGAACATGGACTAAAAACTTAACAACTCTGAGCAGCACTTTAACTTCTACCTTAATTTGTAACTTTAACTTATACTTTAGGCCCAACAATTCAACAGAGGAACAACAGTGAACTTATACCTAACTTAACTTATAACTTAACCTTAGCAATCCAACAGAGCAATAACACACAGCATTTAACCTAACTTATAGCTATAACTTCCAAGTTGTACTTAGCAACTTAATACAAAAACAACACTTAGCTTATAACTTACATTCAACAACTTAGCAAAAGAACAACATCTAGCAGCATATAAATAAGTTCATAACTATAACTAAACCTTGCTTACAGGCCTAACTTAGATATCCAAGGTACTTCCACATCTAGGAAAGCTGTATTTCTCCCAGATTTGCTATAGCATATGTGCAGGGGCACACACACAGACAGGAACAGTCAGTGCAGGCAATTCCCCTCAGAGCTCAGTGAAATCCTCCCTTCAGATGTTTTTGCATCTCCCACTGGCCGAAGGATGGGGCCTTGAGCAGTGAGGGTATGGGCCCAGTACACGTCGTGTTTCAGCGATCCTCCAGGCACAGCAAAGCCGAGGGTTTGCTGGCTCTGAGAGGCCCCTCAGAGGGAGACTGCTGGTCACAGCACACGGTGGCCCAGGAGAGCTCAAAGGTCTCCTTTTGGATTTCTGCTGATAGGGTCACAAGAGAGTGGGCTCCAGTCATAACAATGTTTCATCCTGGCCTCAGTTTGGGTCAGCACTTTCTCTAGGAGTGGGGGAATGCATCACCACACTGGGATCTCAGGGGTGCCCATGGCCTGGGTGACGCTGGCCCGATGGCAGGCACCCATCAAAGCCACTCTGACCCTGCCTCTCCAGCTGCAACAGTGGGGAGAAAGTTTAACCCAGAGTTCCTGGGATGGTGTAAAAAGGGGAAACATCCCATACCAAACAGCAAAATGTACATCACAGACCCAGCCTGGGCATGGAGAGGAAATTTATTACCAACCAAATCACAGCAGGACAAGAAGAAGGGAAAGAAATCTCTCAAACCCCTTCCCCCTCACCCAACGGGGGTCACTGGGAATCATCCAACACCGATCCCTCCATGGGAGATGGAGCTGGAGCAGAGCACGAAGCTCTTCCCACACTTGGGGCATTCACAGGGCTTCCCTTAGTGGTGGCTCCGTTGGTGTTTGGTCAAGATTGAGCTGTGTGAGAAGCTCTTCCCACACTCAGGACACTCGTAGGGCCTCTCCCCAGTGTGGATGCGCTGGTGGACAGTGAGGGTGGAGTTGTGCTTGAATCCCTTCCCGCAGTCGGGACAGCGGAAGGGCCTCTCCTCTGTGTGAATCCGCTCATGTTTGAGGCGATTGGAGCTGGTGTGAAACCTCTTCCCACACTTGGGACACTCGTAGGGCCTCTCCCCAGTGTGGATGCGCTGGTGGCTTCTCAGGTTGGAGCTCCACTGAAAGCTCTTCCCACATTCCGAGAAGGTGTAGGGCCGTTCCCCTGTGTGGATCACCTGGTGCTTCATCAGATAAGAAATAGTGCTGAAGTTTTTCCTGCATTTTCCACACTCATAGGGCTTCTCCCCAGTATGGACCCTCTGGTGTCGGATCAGCTGGGACCTGTAGCTGAAACCCTTCCCACATTCCAAGCACTTGTGGGGCTTCTCCCCTCCAGGAGGCTTCTCCACCAGCTCTGAGCTCTGCCTGGATCTCCGGCCACCTTCCCGCCTCAGGGAGGGTCTTTCCTCCTCGCAGCTCCCTGGGCTGGGTTTGCAGCCCCTCCTCGTGAGAGATCTCCGGGGCTTTTCTGCCTCCTCCATCCCCGCACACCTGGGGAATGAAAATTCCTGGTTTAGGGGGAAATAACAAGAAGAGAGCTCCATAAACTGGGTGTTCCTCCTTGCCCAAGTTCATCTCTGGAAGTCATTGAGGATCTTATGTCTGTAATAACCTCCCAAACACCAAGATTCCCACTCAAAATCCTCTAGACTTTAAGACACAGATCAAAACCACCCCAAATATATAGATTCAGCAAAAATCCCCTCCAAAATTGTGCTGGGATGAAAGCAAAACCAGTGAGACACTCTAAGTCAGAAATACAATTTTATAGGAAAAAAGAGAAGAGAAATAAAATACATGCAATAGTCGAAAAGAAAACAACTGACAGAATCAGAATACAACCTGACACCCCGCTAGTTAGGGTGGTGGTAGCAGTCCAGATGAAGTGGTATTGTTGAAGTAGTGATTCCAAAGAAAGGTCTGGTAGCTCTTGTCCTCTGGAAACCAATAGGTAAGGGCTGCCTTGGTGTTCCAAATCTCAGATTTTATCTAGGTAGGAAAGGCTTGGCTCCTCCCCCTGGCTGGAGCATCTCCCAATGGGATGATGGAATTTTATCAGTCATGCAGTGGCACTCAATGGCCCATTAACAGAAGATATCTCCCTGGAGGAAGGATGGGTTGTGGAAAAGATAAAGAACACTGCCCCACCTGGTTTTAACAGATGGCCCATTAGCAGAGGATATCTCCCACAGAGATAAGGATCACTGTTCCACCTGGTTTTTTCCACTACTCTTTGTTCTTTTGTTTCTTCCCGGGATCTCTGACTGGTTACTTCATGTTTGCTGCTGATTTCCTCTCCCTTTTGCAGATGAAAATGGTAAAAGTGTCTTTGACCTGCCTTGCTGGATATTGTGAAGAGGAACAGTCATCTACTGTCGGAGAAGGGAGACGCGGACACCAATTCGGTCATCAGCAAAGTCTCGTTTATTGATATGTAAAGTGGCAATTAAATACAGTGCTTAATTAGCTCATGCATATTGCAAAAGCTAAGCTCATCATTGGTTGCCTTGCCATTTGCGTCACTATGCTGATTGGCTAAGTTTGTGGCTACACTTTTGCAATTTTATGGCTAGCAGAGTTCTTTTAGTTCTTCTTTTACAGTCTGTCTTTGTTCATCTTATCACAATTCTACGTGCCTTCCCTTTTACTGTGCCCTTGAGGCTGAGGCCTGCTTTGTTAGCCTGACTAAATTGATCTGACTATGGCCTCTCTCTTCTAGCCATTCCTGCACCAGGCTCTCTACACTTCCCCCGTTTTCTTTTTGAGCGAGAAGATTAGTATGCCAAGCCTTGCTAACAGTTTTTTGGATGAAATTTTGCAAGCAAGTTATCAAGCAAGGAAGCAACAAAGCTAAGCATAAGAATACGCCCAAGATCATGATAGCATACTTAATAATGGTCCGAATCCATTTTCCAAGGCCCAGGCTCTTTAGCCATTCATCAATGTCCCAACCATCTTCTTCCTTTAGGTTATGTAGTCTGTTTTGTATGTCTCGTATCTTTTTGTGAATGGATTCAGAGTGGTCAGATAAATTCATGCAGCACATTCCCTCAACTTCCTCACAACCGTGTCCCTGCGCTAGAAGTAGGAAATCGATGGCTGCTCTGTTTTGCAGTACTGCATGGTTAACACTTGAGACATCCCTGGCCATCATATCTAACACCTGAGAGGTTGTATTGAATTCATCTCTTGCCCAGCACCCCAATTGCTTGGCCAAGGCCATAGCCTTCCTGGCCGCTGCGTGGGGGAGGAGTACAGCAGTTGCTACCTGTCTAAACTCACTCCAAAAGTGTGGTTGCCCTATGTCTGTGCAGTCAAGATCGTGTAAACTGCGTTTTGTTCTATTTGCATTGCTTGCAAGTTGCATGAGAGTAGTTACATTGGGGTGAAACATGGTTAGTTTCCCTAGATAGCAGGGTCCCCCTTGTGGCCTCACTGGAATACCATTCCAGGCACGATCCCCACAAATTAAAAATATTCCTGGGGGTAGTGCTCTTGCCTTTGTGATGTACCTACCGTTACATTTGGGGTAGAGTTGAGTATGAATTGTTGATAGACTAGTAAGGGCCGAATCAAGGGTTGCCCAATACTTGCGGTGTGTGTTAAAGTTTTTGTTTTCTAGGGGCAAAAAACTAAACCATCCTCCTGCGTTTTTCCCCATTGAGGCGTTAGTGCTTCCAAAGAGATCAATCTCCTCCGGAGGAGAGGCTAAGGTTCTATTCAAAGCTAGGACAAATTCACATTGCCAGCATCCATCATGTTGTGAGGGATAAATGCTAAGGTAGGCACAGCCTTGTAATAAATCGTCATCTCTCTTTGCAGGCAGGTTACTGTTATTAAGATACCCTGCAAACTCTCTTGGCTTCCAGACTGGTAATCCTACAAGACAAGTTTTGAAGGGGTTCTGTGCTCCCCCTAAGCTTAAGCAGATTGATTCTTGCTTTGTTATGTTAGCAAATGTTACCCATACATTTTTTCTAGGTGTGTGCTCCATTGGAAAAGCATTTGTGTAAGTAAAGTTAGTAAGCATAAGCAGTATAACGAGTATCATTTTCGTTGCTTACGTAGCTTCTTCCTTCTATACTTTGGATTTTCTGCTGCTATGTGCCACTGCTTTACTTCTTCTATGCACTGGTCTAACACTTCTTCTGGGTCGGTACCTGGCTTAACTGGCCCTACCCGAGGGAAAGGCAGATGTGGCACTTTATGCATACACCTGGCAGCAACAATGCGAGATCTTGCGTTGATGCGCTGCCTCCAGAGCCACTTAGTAGTCGCCCATCGGGCCCAAGCTAACATAAGCTGTTCTGGTGCCTCATATACACTCTGGAGCTGTGCATATGGTACCCCTGCTTCTTCCTCTAGGGCTGTACCCCAGTTTGAACGCCTTATGTCTTCACCCTGACACTTTGCACACCATAAATTAGATACTACTTGTTGCCTTACCCACGAGCAGTCCCCACAGCGCCCACACTCTAAAGCCACCCAAGCCTCACACCACGACCCTCCACATGCGCAACATGGACGGTCATTGAGGGGCTGTTCTTCCTCGTAGGCGTGGATCTCAATCCAATCGGCCCAGTCCAATGGCGGTCGCTGCAGTGCTTCACGGGCTACGCGGCTATACCGTCCCAGCTCTTGTAAATAGGGCTGCAAGGTCACTGCTATTTTCTGATGAATCCGTTCCCGGTCGTTTGGTGTCAATCGTATCCCCAGGAATCTTTCCGCCCACTCGGTCATTTAGAATGGGCTTCACCCATCTAGCAGGGACCCAAACTGTTCCTGTGGGAGTAGAAACACAAACATAACCTCTGCCCCAGTATATTACCTCAGCGGGGCCATTCCATACTCCTGTCTTTGGATCCCGGTATTTTACCCACGCTTTTGTGCTTTCTTCCTTGTTACTTTCCCTTTTTCCTCTATGCCTAATTGCAGGCGGCTCTGATTCTTCCCCAAACACACACAAAAAATTCATGACATAAAGAACCTTAGCTAACCTTTCTTGTGGATCATCTATGGATTTGTGCTTGAGTAGGTACTGTTTGAGTGTCCCATTGGCTCTTTCTACTATGGCTTGTCCTGTGGGTGAGTGTGGTACTCCTGTGATGTGTTTGATTCCCCAGAGTCTCATAAACTGGCTTACTCTTTTGCCGACATAGGCTGGTCCATTGTCGGTCTTTATTTCCCTAGGCATTCCCATGACTGCAAAGCAACTTGTTAGGTGCCTTATTACATGGATTGCCTTTTCTCCTGTTTGTGCGGTAGCCCAAATGTACTTGCTGTAGGTGTCTATTGTGACGTGTACGTATTTGAGCCTACCAAATTCTGCTACGTGTGTAACGTCCATTTGCCAAATTTCATTACTTTCTAGACCCCGAGGATTTACCCCACACCCAAGACCCACCCCACTGTTGTGATGACTACAGGTGGGACAGGCTCTCACTATTGCTTTAGCTTCTTGTATGCCTATTTTGAACTCGCGCACCAATCCCTTAGCATTCTGGTGAAATCGTGTGTGTGACTCTCTTGCCTCAATCCCCCTATCATCTGCTACATTCATAACCAATCTATCTGCCCTGGCATTGCCCTCACCCAAGCCTACATCCCACTTGTGGCTTCTGATGTGTATGATACAATAAGGCTTAAACCTTGCCCCTACTGCTCGCTTTAGCTGCAGTAAGAGTTCATAGAGTCTTTTGTTCTGCACCTCTTTCACAGAGGCGTCTTCAATTCTCTGTGCTACTCCTGCAACATAAAACGAGTCAGTGACCACATTCAAAGGCCCTTGCAGTTCACTTAGTGCCCACACAACAGCAAGCAATTCCAATGTTTGTAAACTGTCCTCTGGAGCAGCGTCTATTATCTGCTTTTTCCATCGAGGGCCTTCTTTCCAGGTGATGGCTGCCCTCCTCGATTTCTTTCCGGCATCCGTGAATGCTGTGATGGCACCTGCTATCGGTTGTTCCGATCGTGTTGGCTTTGATACCCAGTCCCAATTTCCTAACCACTGAAGGTGACGTGGTGTCAGTGATCCTGTGTTGACTGCTGCTCCAGCTTCCAGCAAAGCCGTTTGTAAGTCCTCAGAGTTGAGGAGGTACCAATCTAAGTCCTCCTTTTTCATGGGTAGGTGGATTGCGGTCGGGCCTGTTCCGGTGATTTCCAGAATCCTTACCCGACCCTTACGAATCAAGGTAGCTACTTGTTCAATTTTTGTACTGATTGTCCTTTTTGCTTGTAAAGGTGGGGTTATCCACTCTAGTACCTGTATCTCCCCCGTTTTCTTTTGTGTCTGTGTAAGTGCTCCAAGTAGATGATCAGGAGTATTCCAAATGGTGAGGTCTATAGGTAATGATACATCTCGGCGGGAGACAAATCCTTCATTGACGCAGCGAATAATGCCATTGAGAGCGTCTTTTTGTTGTGGTGTCATGGTTACAGGTGTGGTTGGATCGGTCCCCTTGAGCAGTGGCCTGAGGGATTCTAGCAGAGAGTTGGGTATCCCAACAATTGGTTTGAGCCACTGTAGATCTCCTAGTAAGCGTTGTGCTTCATTTAGATTGGTGATTTTTGTTGCAATTTGAAGTTTTTGCGGCCGTACGATTTGATTTGTAATAGTCCATCCCAGGTACTTCCATGGTGTAGATTGCTGTATCTTTTCTGGAGCTATCATGAGAGATGCTTTTGCTAAGGTGTTTCGAATTTCCTGCATTTGAATATCTGTAAATGCTATTTTTTGGGCGAATAGGATGTCATCCATGTAGTGGTAAATAATTGTGTCGGGCCATTTTAGTCTTAGGGGTTGCAAGGCCGCATCAACATATAATTGGCACAAAGTAGGCGAGTTTTTCATACCTTGTGGGAGAACAGTCCATTCATATCTTTTGTCAGGTTCCCCCCTGTTAATTGCCGGTAGGGTAAATGCAAATCTTTTTGTATCCTGGGGGTGTAAGGCTATAGTAAAAAAGCAGTCCTTTAAATCAATAATTAAAAGAGGCCAATGTTGTGGGAGCATGGCTGGATTGGGAAGTCCCGGTTGTAATGCTCCCATTGCTTCCATTTGATCATTTACTGCTCTTAAATCATGCAGAAGACGATATTTCCCTGATTTCTTTTTAATCACAAAAATTGGCGTGTTCCATGGGCTTGTGGAAAGTTTTAAATGTCCTTGTTGAAATTGATCTTCCACGAGTTGATGTGCTTGTATTAGACTTTCCCTTTTTAGAGGCCATTGCTTAACCATTACCGGTTCATTGGTAGTCCAGGTGATTGGGATTGGGAAAGTCCAAGCAATGGCAATTACCCCAAAGGGTGCTCGTTGGATAGAACAACCCCAAGCTGAGCTAAAATGTCTCTTCCAATTAGACAATGTACCATGGGTGGTAATGCAACTACTGATAACACAGTTACCAAGTCCTGCCCATCTATAGTAACCCTTATTGGGGGCGTTTTCTTTGCGAGGGTGAACCCTCCGACGCCCGTCACGGTATCCGTGGTTTGTAACGATGGCCAATCACAGGGCCATTTTTCTGGAGAAACAATGCTGGTATCTGCTCCAGTGTCTAAAAGTCCCATCATTTTTATTGTACGTCCTGCATAGGTGAACCTCACCTCTTTTTTGGGTCTAGTATTGAGATCCATTGTGAGCAGAGCAACACCAGAGGATCCAAAACCTTGGTCCTTGCGCGGGGTTTGTGTTTGTGGTTGAACACCCCGGCTTAACTGTGGAAGTGGAATAAATTGAGCAATACGTTGATTTGCCTCAATCGTTAGAGGAGGAAAAGGAGTATAGACTATTATTTGTATTTCCCCAGTGTAGTCTGCATCGATGACACCTGGTAGTACAAACAGTCCTAAAATGGAGCTCGATGAGCGTCCCACTATTAGTCCTCCAAAAGCTTGTCCTTTAATAGTTACCGGGCTTTGTACTCCAGTTGGGACTTTAGCGGGGCGTGTTGTTAATAATGATGTTTTTATTGCGGCTGCCAAGTCGAGTCCCAGGCTCCCTGTTGTGGCTGGTTGCAGACAGGAGATGGCGCTGATGCTACGGCGGCTACTTGTGTCTGGGCGCGGCTGCCGGGCGCGCTCCGCCTGGAGTTTCCCGATTTGCGGCGACAAGCTGACGTGTTGTGCGTGTTGTTCTGGCAGTTCTGGCACCACACTCCTGAGGCTCGGCAGTCTCGTCGAAAGTGGCCCCCGTTTCCGCATCTAAAGCATCGCGCCGAAGGAGGTCGGTGGTTGTTCGCTGCGGCCGGTGCTGCTGTGGAAGCACGGAGCGGGGCAAGAGCAGCTAGCACCTGCGACTGTGTGGATTCAGCTTGTTTCTGCAGCCCTAAGCCTATTTCTTTTAGTGCATTAATTAAGAAAACCTGCGACCCTGATGGCTGCAGCGCCATTCTTTCTAATGCTTCTTCTATCGTCCAATTAGCTCCCAGAGTTGACAATACCCTCTTTGTTGCCTCATTGCTATTTTGTAACGCACATTGCTTTAACATCGCCCCTCTCATATACTCTGGAACTCCTGCCCTGTCGATAGCAGCGGTAGCCTTATCTACAAAGTCCCCAAAGGATTCCTCCCTTCCTTGTTTTATTCCCATATACATGGGTATACCTGAGCTATCTTTCACCTGATCAATAGCAGTTCTTACGATACGCATGGCTTCTCTAACCCTGTCGGCCCCCGGGAGTAACTGAGTTTCTGACCTGCGAAATACGCCCACTCCCATTAACTCATCTGCTGTGATTCCAGCTAACGGATCACCTTCACCCCTTGGTGTTGCAACTGCCTCGGTAACAAGAGCTTGCCAGTGAGCGTTAAATAGCATCTGCTGATGTGGTGTGAAAATCAATTTAGTTATGCTTTTTAGATCATTTGGCAGTAATAGATATGTGTCGAATAGATAGTCTAGCATTTGCTTAGCTGGCTCGCTGCGAAAACCGAACTGACTCACTGTCTGTCGTAACTGTGCTAGCAACTTCCAATCAAGTGGTTCATACTCTCCCACTTGTACAGCTTGTCCTTGTTGGTTTACTCCCTGTGTGTATGTTACAGGAAAGGTCCAGACTTTGACTGCGCTCACAGCGGCGTCATCCCCAGTCTCCAGGCCGTGTCTAGCTAGCATATTCCACGCCTCCCTCCTCTGCCTTGCCACTTCCCCCCGCAGGTCGCTTTCCGCCCTAGGGACAGGATTTGGCTCACTGGCAGGTTTAGGGATGCTAGGTTCAGGCCGGCAAGGGGATTCTACGCCGCAAGGTTGGGATATTTCGCCCTCTGCAATTGCCTCCGCTGCTTTGGCAGCGTTATTCCCCAGTTCTTCTGAGGGGGGTGCAGAGGGCCAAGTGCAACTAGCCCCATCGGCCATTTCTGCCACGTCTCTAAGAATAGGTATTTCAACCCTTCTTGTGCTTGGTGCAAGGGGCTCATTATCGCCATACTGAGCATTTCTTTTATATGCCTCTACTGCCTGCTGTGCCGCCCTTTTCTCTGCCTGTTGCTTCAGGAGTGCGTTATGAACTACCTGCCAGATTTTTCCCAACTTCTTTGCCGTCTTATCATCTTCTAATACTGCCTCCCACAGTACATCTCCTAACTTACGCCACTCATTTAACTCATGCACACTATGAGGGTTAGTGAATAAGCCTTTAGCATAACCCCAGGCTAACAACCCCGGTATGTCCTTCCTGGGATTAAGCTCTTTTAGCCCTATCTTATCTATATGTGCTATAAATAAATCATATGCTGCTTGCCTGTCCATTTTTTACCGTCGGCGCCGTTGCAACTCTCCGGCTTCGGCAGCACGTATGGCCCAGGACCACCTCTGTAGCTCCTGAGGGTGTCTTTCCTACGTCGTTTGACACCGACCCGGTTGCAGCAGGCCCCAAACTCAACTTCACCGATCGTGGCGCGTTCTCCCCCGTTTTCTTTTCAGCGACGGAGGGACAGCGTCGGGGTCACCATTTGTCGGAGAAGGGAGACGCGGACACCAATTCGGTCATCAGCAAAGTCTCGTTTATTGATATGTAAAGTGGCAATTAAATACAGTGCTTAATTAGCTCATGCATATTGCAAAAGCTAAGCTCATCATTGGTTGCCTTGCCATTTGCGTCACTATGCTGATTGGCTAAGTTTGTGGCTACACTTTTGCAATTTTATGGCTAGCAGAGTTCTTTTAGTTCTTCTTTTACAGTCTGTCTTTGTTCATCTTATCACAATTCTACGTGCCTTCCCTTTTACTGTGCCCTTGAGGCTGAGGCCTGCTTTGTTAGCCTGACTAAATTGATCTGACTATGGCCTCTCTCTTCTAGCCATTCCTGCACCAGGCTCTCTACAATCTACTGCAAGTGGAAGTGTCACAGGTGGAGCAGAGTTCTGTGAGTGCTGTATCAAACCAGACCTCGTCAGACCTGCCAGAACAACTGGTCCATGCTGCCCTTCACTGCTCTGCCTGTTCCCCACTGTTTCATGCCAGAGTAATTTAACTGCTGTTAATTGGGTGTGTGTTTCACTCGAGCCAGTGCAGCAGAACCAGCAGAAAGCAGCCCCAGAATGAATGGGGCTCTGCAGAGGAGCCCCAGACTATTCATCAGCCTGCCCGCAGAACTGGCTCCAACTCTGAACCCTTGTGACCACACTCTGAAGAAGACACACTTCTGATATTTCTGAGGCACTTATGACTGAGACACTGCATGTGCTTGTGCAGGTAAGAATCCCAAAGTTCTTTCTGTCAGGAAAATTAATCCACAAACACCAGAGATTTATGTCCAAAAAGGAGACAGAGGAGTCCTTTTTGCTTCATTCAAATAAAGGGAGAGGCCATTGGACATTCCCCTGGGATCTCTCCAATTTTTGGAGGACGCAGCCTCCTTTTTATCCTATTTTCCCGGCTGCATTTCCCTCTCTCTTTCCCCTTTGGCTGAGGTACTTGAGAGGCACAGACTTCCCGGAACGCCTGATAAATGAAATTCTCCTCTAATGTATAACCCTCCCTTTTAATTTTTAATTCTTATAGAATTCATAGTTTTGCCCCCGTTGCTTCTTTCATCTTTCGATATCCAATTTGATTTATCAGCAGCCCTACAGTTTGTTTGTAAAGGCAAATATCTTTTTCCATTCATCAATTAGTGGAATCCATCCCATTGTTTCTTTTATCTCTCAGTGCTAGCCTTATCCACCAGCAGATCCACAGCTCATTTGTAAAGACAAATTCAACATTCCTCTCAGCTTTGATTTCCCCCAAAATGGGAAAACTGCCCCAAACCCCAGGGGATGACTGGACGGGAGAGATTTCTGGCAGAAAACTCCAAAAACTCAGAGCAGCATAATGAGAAGTAAATGGAGACCCTTCAAACCAGCTTTCCACACGCCTCCCTCCTTCCAGCTGCACCTCCTACCTCGGCAGTGCAGGGTGTGAGAAACATCGCTTGCTCTTTTAAAACTTTCAGCAATTTCTTAAATCTTAGAAAAATACAGCAAAAGACTGAATTAGGAGAAAAATCAGCACTGGGAGCACAGGACTAAACCACCACGTGCTCCCCTACAGAATGGATGTTCTGCCTTTTATGCCCCTGGGCCCTCCCAAAGTCTTGTCGCCGAACTCCTTCCCTGCCGTCCATTGCTGGAGACTCCTTTCTTACATCTGCACTGGAGGTCAGGTGTAGGAACAAGCCGGCCCTCCCCAAATGCCCCGACTGCCTGAGCCATGTCGTGACAACAATGCAAGGGGGAGGGAAAGAGGACTATGGGAGGATATATTACAATAACACCATTATACATCCACAAAACTTATCTTAACATACACACACTGTTCATCCTTTAATTGTGAGAGCCAACCACCACATTGCTCATCTGTAACAACAGCGACTGCACTGGCCCCCCTAGATCAGAGGGGGATGGAGCCAGTGCCAGTCCACCCGAATCGGTGGGGGTAGAGACTACCCCCTGCCCACCTGGGTATTGCATCACCCTAATACATATTTACAAAAGGCTATACATATTCAAACATTTTAACATAGTTCCTCTCTTGTCCCACCTTTTTGAAGCATGTGCAGTTGTCCCAGTCCTGATCATTTGTTACTTTTCAATACATTCAACAGGTGTGAATTCCTTCACTGGTTAAATGTTAACATTACAACAACTCTTCACCAACATTCACAACACAACATTCGCATTAAAAGATGTCTAAACTTTAGGAAAACTTCTTTTACAAAAGTCAACCTTAGAAAACACATAGTATTCCCTCTAACAATTCCTAAAGCCCACAGTGTAATATATTTATCACAGTGGCCTTGAGATTAGAGCCAGGCTTGAGCTAGGGAGTGTGATTGGGGCTGCCATTGGGTTTAGGACTAAGAACGGTCTTGGCCTTAGGGCAGGAATTGGGGCTGAGTTTGGGAATTCAAGATGAAGCTGGCATTGGAGTGTGGGCTGGCACTCAAAGCTGCACTTAGGGTTTGAGACTGACATTGGGGTTGGGCTTAGAGTTGCAATTGGGGCTGGCTTTGGGCTTAGGGCTAAACGTGGCATTTGGTTTAGGGCTGAGCATTTGGTAGGGGCTGGAATTGGGGCTGGGCTTTGTGGTTAGGTCTTGGGTTTATATTAGAGCTGGAATTGGGGTTAAGGCTAAATGTACCATTTGCCTTAGGCCTGGCCTTGAGATTGAGATGGCAGGAGCTGGGCCTGGGAACTGCTGCCTTTGGAGTTGCATCTCCTCCTCCCGTGGCCGCTGCTCAGAGCCCAGAAGTGCTCTGAGAACTTGAAGTTGTGGCAGCTGGGTTAGAGCCTACATGGGAGGAGGAGAAGGTTCACCAGAGCCCTTCTCCTGCCGTGCCAGCTCCAGGGCAAGGAGTGCAATGGAAGCCAGCCAATGTCCAAACCCCATCTGCTCTGCCAGTTCCTGTGGGAATGAGCTGCTGCAGAGGGGAAGATTTGGGTGGGAATGTGGTTCTCTAAGAAGGCCATAACTAAATGCTTGCATGGGGGTTTTGGCTTCTGGAGCAGTGGGGTAGGGCTGTTGTTGGTTCCTACTCCTCCATCTCATGATGATGTAAGGGGTGAGGGATGCCATGTGTGCTGTGCACTGGCAGTGATCCTCAAGAAATCCTTCGAATCCTCTCCTTCGAGCTCGTCAAGTTCCTGGAAATGACAGGACAGAAAAAAAAAATTTAAAGGTGCTCAGAGGTCCAGCTTGGTCTCTCTTTGACCATTCCTTTGAGACAACACTGTCTGCTCCCACCACAAAGGCACAGAGGGTGCTCTTTGTCCCCACCAGTGGGAAGTGGCTTTGCTGACCCCACTAAGAGTGCTAGAAGATAAGTCTGTGAACTAAACAGTTGAATATTGCCTAGAGGGGGGTAGCAGGCAGTAGATGTGCCACCATTCTCTTTCCAGGACCCCACTGGGAGTACTTGAACTATCGACGATGAGAGAGAGACGGGGACACTGAATGGTGATCAAAATCCAATTTTTACTGAGCACTACATGTGCTTATATACCATTTACAGGAAGGCTGGTAATATTTTACTGCAATCACATAGACAAACCTTACATAGACAAACTCTCACATAGACAAACTTTACATTTGGACTCAGTAAAATCTTATTTCCCATAACCCAGACTTGATCCAGTCCTCTTGCAGTCAGATCTCTGTTTGCTCTTGCCAGGCATCCTCGCTGTCAGGCTGCATTTGCTGATTCAATCTGCAGTACTCTCAGTCTCATTTGCATTACCCATATCCACATCTCCCCCGTTTCTTTTAACTAAAAATACACTCTTAAGCGATTTGTCTATTAAATTCTTAACACACTGTAAAATACAAGGAATAACTACTACAATGCATAATATGATGCCTAATACATACAAACCTATTTTAACTAAATTCCTGACCCAGCCAGTGAGACCCCAGTGCTCTAAGAGCCAGTTCAGCCAGTCGTACCCATTATCTACCAGAAGTTTATTCACACCTTCTTTCAGGGCTTGAATGCTGGCATAGATGGGCTGGGAGTGGTCAGAAAGGTTAAGGCAACACATCCCATCGAATTCCTCAGCCACAGGCGGCGGCGGAGCTCGGAGGCGGCCCCAGCGCAGGTGGGAGCCGCGCTCGGTTGTGCGGGGGCTCGGGGCTCGCTGCGGGCCGAGGGGGCGGCAGGGGGCTCTGGCGGGTTGGTTGTGCCGGTGCCGGCCCGTGTTGGCGCTGGGCTGAGGGCGCTGCGGGAGCGGCTGCCCGCGGTCTCCTTCCCGCTGGGGCCTCGGCAGGAGCCGGTGCCGGAGCAGCGCTGGCTCGTCCCGGTTGCTGTGGGTGGCACAGAGGTGTCTGCCCTGTGCCCGGGGCTGTGCGGGAAAATTCCCGTGGCCAGAGGTTTGTGTGCCCGCAGGAGACAGAGGAGTCCTGTAAAAGTGACTTTATTGGTGAACAAAGAGAGAGGCCATGCGTCATTTGCCATGCGGTCTCTAAAACGCAGCCTCCTTTTTATCCTCATTTTCCCGTTTGCATCTCCCTGTCCCTTTCCCGACTGGCTGAGGTACTTTGACGGTTCAGACTTCCCGATCCACCTACTGCATGTCCCTCTTAACATGCACTCCTACTACGATATTAATCTTACTGCTTTCAATCCCTCATTTTCTCATTTTCTCAAGAATTGCCTTTACTAACTTTCAATTTCCATTGACTCAATTTCTTTTCCTGTGTCCTCTTTGGCGCAAGGTGTCGTGCATGGTAAAAAGCTGAGAGTTGCTGCAGCACGTCAGAGGAGCAGCATTCGTTTAAGCCATGGTCTGCCAGGAAAACACGAAAATTTGTCCCATTCCCATCCTTTCTCCGGAATACGAGCTATTTTCTTATTTCCTTTGCTATCTGTTTAACCACTTTTCGGTTATCATCTGTTTGCAAACAGCCGTTTGCGTCATTTAATTTTCCACAAACTCCTCCTTGTTCTGTAAATAGATAATATGATCCCATCCCATGGTGAAATGTCTCGTTCCTCATTTCAGCGGCTTGGTCAGCAGGAAGGTCAGGAGCTGGAGCTGTCTGCTTGGTTATTATTTCAGGGATACTTTTAAACCTAATTATGCCACTCAAATTATGGATGGGTTTTCTGTGTCCTGATATGAATTCGTTAGGGATCCCAGGGGCTGGTCCATGGTGTTGTAGGATTTGTTCTGGTGGCCGTTCATCTTTTTCCCTTTTTGGGGTGCTCCCTCCAGCCAGGTCTGCATCAATTGAACACTTTTATCTTATGAAATGATAAAATGTTTGGATTCTCAAGTGATTTCTCTGGACTAGCAAAAACACCTCATTGCTTTGGGGAGAGGGATGATCCCCCCCCTCACACACTTTTTTTCTTGAAATTTGCTCAATATTCTCCGTTTGCTGTTTCCCTTTGCAGCTTAACCAATTTCTGTTGCAGTCAGATATCCTCACTATGGGCTCTGCCTTTAGTTGTGCAAATTCCATCTGTGCAAGCAGGCAGAGCTGGGGGTGAGGGGCAGATGGACTCAGGGAAATTCCTCCCCCTGGCAAGAAGGCCCTGGGGCATTGTCCACACTTTTCCAGAGCAATGTTAATTTGCATTTCTAAAACTCCTCTCCTGGCTGCCTGGAACTAGGATTTTCTTCCAGAGCAGCCTTTAGGTGATTCACACGTCCACGCTCACAACCTGCTTTATTTTTCTTTATTATTTTTTTTAACGATTTTTTATTAACAGTTTATGCGTTAAAGCCTCACCATTTGTACTCTTCTAGGTTTGCAAAATGCAACTTAAAGGTGAGCTTCTAAAGATCCATTCCGAAATTCTGCCGTCATTAAGAGCCACCACAAATATATAGAAAAATATTCCAATGCAATCAAGTCTTTTCTGCCTCTTCTCCTAGGAGTAAAAATTGCTTGTCACACCCCTGGCCCAAACCTAACTGACAATCTAAAAGTAGGATTAATGTGAAAAATTTTTCTCATGGTGTAATCTTGTCACTGAAACTGCAGGGCCAATAAAAATCTCTCCAACAATATCTTTAGTGTTAGAGAGTTAAGGCATTACTTGATCCTGGTCAGGATGTGCAACAGAAGTAATTTCATCCACACATAGCCCGGGTGTGCAGAGAAAATCATTCCATGACATGTGAGTTTTACTAGATTTTCCCTTAACTTTTTACAGTCCGAACCCATTGAAATCCATTGGTTTAGTGTTCATTGCTTTAAAGTTGTGTAGTTCTTAGTGTTTGGTTTCCTATTGCACACGGATTTCTCCTCTTGTGATGTTAATTAGATCCACATTCCTGGATTTCATTTTCAGTCTTTTCCAGACCAGGTGTCTCCATCTGGGCCAGGGGCAGTGTCTGGGGTGGGTGTTCCTTGATGTTTGCTGGTGTTTTGTTCATGTTTTGTTGAATGTTGTTCTCTTTGTGGATATGTTTTGGGCTATTCCCAGTCTGTTGAGATGTTAAACTCATCTCTCTTGAGTGGTGCCACATCTCTTAAAAAAAACCTTTTAAAATTTCTTTCCTGAGAGAAAGGCAAACCCAGCCTGACTAGTAAAATGGAATATAAAAAAATTTTAAATTTGGTATACTTTCCAACAATGGAATCGCAGGCAGCCCAGTGTGTGAGTGTAATTGAGAGGCAGATTCCTGGGTGGATGCTGTGAACAGCAAAGTGCCAAGGCAGGCTCTGTGCCAGCCCAGCTTCCTGTGGCAGAGATTTCACAAGAGACAGGATTCTGGCCACAGACTGCTTGAAATATACATCCCTTATCTCCAGCCCGCACTAGGGGGAGAATTCCCAGGGTAAGGAATTGCAAAGATCAATTCCAAGGGAGATAATTGAATATCTGCCCTGGCTCTGGCCAAAGGTTATAATGGCCGGATGCTTGGCCTTCAGCCAAGGGCACACACTGACTCAGAAAACACTTCCTAAATGCAGCAACATGTTGCATATTCATAGACCTTCATGCATTATTCAGAATCATTCTCCCTGATACCGAAATAATGAGAAAAAGGACTAATGTAGATATAGTAGTAGTCATGCTAAGGCTTAGAAAACTGCAGTTCTCGGACAGGCCCTGGGAACCAGCCCTGGGAATGAGCTGGGGACTGTGGAAACAATAATTAAAGATAATTAAAGAATTTAGTGGAGCATATAAGAACATCTAGCGACTTTCAGGATAAGGCTAAAGTATAATAATAAATAAAGGGTTCTGGTGATGGGAAAACATGCAAGGGGGAATTAAAGGGGGGTAGCCTATAGTTTTGAATAGACAAGCATGCAAAATTTATAACTTTTAGGAATGATATCTACAAGATTTATGTATCTGTATTGTCTTAAAGAATGTGTACCTCTGCACGTGGACTACTTTGTAAAAAGGTATAAAAAACCTGACGAAAAAGGGAACTGTGGGACCCTGACTTTGGACGCGAGTCCGCAGGTTCCCTGGGCCCTGAATAAAGCACCGCATAAACTGACACTCTGTTAGTTTGTGTTCTGTTTGGGGCATCGGGCAACATCGCCAGACCTGTAAATCGTTATTTTTTCCTTCCTGGGATTCTGGTGTCCCATAATCCAGGAATGTGAAGAATTTCCTGATTATCTTTTTTACCATTCTCTGATTTACTTACATGAACAAAAGCTTTTTACATCAAAATGTTGTAATTACAAAAAATATATTTACCACAACTATTTCTAAGTTCTGTTAATCGCAGAGCTAAAATAAACTATGTTCATACAGCAAAGTTTTCCAAGAGATAGCATTCATTTTAATATTTGCAAAAAGACAATAATATAATATGTACTTATAACACACGTAGAATCCCAATTTCTTTCCTGAGTCTGGAATAGTCATAGCTGTGGCACCAATCATTTTGTTATTTTTCATTTTCTCAGCTTTTGTTCCCTTTCTTCTGTCCATACCCCAACCTTGAGGCTATTGGGGTTTAGAAAGTGATACAATGTTATGGGTAGAACAGAGAACTCTCAATTCAGGTCCTGCAGTTTCCTATTAATGCTCAGAATTCTTGCACCTCCTTTTCAGTCCTGGATGACTTCTGAGACTCCCCTGACCCCCTCTAGTTCAAGATACCACAAACCTTCAGACAAAATATCTCACAAATATTTAACTCTTTTCTCTAGCATTTGGTCTTTTTTTTTTTCAAATACTGAAAGATTATTTTTAGGCTGAACATTCAGCCATTTCACAGAGGCTTCTTCTACCACTTCTTGTCCTCCTGATTGCAGCAAGTCATCCACATCCTGCATTAACCCAATCCCTGGGGGTGGGGTAAATTCTTGTGATATTTTCTGCAAGGCTTGCCCCAATAAGGCTGGTGCTTCCGTGCATCCCTGCAGAAGGACCGTCCATGTCTTTTCCATTTTCCCTGGAAAAACAGTGACCCCATGGGCACAGGAGCTGTAGGAATTCTGCCACGGCCTTTGCCTTCCCCTTGGCCTTTTCCTCCTCCCTTCTTGCATTCCCCTGCTGTGTCTTTGTGACCAAGTGCTCCAGGGGCTTCTTCTGCCCCTCCTGCAGCCCCCTCAGTGCCTGGGGGTGCTCATCCTCTGACAGCTGCTGAGCTTTCTGCTAAATCATTCCTTTCTGCAGTGACCCAAGGAAAATGCTTAAAAGCTGATCTGGATGCTTGCACGTCCAATGCCCATTTCCCAGCTGTTCCTTTTTCCTGCTGCTCCTTGTGCTGTGGCTGCCGTGGCCAGCCCGTATCCCAGAGCCGGTGCCTGTCCTGCCGCAGTGTCCAAACGCGGCCCCCCCGGCGGGCAGGGCCGGCAGCTCCACGGGGCCGGGCAGCGGCCGGGGCGTCCCGCAGCCTCCTGGGGGCCGGGGGCCACTGCCGGGCCTGCAATTGCCGGGGGGTGCTGGGCTCAGGCAGCGCCCGGCGCTGAGCCCCGGCTGCCCCACAGCCCCGGCCCGGCCCCGCAGCTCCCCACAGGCCCCCAGCCCGTGCTCCCGGTGCCGCCCCTCTGCGCCCGCTCCTGCCGCTGCCCAGCACAGAGAAACCCCCTGCAATCCTGACCTCCTTGTGTGCCTGTCCTGGCAACCGGGGATACAAAGGATCTGCATCAGCTGGGAAATTCTGAGGATAAGAGCCTGCTGAAAAACATCCCCATCCTCAGTATTTTTCTCTTCCTCCTCTCTTCCATCATTCCTTTTCTTCCCACGTAGATTGCTCCTGCTGCTTCTTGACTGAACCATATTCCTGCACACTGCCCTTCACACAATCCTTTCCCAGCACACCAACAGCATCCATCCCTTGTTATATCAATCTGTTCTGGACTTTCCTGATTGCCCCCCTGAGTGTCCATGTCCGTGATTACCTCTGGGAGAATGTGCAAACTCCCTCAACATGCTCCCAAGGGACCCTTCAGAGATATTTTGGGATCATCATCCCTTTGGCCAGGAGCCCTTCGTGGCTTTCCCTTTCTACCCTCCATGGGTGTTCTGCCATGTTTAGTCCCCGAAGATCCCACTGTAGTCACTGCTGAGATTTTCAGTGCTCTCTGGCTGCCGACTCTTCCCAGCCCCCTGATCTGTCACTCGTCTGTCTCCTGGCCCCAGCGCCCCCCGGCAGGGGAATTTGGGGAGGTGGGAGGGGGGGAGCGCCAAGGCCGGGCCCCCCCGCGCTGTGGTGGCGGCAGCGGCTGCAGTGGGGAGCGAGTGCGGGCGGGAGCGGCCGAGAGCCCAGCGCTGCCCCAGCCCGAGCTGCCCCAGCTCCATCGCTGCCCCTGCGCTGGGATGCTGTGGGTTTGGGGGGAAGAGGGAGCCGGCAGTGGCTGCTGGGCCTGGGGGCAGCAGGAGAAGGGAAGGAGAAGCAGGGTTGAAGAACAAAAGGATCAAACGATGCACATGGGAGGAGCAGGTGGGATTGTGCAGGAGAAAGAGGAATAATGGGAGGAAGAGGAGTGTGAGGAAGAGCAGGGACACCAGAGGAGGAGCAGAAATGGGAAGCAGCACAATGTTCCACTCCTCCCTGTATCTGCAGCCTCTGCCCCAGCCCCAGGAGCGTTGCTCCCGCCACATGCAGCAGGTGACTGAAGAGGACCATGCATGATTTTCACAGGGCTGAATCTTGGTGTTTCTGAGCTTTATTGGACTAAATGTTGGTGCTTTGATTTTTTTGCTGGGGCTGAATCTTTATATTTTGGAAGGGATTTGGGCTGAAACTTTCTTTTTGGGGATATTTTCATCTGTGTCTTGATATTTGGATAATTTTTGTGCTGAATCGTTGTGTTTTGGAGGTTCTTATAGACACAAGATGCCCAATGACTTCCTGAGTTGCACTTTGGAAGGAGGAACCCTCAGCCCAAGGTGCTCTCTTGTGTTTTCCTCCAAACCAGGATTTTTCATTCCCAAGGCATTGGCAGATGGAGGACGAGGAAACTCCTGAGAGGTCCCTCTCGAGAAGGAGCTGCAAACCCAGCCCAGGGAGCTGCGAGGAGGAAAGACCCTCCCTGAGCCGGGAAGGCGGCCGGAGATCCAGGCAGAGCTCAGGGCTGGTGGAGAAGCCTCCTGGAGGGGAGAAGCCCCACAAGTGCTTGGAATGTGGGAAGGGTTTCAGCTACAGCTCCCACCTGATCCAACACCAGAGGATCCACACAGGGGAGAAGCCCTATGAGTGTGGGAAATGCAGGAAGAGCTTCAGGAGTATTTCTTATCTGATGCAGCACCAGGTGATCCACACAGGGGAACGGCCCTACACCTGCTTGGAATGTCGGGAGAGCTTTGGATGGAGCTCTGCCCTGAGACTACACCAGCGCATCCACACTGGGGAGAGGCCCTACGAGTGTCCCAAGTGTGGGAAGAGGTTTCTGACCAGCTCCAGTCTCCTCAAACATGAGCGAATTCACACAGATGAGAGGCCCTTCCGCTGCCCCGACTGCGGGAAGGGATTCAAGGATAACTCCCACCTCATCAGGCACCGGCGCATCCACACTGGGGAGAGGCCCTACGAGTGTCCTGAGTGTGGGAAGAGCTTCGCCAGGAGCTCTCACTTGACTAAACACCAACGGAGTCACCACTAAGGGAAGCCCTGTGAGTGTCCCGAGTGTGGAAAGAGCTTCGTGCTCTGCTCCAGCTCCATCCCCCATGGGAGGATCGGTGTTGGATGATCCTCAGTGACCCCCGTTGGGCAGAGCCCTGGTGATCCGTGGTCCTGGTGATCTCCGTGGGGTGGGGGAAAGGTGTTGGAGAGATTTCTCTCCCTTTTCCTTGTCCCGCTGTGATTTGGTTGGTAATAAATTCCCTCGCTGTTCCCAGGCTGGCTCTGTTGTTCCCGTGCCGGTGCTCGGGGCGGGATCTCTCCTGTTCCTTCTCTCAACTCGCGGGCCTGTTCTCAGCCAATCAGAGAATGCGATGAAGAAGATTCAGCCAATCAGAGAGAGCAGCTGTGATGACTCACCGGTTGCCGGGCAGACCCGCAGCACCCAGTGTTCCCCACCTGGACCCCACCCTCCCCGCCCAGTCACGATCCCCCCGCGGGGTCCCCCCAAGTCCCTCCCCAGTCCCGCCCCCAAGTCAATGGAACTGGGTAAAACTTGGAAGCTTTATTGGGAGCGCTGGGAGCAGCTTGGCTTGGACAGAGTAACACAGGGTTGGAGAGGACGCACTCCCCTCCCAAAATCAGCGAGGGGACTGAGCGTGGGATCCTGGCTGGGTCCGAGGCCACGGGGAGGGGCTGTAGGCACTGCTGGCTCAGGAGCTCTGTGGGCAGAGAAAAGGTGGTGACCCCCGGCTGGCGGTCCCTAGGAGGAGCACACACACTGGGGGAGGGGGAACACGACCCCCGGGACCTCCCCCCCTCTCCTTGCACAGTTAGTAGCTGAGCCCCAGTGCCACGAAGACGAAGCCCAACACAGAGCCCCCATCCCCATCAGCACTTTACTGTGGGCAGCGTCGGGCTGAAATTGAAGAGAGAAAATGAAATTGGAGAGAGTACGGGAACACTGGGAGAGAGTGGAGTGGATTGGGGCAATGGGAGAAAGACTGGAGGTTTGGGATTTGACTGAAAAGGATTTGAGAGGGCACTTGGATAGAGGGGATAGATTTGGGGAGGCACTGGGATGGCAGTGGGAGAGAGGCTGGAGGTCTGGGAGTGGACTGGGAAAGGAATGTCTGTGGACTAAAAGGAATTGGGAAGGACTCTGGTGACACTGGGAGGGACTGTGAGGACACTGGGAGAGACTGGGATGGACTGGGAGAGCCACCGGAGTCCCTTGGGGTGAGTGGACAGGAGGCCACAGGGATGGGTATCTTAGTTTGAGAGACGATTTTAAAAAGCACACTCTGGAGTGAGTGCTGTCTTCTCTGCAGGGTTCCAATAATCCCTTTCCACCAATGGGAAATAAATATTAATAGATGAAAGAGGAAAAAACCCCAACAGTTTATTAACAAACAATAAGCCTACAAAGCAAAAAAACCTCCCAGACTTCTGGATATTAAATTATCAGACCTTTCCCCACACTCACCAGGGAAAATGACCCAAAATGCCAGAGAAATCCCTGCTCACAACACATTGTACAGGTGGCGCCGCTTCTCCCCCAGGGGAAAAACCAACCAGGGGCTGTCCCGAAGGAGAGGAAAGCCCGGGGCTCGCCTGCCCTTGAACTCCTCCCCAGCCGGGCTCCGCGGGCACGGTCCCGGCAGGCGAAGCAGCGGGGCTGAAGCCTCGGGCTGTTTTCTCTCCCGGCTCGGCCCGGCTCGCAGCGGCTTTGGGCTGCAGCGGCGCCGCTCCGCTCCTGCCGGCGCGGAGCCCCCGGGCTGCGACACAGCAGCTGCTCAGTTCGCCTCCAGGCACGGCAAGGCTGCCCCTGCAGCCTCTCCGAGCCAAGAAAAGGGAAAAAAAATCCTTTGTTTGCTTTGGGCAAAACCGCTTCTCAGGCAAACAGAAACCCACGGTGCACAGAGAGAGCCGCGGAAAACCCGAGCAGCGAGGCTTCAAAACGCCCGCGGAATGAACAAGGAGCCTCTCCCCGCCCCGGCCCCGCACACATCCCCTCCCGGGCTGCCGGGGTTTAGATACAATAACCATTCTTTGGGCACAAAGCAGAGCATCATAGAATTACCATCACAATAACTCACTGCAAGAGAATCGTGTATACAATAATCACATGTAAATATCTATCTATAAAAGCATGTACTGAACTCTGGATACAGCAATGTGCTCTAGGACAGGAGCGGAGAGGATGAACGGACCCCAGGAGAGATGGGGAATGTACGGACACAGAAAAGCCTCCAAGGTCTTTAACCTCATTCCCAGCTTTTCCGTGTTTCCAGGGCCTTGACTGCTGGATTTCAATGAACTGAGATGTCACCGTGAAAAGCAGAACAGTCTGGAACCAGACACTGCTGCTGGAGTCAAAGTCTGGACTTGTCACATCTCAGATGTGAAAATATATTGAATAAAAAACTCCATTACCACAACCTTTCCCAGCACATCCCCCCTCACACATAACAAAATACAATGGAATTCTTTCTAAAGGGTAAAAAATAAAGTAAAATGAACATTGAAAAAGATAGAAAGTCACGTTGAGAAATACAATATGAAGTGTGTTTACAAAAGCCGGCTGTGATTTCTCAGGTATTTGGCTCAGTGTCAGCTCCGAGCCGGGCTCTGTGTCCCAGGTGCCCAAGTGCCCGGGCCAGCTCTGAGCAGCCTCTCCCGGCTCTCCAGCCCGGCTTTGCCCCGGCTCTGCCCCGGGCAGGCACTCGGTGTTTCCGTGGTGCCCCTGCCCCGCTCAGCTCCCCGTGCCCTGCAAAGGCGCCGAGGCTGCGCTCGGTGCCCCTGGGTGTCACTGAGCGAGGCACTGACGAGCCCCGGTGCCCGGGCACAGCCCTGAGGGACACCCCTCGTCCCCGGCCTCCCGCGGGACACGGAGCCACTGCCCACAAGGCCCTGGCACGTCCGGCCCGGCCAATTCCTCCTGCTCCGGCCAGCCCGGGCTGCAGTCCCAGGGCTCTGCAGGCCGGGGCTGGGGCTGCCGGCTCCCACCGTGGCCAAAGCCTCCCAGGGCTCTGGCCACGCCAGGGGCTACAAGGCCACGAGGCCGGGGCTGCTCCGGGCCGCTTCCAGGCTGTCCCTCTGCTCTTGGGTGCCGGGGGTGGCCCTTTGTGACACGGGCGTGTGTCAGGGCCCTCGGTGATGCGGGACATTGTGGTGCTGTCATGAATGAGATTGTAATCCATTGAAATCCATTTATCCATTCATCATTAATGAGAGTATTTAAGATCGCTTAAAAATTGGTGACAAGGGCATGAACAAAAGTCAGATTTAATATTAAATGACAAAGCACAAGTTTGTTGGCAAGATTCACTCTACTGCCTACAGGACAGCTGAGGCACAACAAGGGAAAACAAGCAACAACAAAACCAAACAAAATCCAGGCAACCAAAACAGAAATGAACTGACAACTCCCTAGGAGAGTGTGGGTGGGTGTGTGCTGTGTTTATGCGCATGGGACAAAAGAGAGTGCGGGCAAGGATTAAAAGGAGCATGGCCTAAAAATTTTACAACTCTAAACAACACTTTAACTTCTCCCTTAATTTGTCACTTAACTTATACCTTAGCCCCTGCAATGCAACAGAGGTACAACACTGAACTAATACCTAACTTAACTTATAACTTAACGTTAAGAATTCCACGGAGGAATAACACTTAACAGCATTTAACCTAACTTATAGCTATAACTTCCAAGTTGTACTTAGCAACTTAATAGAAAAACACCACTTAGCTTATGACTTACATTTAACAATCTAGCAATAGAATAACCGAAGTATTTAAGAAAGTTCATAACTATAACTAAACCTTGCATACAGACCTTAGGTATCCAAGGTACTTTCACGTCTAGGAAAGTAAGATTTCTCCCAGATTTGCTGTAGCATATGTGCAGGGGCACACACACAGACAGTACACTCAGTGCAAGCAAGGTACCTGGGAAAAATTCCCCTCAGAGCTCAGTGAAATCCTCCCTTCAGATGTTTTTGCCTCTCCCACTGGCCAAAGGATGGGGCCTTGAGCAGTGAGGGTATGGGCCCAGGACACGTCGTGTTTCAGCGATCCTCCAGGCACAGCAAAGCCGAGGGTTTGCTGGCTCTGAGAGGCCCCTCAGAGGGAGACTGCTGGTCACAGCCCACGGTGGCCCAGGAGAGCTCAAAGGTCTCCTTTTGGATTTCTGTTGAGAGGGTCACAACAGAGTGGGCTCCAGTCATAACCATGTTTCATCCCAGCCTCAGTCTGGGTGGGCACTTTCTCTAGGAGTGGGGGAATGCTTCACCACACTGGGATCTCAGGGGTGCCCATGGCCTGGGTGATGCTGGCTTGATGCCAGGCACCCACCAAAGCCACTCTGACCCTGCCACTCCAGCTGCAAAGGAACATAGAGTTTAACCAGGAGCTCCAGGATCAGATTAAGACGGGACAAGCAAAGACACGAAACAGCAAAATGGGCAACACAGACACAGCGTGGGCACAGCGAGGGAATTTATTCCAAATCAAATTATAGCAAATGAAGGAAAAGAGAGAGAAATCTCACCAACAACTTCCCCCCACACAATGGGGATCATCAGGACCACGGACCACCAGGGCTCTGCCCAACGGGGGATGGAGCTGGAGCAGACCACGAAGCTCTTCCCACACTCGGGGCACTCACAGGGCTTCCCTTAGTGGTGATTCCGTTGGTGTTGGGTCAAGTTAGAGCTCTGTGAGAAGCTCTTCCCACACTCAGGACACTCGTAGGGCCTCTCCCCAGTGTGGATGCGCCGATGCCTGATGAGAGTGGAGTTGCGGTTGAATCCCTTCCCGCAGTCGGGGCAGCGGAAGGGCCTCTCCTCTGTGTGAATCCGCTCATGTAGGAGGAGATTGGAGCTGGTCTGAAACCTCTTCCCACACTTGGGACACTCGTAGGGCCTCTCCCCGGTGTGGATGCGCTGGTGTTTTCTCAGGTCAGAGATCCACCCAAAGCTCTTCCCACATTCCAAGCAGGTGTAGGGCCGTTCCCTTGTGTGGATCACCTGGTGCTCCATCAGATGAGAAATCGTTGTGAAGCTCTTCCCACATTTCCCACACTCGTAGGGCTTTTCCCCAGTGTGGATCCTTTGGTGCCGGATCAGATGGGACCTGTCTCTGAAGGTCTTCCCACATTGTCCACATTCATAGAGCTTCTCCCCAGTGTGGACCACCTGGTGCTGGATCAGATGGGAGCTCCACCTGAAACCCTTCCCACATTCCAAGCACCTGTGGGGCTTCTCCCCTCCAGGAGGCTTCTCCACCAGCTCTGAGCTCGGCCTGGATCTCCGGCCGCCTTCCCAGCTCAGGGAGGGTCTTTCCTCCTCGCAGCTCCCTGGGCTGGGTTTGCAGCCCCTCCTCCTGAGAGATCTCTGGGGTTTTTCTGCCTCGTCCATCTGCGCACACCTGGGGAATGAAAAATCCTGGTTTAGGGGGAAATAACAAGAAGAGAGCTCCATAAACTGTGTGCTCCTCCTTGACCAAGTTCATCACTGGAAGTCATTGAGCATCTTGTGTCTGTAATAACCTCCCAAACACCAAGATTCCCATCCAAAATCCTCCAAACTTTAACACACGGATCAAAAACTCCCCAAATATCAAGATTCAGCCAAAATCCCCTCCAAAATTGTGCTGGTTTGAAAGCAAAACCAGTGAGAGACTCCAAGGCAGAAATACAATTTTATAGGAAAAAAGAGAAGAGAATTAAAATACATGCAACAGTAGAAAAGAAAACAACTGACAGAATCAGAATACAACCTGACACCCTGCTAGTTTTGATGGTGGTAGCAGTCCTGATGAAGTGGTCTTGTTGTAGTAGTGATGCTGTAGAAAGGTCTGGTAGCTCTTGTCCTCTGGAAACCAGTGGGTAAGGGCTGCCTTGGTGCTCCAAATCTCAGATTTTATCTAGGTAGGAAAGGCTTGGCTCCTCCCCCCGGCTGGAGCATCTCCCAATGGGATGATGGAATTTTATCAGTCATGCAGTGGGACTCAATGGCCCATTAACAGAAGATATCTTCCTGGAGGAAGGATGGGTTGTGGAAAAGATAAAGAACACTGCCCCACCTGTTTTTAACAGATGGCCCATTAGCAGAGGATATCTCCCACACAGATAAGGATCCCTGCTCCACCTGTTTTTTTCCATCACTCTTTGTTCTTTTGTTTCTGCCCAGGACCTCTCACTGGTTACTTCATGTTTGCTGCTGATTTCCTCTCCCTTTTGAAGATGAAAATGGTAAAAGTGTCTTTGACCTGCCTTGCTGGATATTGTGAAGAGGAACAGTCATCTACTGCAAGTGGAAGTGTCACAGGTGGAGCAGAGTTCTGTGAGTGCTGTATCAAACCAGACCTCGTCAGACCTGCCAGAACAACTGGTCCATGCTGCCCTTCACTGCTCTGCCTGTTCCCCACTGTTTCATGCCAGAGTAATTTAACTGCTGTTAATTGGGTGTGTGTTTCACTCGAGCCAGTCCAGCAGAACCAGCAGAAAGCAGCCCCAGAATGAATGGGGCTCTGCAGAGGAGTCCCAGACTATTCATCAGCCTGCCCGCAGAACTGGCTCCAACTCTGAACCCTTGTGACCACACTCTGAAGAAGACACACTTCTGATATTTCTGAGGCACTTATGACTGAGGCACTGCATGTGCTTGTGCAGGTGAGAATCCCAAAGTTCTTTCTTACTTCAGGAAAAACCCTGCAGCAGTGCATACCCAGCATCTGCTATCAGCACATCCTGGCTGCACGTGCAGGAGAAGCAGCAGCAGCATTGTACACGTGGGTTTGTTAAGCTGAACTCCCCTACACTTTGAACAGTGCTCATCACAAACATATTTAATGGCACACCGATGCCTTACATTTCTCCTAAAAGCCTCCCTTGTAACTAAACTTTACTGGAAAGTTAATGCCGAGGATGAACGAGCAACTTCGGTCTCAGTGCGGAGGTGGAGGGGTTCTAAACACTGACTTTGCGAGAGCAGCATCTCTCCTGAAGCGCTCGGGGCCACCCGAGCCGCCGCCGGGAGCGCGGTGCAGAAGCCGGCCCGGACTCAGCCGCAGCGCCGGGCACCGCGCATCGCTGCTCTGCAGGGCGGCCCGCACGTCCTCCAGCAGCTGCCGCAGGCTGCCCTTCTCCTGCTGCAGCTCGGCCATGCGCTCCTCGGCCCGCTCCAGCGCCACCATCTCCTCGCAGCGCTCTCGGGAGCAGGGCCCCGGCGGCCGCCGCTCGGGCTCGGCGGGGGCTGCGCGGGCGGATGTGGCTCTCGATGTGCTCGCCCTCCCGGCCCAGCGGCAGCCGCGGCCCCGCGCGGGTGCTGAAGTGGCCGCAGAGCCGCGCGTGGAGCTGGCGGAAGGTGAGCTCGGCCCAGAGCCCGTCCCACAGCCCCGCGCACTCCTCGGGCTCCGCCGCCTCCTCCGCCCCCAGCGCCCGGCACAGCGTGCGGGACTCCTCGCCGGGGATGCGGCCCGGCCCGGCGCAGTCCCGCTGCTGGAAGATCTCCTGCAGGGACTGCTCCGGGCCGCTGGCCAGCGCGACCATCTCGTTCTCCACGCCGCGCTCCAGCCCGTAGCGGTGGGCGAGGGCGCTGAGCAGACACTGCGTGCGCCGGGCCGGCCGCCCGGAGGGGTCCCAGCCCTCAGGCGGCTCCATCGCGCCCGCCCGGCCCGCGGCGCTGCCCGAGCATCCTGAGCGCCGCCCGCCCGAGCGCTCGGCCCCGGCCCCGGCACGGAGCGCCCGGCTCGCCCCGCACGGAGCCGCGTCCGCCTTTGTCCGGCAGGAGCAGGGACTCGGGCAAAGCGGGCAGGTGCCGCCCTGCTCCCTTTGTCTGACAAGCCCGAGCCCCAAGTGTGGTTCTTATTTCTTAGCTAATTTCTCCCTGGTTTCTCTCTAACACAAGCAAGACAATTGCATCGCATAATCCAGTTTGACAAGTAAGGCTTGTGAACGAGTGAGCGCTTCCACTAAATTAAAAACCCAATGTGTGTAGCCGTGGAATCGGGTTTTAACCCTTTAAGTGCGGCGGAAATAAGATGCACAGCTACATGGTCATCTTTCATGACAGGAAAAAAGAGACAAGTTTATTCAGAAATACACTTGGTTTTATAGCATGACTCGTAATTCCCAGAGTAGAGAAAAGGTGATTGGTTCAGACAGAAGACACCCCATTCCCAGGGACTGGTCACACATCACAACAGCTGTTCTATCTTTGTTACTAATTCCTTTTTATTTTGACCAAATTATCAGCCTGGGAGAAATTCTCCCTAGCCTTGAGCTGGACCAGCTTATCAGCTGGGAACAGAGCTGAAAAGCTCCAGCCTGGAATATTTTTCAGGCTGTAATTTTCTTACTTTCTCAATATGTGTCCCACAAATGTGCTTCAACGTCGACCTTCTGTTCGCTCAGGCTTCCTCACCTCTGTAGATGAGGTGACTTCCTGGTGTTGGTGTGTGGATGTTAAGAGGTCTGTGTTAGAGATGAGTAAGTGTTCAACTCGTTCAAACGAGCTGCCCAAAGCAGTGATTTTGGTCTCTCTTTGCCTGGGGAGCAGGACCGGCGTTGTTGAACGCAGGCAGCAGCACGAGCAGGGCTCCTCCAGCAGCAGGGACACGCCAGGAGCCAGAGGGGACCGTGGCACCAGCCATGCCCGAGGTCTGAACAGGCTGCCAAAGTCAGGTGGTGCTGACAGGCTGCGTTAACAGCCCAGGCAAGGCGTGGTGAGGAGCCAGGGCTGGGGGCCACCCAAGGAGTCCTGTCAAGAGCAAATCATTCTAATATTCTCTCTAGGGCAAAAAAGGAACAAACCAGTCCAGTTGATATGTGAGGAAAAAGAATTCAAGTTCGTTTAAAACGCTGCTTAGGTTGGGTTTCTTTTGAGTGAACTGGTGTTAATAAATATTCGGTCCCATATGATGGAGTTTCTCTGCAAATAGGCCTTGACGGGAAATTTCTGAATACCTTTTGTTTTGGTCTTTCTTAAGTTGAACACCTGAGTAGCTTTGTTGAGGAATGGAGAACTATTTGTAGGTCAGTATTTTCTCAGGAGGAGCCTTAAATTTCAGCACAGGAGGAAGGAAAGGCAAAGGTTTGAAAGCCTTCCCCTGCTGAAGTGACACACTTTGAGAGGAGTCTGTGAGGAGAAGTCCCCTCAGGCACATCCAGGGCTGTTTGCCTCCTGTGCAGGCTCAGTATTCTGGGAGCTCCACAAGCCTCAGATGCCACTGTATTTTCCCCTGAATATTTTTTGTCGTGCAGTAACAGGGAGAATATTTTGTGCTAGATTCTCCTCTGGGCTGAGAGGAATGTTGAATTTGTCTTTACAAATGAGCTCTGGATCTGCCTGTAGATAAGGTTAAGCATTGAGAGATAAAAGAAACAACGGGATGGATTCCACTGATTGATGAATGGAAAAAGATGTTTGCCTTTACAAACAAACTGTAGGGCTGCTGATAAATCAAATTGGATATCGAAAGATGAAAGAAGCAATGGGGGGGAAAACTATGAATTCTATAAGAATTAAAAATTAAAAGGAAGGGTTATACATTAGAGAGGAATTTCAGGTATCAGGCGTTCCGGGAAGTCTGTGCCTCTCAAGTACCCAAGCCAATGGGGAAAGAGAGAGGGAAATGCGGCCGGGAAAACAGGATAAAAAGGAGGCTGCGTCCTCCAAAAATTTGAGAGATGCCAGGGGAATGTCCCATGGCCTCTCCCTTTATTCGAATAAAGCAAAAAGGACTCCTCTGTCTCCTTTTTGGACATAAACCTCTGGTGTTTGTGGATTAATTTTCCTGACAATTTTGGGGGCTCGTCTGGCATCTTTCCACCGTCCGGGGCAGCGAGTGGAGCTGAAGGCGCCTCACCCAGTTTGGGTGATCAGCTCCCCTTGGTGCCGGCCGGTACAGGGCGATCCATTGGGTTCCCGAGACTGTCCAGGAGACAGACGAGTGGCGGACCAGGGGGGTCCGTGAAGAGTCCGCAGGGAAGGACCACTGAAAATCTCACCGGTGAGTAAAATGGGATCTTCGGGGAGCAAACCTGGGAGGGCACCCATGGAGGGTAGCACAGGTAAAACGGGGCACCCAGAGAGGGTTGGAAAGGTGAAGCCGCGAAGGGACCCCGGCAAAAGGGATGACGATCCCATAATACCCCCGGAGAGTCCCTTGGGGAGAGTGCTGAGGTCTTGGGAAAGATTGTATATTCACCCAGAAGTAACTATGGAAATGATGGTAAAATATTGTTATTTTGTGTGGCCAGAGTATAAGTTGGCAAGGGGACTTATATGGCTACCTTATGGAACAGATAAAATTCATTTGTGTCGAATTTTGTGGAGGTATTTAAGGAAATTTATATGTTAAGGAAAAAAAAAAAAAAAGGAGAAGAGGAAAGTGGTGAGGATTGGGATGTTTTTCAGCACCTTCCCCCGTCTTGTCCTCCAGTGTTGCCAGCTGACCCAGGGCCAGCTGCAGGTCGTCTGTATCCTCAACTTCCAGAGCAAAGGGATCAGGAGAATGTTATTCTTACAGCCCCACCTGAGAAGGATAATGGTGTAGGGGGAGGGGAGCAGCATGTTGTATCACCCCCCAGAACTAGAAGAGGAACTCAGTTTAGGGCATCAGAAGCCCCCCAAGAGACAGGGGTACACCAGATGCCACTCTGTCAAGTTCCTTTGGGGAGTCAAGGGGGAGGATTTGGGTTTGTAATTGTACCACTCACTACCCAGGATTTAAGAAGGTTGAAAAAAAAAAAAGATTTGGATGATCCCATAGAGGTGGGGGAAAAGATAGAGAAATATTTGGGAAATGCAGATCATACGTGAAAGGATTGGGATTTTCTCTTGGGAATTTTGTTTGGGTCATCAGAGAAACAAATGATTTTGCAGAAAGCTCGGCAGCTGTGGGAGGATGAACATCCACAAGCAGCAGGAGGGGGCTGAACCCAATGCACCTACGGTGGGTGATGCCATCCCCCAGGCAGACCCCCAGTGGGACCCAAATAACCAGGCCAGTCTGGCTCATCGTGATTGCCGTGCTTATTTGATCAGGGCAATCAAGTCAGCGGCTCCCAGAACGAACAACATAGCTAAGGCTCTGTCGTTGGAACAGGAGAAACAGGAAAGCCCTCATTGGTTGGAGAGGATTAGGGATGCCTTGAGGAAGCACGGGGGGATGGATCCTGAAGGGCCAGCCTTCAACACATTGCTTAAGGTACAATTTGTTACTAAGGCCTGGCCTGATATAAGGAAAGGAGTACAGAAGGATGAAGAGTGGCAGAATAAGCCTCTAGAGGAATTGGTTAGAAAAACACAGCAGATATATGTAAGAAGGGATGAGGAAAAGGCAAAAGCTAAAGCAAGGATGATGGCAGAGTTTTTGTAGCCCCGGAGGAATAAACCGCAGGGTCCAAGGGTCCCCAGGGACAGAGGGGACAGGGTCGGCCACAAGGAAGTGGCAGAGGGATTCCCTCCTCGGCAGGGGACAGCCGACCCAAACAGCGGCTGGGGAAGAACCAGTGTGCTCTCTGCAGGGCAGAAGGGCATTGGAAAAACGAGTGTCCACAGAAACAACTGGACCCTGAGGAGGAGGAAGTCCAGAGGATAATGGAAATGGATTGTTAGGGGTGTCAGGGGCTCCTATTATACCAAGAACCCACCACTAAGGAGCCCTTGATAACTTTTAAGGAAGCTCAGCTGGCACAGACCTTGCCTTTGGACTTTGCTGTTCACAACATCCAACCGGGACACTGGGTCCTGGTTAAGGAGTGGGAAGAAGCACCACTGGTGGCCAAGTGGCGTGGACCTTTCCAGGTGTTGCTGAGCACAGACACAGCCGTCAAGACAGCTGAACACGGCTGGACCCATCACACTCGGGCCAAGGTCTCTGCAGCCCCAGAGATTTGGACATCTCAGCTGGAGGAGAAGGACAGGAAGCCGCGACTGACACTCGGCAGGAGGGGACTGGAGCAGCAGCCAGGGCGTCGACATCGGGGAAAGCCTCGTGTGCCCACCCACAGAGTGCCTGCTGAAATAGTCTGTGTGGGCATCCCTCCTCTCAGATCTCCAGGCACTGGGGGCCAACCCTTGCTGTCATTGTTTTCTTTATGTTAAGCTGTTTCTGTGCCTTCACTCGCCACAGGTGGTGTGGAAGACAACGTGAAAGGAAAAATGAAGTTAGGAAATTAGATTACACAATCAGAATGTTTCTCTTAATAATGTTACCTTTATATTATCAGTTAGGTTGGGGCCAAGAATGGGAAAATAATTTTTTGACCTTAGGAGAAGAAGTAGCAAAAACCTTTAACCTTAGCAATTGTTGGGTCTGTGGAGGTCCAGGAGAATCTGAAAACGGGCCATGGGTGGCCAGCCCAGTAAAACCTAAATAGTAGATTAGCACCCTGAGTGAGGTCCGTAATGGAACAGGATTTTGGGATGAGGAAGGAAGTCCATGGCTGCTTCATTCTTCTGAAAAAGACACTTATTGCCTAAAATAAGGCAAATAGATGACAATGGAAAAGTGGTGAAACAAATTGCAAAATGAATTAAAAAAATTAGCTCATGTGCCAGTCCAAAGATGAAAAGGATGGGAATGGGACATGTTTTCTTGGCTACCTGGTGGACTATAAGTTAAACAACTACTTTTTTTCCTCTTATGTGCTGTAGCAACTCTAATCTTTCTACCATGCATGATCCCTTGCTTAGTACAACTTATTCAACATGTGATCAAAGGGATGAAGGTAATAGCCACGCCTACTGATCCAGAGATGGTTCCAAAAGGACAGAAATTGATGTCACTCCAAATAATTACAAAACCAAAAAAGACTCAGGAACAAGAAATTAAGTCAATGAGAGCTAAAGTGTGTAAAGACAATTATTAAAAAATAAAAGAGGAGGGGTTGAGAGGAATGTTGAATTTGTCCTTTACAAATGAGCTGTGGATCAGCCTGTAGATAAGGCTAGCACTGAGAGATAAAAGAAACAATGGGATGGATTCCACTGATTGATGAATGGAAAGAGATATTTGCCTTTACAAACAAACTGTAGGGCTGCTGATAAATCAAATTGGATATTGAAAGATGAAAGAAGCAACGGGGGGAAAACTATGAATTCTATAAGAATTAAAAATTAAAAGGAAGGGTTATACATTAGAGGGGAACTTCAGGTATCAGGCGTTCTGGGAAGTCTGTGCCTCTCAAGTACCTCAGCCAAAGGGGAAAGAGAGAGGGAAATGCGGCTGGGAAAATAGGATAAAAAGGAGGCTGCATCCTCCAAAAATTTGAGAGATCCCAAGGGAGTCCCATGGCCTCTCCCTTTATTTGAATAAATCAAAAAGGACTCCTCTGTCTCCTTTTTGGACATAAACCTCTGGTGTTTGTGGATTAATTTTCCTGACAGAAAGAACTTTGGGATTCTTACCTGCACAAGCACGTGCAGTGCCTCAGTCATAAGTGCCTCAGAAATATCAGAAGTGTGTCTTCTTCAGAGTGTGGTCACAAGGGTTCAGAGTTGGAGCCAGTTCTGCAGGCAGGCTGATGAATAGTCTGGGGCTCCTCTGCAGAGCCCCATTCATTCTGGGGCTGCTTTCTGCTGGTTCTGCTGGACTGGCTCGAGTGAAACACACACCCAATTAACAGCAGTTAAATTACTCTGGCATGAAACAGTGGGGAACAGGCAGAGCAGTGAAGGGCAGCATGGACCAGTTGTTCTGGCAGGTCTGACGAGGTCTGGTTTGATACAGCACTCACAGAACTCTGCTCCACCTGTGACACTTCCACTTGCAGTAGATGACTGTTCCTCTTCACAATATCCAGCAAGGCAGGTCAAAGACACTTTTACCATTTTCATCTTCAAAAGGAAGAAGAAATCAGCAGCAAACATGAAGTAACAAGTCAGAGGTCCCAGGAAGAAACAAAAGAACAAAGAGTGGTGGAAAAAAACAGGTGGAGCAATGATCCTTATCTCTGTGGGAGATATCCTCTGCTAATGGGCCATCTGGTAAAACCAGGTGGGGCAGTGTTCTTTATCTTTTCCACAACCCATCCTTCCTCCAGGAAGATATCTTCTGTTAATGGGCCATTGAGTGCCACTGCATGACTGATAAAATTCCATCATCCCATTGGGAGATGCTCCAGCCAGGGGGAGGAGCCAAGCCTTTCCTACCTAGATAAAATCTGAGATTTGGAACACCAAGGCAGCCCTTACCCACTGGTTTCCAGAGGACAAGAGCTACCAGACCTTTCTACAGCATCACTACTACAACAAGACCACTTCATCTGGACTGCTACCACCACCCTAACTAGCGGGGTGTCAGGTTGTATTCTGATTCTGTCAGTTGTTTTCTTTTCTACTATTTCATGTATTATTTTTCTCTTATCTTTTTTCCTATAAAATTGTATTTCTGACTTGGAGACTTTCACTGGTTTTGCTTTCAAACCAGCACAATTTTGGAGGGGATTTTGGCTGAATCTATATATTTGGGGTGTTTTTGATCCGTGTCTTAAAGTTTGGAGGATTTTGGGTGGGAATCTTGGTGTTTGGGAGGTTATTACAGACACAAGATGCTCAATGACTTCCAGAGATGAACTTGGGCAAGGAGGAACACCCAGTTTATGGAGCTCTCTTCTTGTTATTTCCCCCTAAACCAGGAATTTTCATTCCTCAGGTGTGCAGGGATGGAGGAGGCAGAAAAGCCCCAGAGATCTCTCAGGAGGAGGGGCTGCAAACCCAGCCCAGGGAGCTGCGAGGAGGAAAGACCCTCCCTGAGCCGGGAAGGCGGCCGGAGATCCAGGCAGAGCTCAGAGCTGGTGGAGAAGCCTCCTGGAGGGGAGAAGCCCCACAAGTGCTTGGAATGTGGGAAGAGTTTCAGCTACAGGTCCCAGCTGATCCTACACCAGAGGATCCACACTGGGGAGAAGCCCTACCAGTGTGGGGAATGTGGGAAGGGCTTCAGCAACAGCTCCAACCTGATCCAGCACCAGGTGATCCACACAGGGGAACGGCCCTACACCTGCTCGGAATGTGGGAAGAGCTTTTGATGGAGCTCTGACCTGAGAAAACACCAGCGCATCCACACCGGGGAGAGGCCCTACGAGTGTCCCAAGTGTGGGAAGAGGTTTCACACCAGCTCCAATCTCCTCCTACATGAGCGGATTCACACAGAGGAGAGGCCCTTCCGCTGCCCCGACTGCGGGAAGGGATTCAACCGCAACTTCACCCTCATCAGGCACCGGCGCATCCACACTGGGGAGAGGCCCTACGAGTGTCCTGAGTGTGGGAAGAGCTTCTCACAGAGGTGCAACTTGACCCAACACCAACGGAGTCACCACTGAGGGAAGCCCTGTGAGTGTCCCGAGTGTGGGAAGAGCTTTGTGATCTGTTCCAGCTCCATCCCCCATGGGAGGATCGGTGTTGGATGATCCCCAGTGACCCCCGTTGGGCAGAGCCCTGGTGATCTGTGTTCCTGGTTATCCCCGTTGGGTGAGGGGGAAGGGGCTTGAGAGATTTCTGTCTCTTTTCCTTCTATTGCTATGATTTGGTTGGTAATAAATTCCCTTGCTGAGCCCAGGCTATGTCTGTGACATCCGTTTTGCTGTTTGCTGTGTTTGCTCGTCCTGTCTTAATCTGCTCCTGGAGCTACTGGTTAAACTTTCTCTTCCCTTGCAGCTCGAGGGGTAGGGTCAGAGTGGCTCTGGTGGGTGCCTGGCATCGGGCCAGTGTCACCTTGTCTTGGTTTGAAAGACAGGTATTTTCTAAGGAAAGGCAAGAACCCCTTTTTGACACCTGTGTCCACTGGGACACGAGAGGGACCTTGTTCCCACCCCTCTCTTTGCAGGGACCTGCAGCAGGAGAAGGGATTTGGAGCCCCGAATACACCTGGGACTGGACTTGGCTCCTGACATCCATGTGGCTCCCAGAGCCCCTCACCCTGGAATATCCCAAAACCTCCCAGAGCCCTTGCTGCTCCACAGGGACACTGGGTGTCCCTAGAGCCCCCCAGTGCAAGGGAAGCCTTGGGGACAGCTCTGTCCACCGAACCCCAGCACATGGATCAGGGACAGCCCCCTCCATGTCCCTCTGACTTTCCCAAGCTCTGCCCACCCCACAGGGCTCAAGAATCTGCCCTGGTCCCCGAGGATCTTTTGTGGGGCTGGAATCCCCCAAGATTTCTCACCAGGGCATCCAGAGGGGCAGCCGGGCATCACTCCCGCAGAAGCTCCACCTGCTCAGCCACGAGGGGCTGGGGAGAAAGGGGGGGTTAGAGCCACACTGGGGGATACTGGGGCTGGTTGGGAGATACTGGGGCAGGCTGGGGTGTACTGGGGCACAGTGGGGTGTGCTGGGGTGCACTGGGGGTGATGACGAGGACAGGGGAAGCTCTGGGCCCAGCAGAACTGCGGGTACCCACCTCAGACCTCTTCACTCGTTGGACGCCGTTCTTCTTCTGCAGAGAGATGGGGAGATGTCACTGGTCACCGGGGTGTCCCCAGTCCCAGCAAGGCACGGGGGGACCCAACTGGCCCCCAGTTCCCACACTGGTGCCCCAATTCCAGGACTTACCACAATGCATCCACCTGCAGCTCCTCCTATGACTACCTGCAGATGGAGAGCAAAGGTTTAGTCTGGAATGGTCCTTGTGGGAATTCAAGAGTCACAGGTGTCCCCACGCCCTGTGGCTGTCCCCAGTCTGAGGGGGAAAAATCCCTTCTGCTCCCCCCAGTCCCACTCCAGGCAGTTTCACCCGATCCCTGTTCCTGCAGGGACCACGGTGGGGATGGAGACGAGGAGAGTGAGGGGAACTTGGGGCTTCCAAGGAGGAGGGGATGGAGTGGGATGTGAGGGCCCCAAAGACACTGAACTGGGGGAACTTTGGGGACCCAGGGGATGGGGCTGGGGGAGTGGAAGGGATGGGAATGGGGGAATGCAGGTGGGGAGGCAGGAATTCCAGTGGGGGACATGGGGGCTGAAGTGGGAGGTGGGTGGGGGGAGGGGAAAGCAGGGGCAGAGGACCAAAATTGTTGGGTTTGGGAGGGGCTTTGGGAGTCCAGGAGGGGGATTTGGGGATACTGTCATGGAGAATGAGAAAGGGAAGGGAGTGGAGGGAAAGAGGAGAGGAAGTGGACTGGGCATGGGGATCTTTGGAGTGCCTGGGGTGCACTGAGATGGGTGGGAATACAATGGGGACCCTGGGGAAGGGGCAGCCTTGGGAAGCTCTGGGGTGTACAGGCACGCACTGGGGTGCACTGGGATGGCCTGGAGGGTCATGGCCATGAGAGGGGAGGCTCTGGTTCAGCAGAAGAATTCAGGATACTCACATCGCCAACAGCAATGGCACCACCTCGCTGTGGAGAGAACATGAGATGTCACTGGGGTGTCCCCAGTCCTAGTAAAGATTGGGGGAGACCAAACTTCCCCCCAGTTCCTGTTGCGTTCCCTAGATACATTGTAAATGGTACATTCCGTGACCCCTGCTGTGCCCTGTATCTTGGTCCCTCTCCCCTCCTGGCCACACAGAGCTGGCTGGGATCCAATTTCTCCCCGCCCCCCCTTTCCAGACCCTAGAAAAGGTCAGGACCCGCTGACCTCGCTCTCTTATCCCGTTCTCTCTTTTTTCCCCCCTCTCTTTTCCCACATCTCCTTTTTCCCCCAGATCTCTTATCCCGCTCTTCCTTTTCCCCCCCTTTTTTCTCTTCCCCCGTTCTCTTTCCCCCCCCCACGCTTTTACCCTGTTCTTCCCCCTCTTTTCTCTCTCTTCCCCCGCTCTTTTCCCTTCCCTTTTCACTCACTACCCACGAGAAATAAACCTATAACTTTATCAGGGGAAAGAGCCTCTTTTAATATCTTATCTATGTCTCTGTGGCTAAGGCCCAGAGGAATACCACCCTAACACCTGAGCTAGACCGGAGGAGGGTGAAAGACTCTGTATTAGGCCGAGGAAAAAGCCGTTACAGTTGGCGCTCCACGTGCGTGGTTTCTTTAAAGCACCCACGTTTCGCTGTGATCCCTAATTTCGGGATTCGACCAGCATAGGAGCTGATCAACTAGCTAAAATTTCTTTAAGCTGCATTTTGTGCAGTTCGAAGACTTTTCAGCACGAACCGGCAGCCTGTCAGTCCCAGACAGGTCGGTTCAGGACGTGGATCCACTACCGTGTACACAGACGTCTCTGCCTGCAAGAGAAAAGGTGAGTTAAGCGTCCCTTTCCGGCGGGTAGTTCCCGGAGCTCCGCGGGGGGGTCTCACCAGTGGCATTTTGCCGGCCCGGAGCCATTCTCGGGAGGAGAGGAGGCACGGGCGTGTTTGCAGCGTGCTCGCAGCTCGGCAGCTCGTGGCCACGTGGTGCGGCGCAGGGGCTGAGGGGAGGGCTGGACGCGGCCACCCCAGGCACGGCGCAGCAGGCAGGCAGCTTTGATCGGTTTCAAAGCTGCGGCACAGGGGGGTTTTTTTGCGTTTTTACGGTTTTTACGGGTGTTTGCGGCGCGGGGGCGGTCCCTACAGCGGCACGGGTGCCACATAGGTTTTGCTGACAAAAAACGGCGAAATTAACATCGGTTCCGCATCTAGTAAAGCCTGAAAACCGTAGTGTACCTAGCACGTCTTAACAACTAACTCCTTTCCTGTGTTTTAACTGTAGTGGGGTAGATATAGTGCAAATTGCTAACACTATGGGGATACAGCAATCTGCCTTACAAAAGAGTATAACAAAACAACTCAAAGAAATACTAAGTTCAGGAAATATTTTAATATCTAATAAAAAACTAGCCCGTTTTGCCAGCTGGCTGTCTGTTGAAATATCGGACCTTGAATTGCAAAATATAAATTCGATTTCATTTTGGGATGAAATAGGGGATTTATTAACTTTAAAAGTAGAAAATGGAGATAAAACTGCCTCTGTATTCCTTCCGATATTCTTACAAATTCGGAAAGTTTTAATTCAGACAGAAAACAACAGACAGCAGCAGCAAAATGATTCAAGCTCACCTTCCCTTTCCAAAAATCCCTATAACCATAACCTGGAAAGCACCCCAGGGTCTCCCTTGGAAATGCAGCATGCTCAGCACGGCTGTAACTGTGCTGAAACCCCAAATCCTCCCCAGTATCCCGGTTCTGACAATTTTTCTAAAATTATCAGCTCTCCTTCCTTATTCCCTTCCCCCGCGGGCCACGAACACATGGCCATATCTGGACAGGTCAGGATTGGGGTCCCAGATAGCACTGGACATGCGGTTCAGGGAGTGGGGGAGGGCCGATATGGTGACAGCCACGTGTCTCCTCCTTCATCCCGCAACCCCCTTTACCCTCTGGTCCCAGCCCCTAAGCCTGTCCCCTCCCATAACTCCTCCCTGCCCTCGGCTCCACCGCCCCCTCCCCCCTCCAAGACCCTGTCCTGCCTGGTACCTGGCGACCCCGCCCACAGGTGTTGCAACCCTGGATTCCACCACCCCTCCCCCTCTCCGGTTTCACATTCCTTCCCTCCAAGCTGCTGCGGGGTGGGGGAGGTCAATGTAGCCCCTGCTAGTTTCAGTGCCGGTGGGGGTGGGGAGGGATCAGCTCACAGCCCCTGGGGGATGGATGGGGCTCCTGTGGTGCGGGGGGGTGGGCAGCCTCCCGGGCCCGGTGGGGGGGGGATGCCTAACCCTGAAAGTCAGCACCAGGAGAAAGAGTATGTACCATCAGTTGCTCCTGTAGTTTATCTTGGTAAGAGAAACGGAAAAAGAAGTTATCAACCTTTGTCCTACGAAGATAAAAAAGAAATTTGTAAAGTACAAAGAGAATTTGGTAGGAATAGTGAAATCTTTAAAGGCATGATGAGAGCCACTTTTAATTCAAATGAACTGGTTCCATATGATATCAAAGAGCTTTTCCGGTGTCTGTTAACTCCTTCCGAATATGATCTATGGGAAAGCCTATGGAAAAGATCTTTAAAAGTGCTTTTACAAGAGCTTTTAAAAAGCTCAGATAATGCAAAAGATGCTGATAATAATGATATGACATATGAGCACCTATGTGGGGAAAAAGATTGGCATTGCCCTGAAAATCAAACCAGAGTACTATCTAAGTCTGTCTTAGATAAGATATGCAATGCTGCAGAAAAAGCCTTTAATCAATTACCAACAGTAGATACTAAAGGCAGTTATATTAACATTAAACAGTTTACTTCTGAGAGTTTCTTACAGTTTGTGGACCGCCTTCGTATGCAAGTAGAAAGACAAGTGTCTGATCCAGTATTACAAGCTGAATTAATTAAAGAAATGGCTCAGAGGAATGCTAATGAAACCTGCCGTAGGGTTATCCTTGGCCTTCCCCTGGAGCCAGCACCTAGCTTAGCACAGATGATGGAAGCTTGCGCCAGAAAAGCAGAACTGTTCAGTGGACACGAAAGAAATCCAGGACTGGCACACCCAAGAACCGTGGCAGCTGTGACACCGGAAGCCAAGAAGCTACCAATGACACCAGAGCAACTGCAGCACATCATCTGCTCCCAGTGCAAGCAGCCAGGACACTTCGCCAGGGACTGTCCACACAACCAGAAACAGAAGAAAACCAACAAACAAAAAAACTAACTTTACAGCGCGTACCCGCCATTAACACCATAGCGCGCTCGGCTATAAATACTGCGGGCTCCACACTCGCAAAAGACTCTCTCTTCATAAACAAAAAGGGGGAGAATGGGATAGAGGGTGTGGGGATGTATGTCAATGAAAATATCAAAGGTTCCGTTAACAAGGTTTGGAAGCCACTAGGCCGTTTTAGGCTTGTGACTACCAGAGGTTTTCATTTCAGGTCACCTGATTGGACAGTCATAACAGTGGACTTACCTAACAGTACACAGGACGTGACGTTAAACCACATGAAACTGGACAGTGAGTGCTTTGTTGTCGGTGACACAGCACACACACCCCTAGAGATTGAGGTGGTTCCCATGACCATCAAGGGAAGCATAACTGGCCTCATTCTCTTGGCACGATGTCCTCTACCACCATATTACCTGGCTGAGGGACAAATCCTTGCCCAGGCCATTCCTGTTCCACAGGAGGTCCCAGTAGATGGAAAATCACCTGAAGTCTACTGGGCAGAAGTGGTGGGTGAGGACAAGCCTTCTCTGGCATGCAACCTAACCCGTGGATCAGATCACCTCCATGTGGAGGGGGTACTGGACACGGGTGCTGATGTGACTATCATACCCGAAAGGATGTGGCCATCACATTGGGAACTTCAGCCTGTGGCAGGCAGAATCCAGGGTGTAGGAGGAGTCAAATTGGCAAAAATATCAAAAAGCATTGTACAAATTGAGGGGCCGGATGGAAAATTGGCTAGCATCCGTCCATTTGTTACAGATTATAAATGCCCTCTATGGGGGAGAGACACCATGTCGCAGTGCGGGGTAAAATTAATTATCCCTAAAACTCCTCGGGATTTTTAGAAGCGGCCACTGTGGGGCGCCCTACCCAAAAGTTAAAATGGCTAGATGATACCCCAAAGTGGGTAGCACAGTGGCCGATGAGTAAGGAGAAGCTCAGGGCGCTTGAGGAGCTTGTGGAGGAACAATTGGCTAAAGGCCACATAGAAGAGACCACAAGTGCGTGGAATTTCCCGATTTTTGTGATAAAGAAACCAGGGAAAGACAAGTGGAGGCTGCTCCACGACCTCCGGGAAATAAACAAAGTAATTGAAGACATGGGGTCTCTCCAACCTGGAATGCCTTCTCCAACAATGCTTCCCAGAGATTGGCAATTGGCTGTTCTAGACATTAAGGATTGTTTCTTTCATATTCCCCTACACCCAGAGGATGCCCCAAGGTTCGCCTTCTCGGTTCCTACCATCAATCGAGAGGCCCCAATGAAGCGCTACCACTGGAGAGTTCTTCCACAGGGAATGAAATGTAGTCCCTCCATCTGCCAGTGGTATGTGGCTTCATTGCTGTCCCAGGTGCGTGCCCAGAGAGGGGAGGCCATCATCCTTCATTACATGGATGATGTGCTAGTGTGTGCACCCGATAACTCTCTACTCCAGGACACACTTGACCTAGTGGTTAAAGTTTTAACCTCTGCTGGATTTGAATTGCAGGAGGACAAAGTCCAAAGGATGCCACCTTGGAAGTACCTGGGCCTGGAAGTTACTGCACGGACCATTGTTCCGCAGAAATTGGAAATTAATTGTAATCCAAAAACCTTAGCAGATCTCCATTCCCTGTGTGGGTCATTGAATTGGGTTAGGCCCTGGTTAGGCCTCACTAATGAGGACCTAGAACCTCTCTTCAATTTATTGAAAGGGGAGAGAGAGCTGCTTTCTCCCAGGGAACTGACCCCAGAGGCAAAGACTGCAATCGAAAAGGTACAAAAGACCTTAGGAGAGAGGCAAGCTCACCGTTACCAGCCCGAGCTGCCCTTCAAATTCATTGTCCTAGGAAAACTGCCACACTTACACGGGTTAATATTCCAATGGATCAAGGAGCAGAGAGAGTCACTCTTAATCATAGAGTGGGTCTTCCTCTCCCACCAGAGATCCAAAACTATCACTAAGCCACAAGAGTTAATAGCACAACTGATTCGGAAAGCAAGGATCAGACTGTATGAACTAGCTGGCTGTGACTTCACATGTATTCACCTCCCTGTTAAACTGTCTGAGGAGGGAAAGAACTCTCCTGACAAATTGACTAAAGAGATGTTTGAGCATTTGCTCCAGAGCAATGCCAGTCTCCAATTAGCCCTGGACAGCTACAGAGGACAAATATCAGTCCATGCCCCGTCTCACAAGCTGTTTAATGAGGAATTCCACCTCATTCCTCGTGAGAAGAGGAGTCGGAGACCACTCAAAGCTCTCACAGTGTTCACGGATGCATCTGGGGCATCCCACAAGTCGGTGATGACTTGGAGAGATCCTCAGACTCAGCATTGGGAAGCTGATGTTGAGTTTGTGGAAGGGTCACCCCAGGTAGCTGAACTGGCAGCAGTCGTGAGAGCCTTTGAAAAGTTTTCAGAGCCAATAAACTTGGTGACAGACTCAGCCTATGTAGCGGGGATAGTGTCCAGGGCGGAGCAGGCAGTGCTCAGAGACATCGAAAATGAGCAGCTTTTCAGGTTGCTTTCCAAACTAATTTATTTGATTTCTCATAGAGAACACCCGTTCTATGTGATGCATGTGAGATCACACACAGATTTGCCAGGCGAAATTGCAGAAGGGAACCGTCAGGCAGACTCCCTTGCAACCCCAGCAGAACAAGCCACCCCAGCAGAACAAGCACGCCTCCCTGACATCTTCCAACAGGCAAAGCTGAGCCACCAGCAGTATCACCAGAATACACCAGGTCTAATGCGTCAGTTCCAGCTAACACGGAGCCAGGCTCGAGCCATTGTGGCCACCTGTCCCAACTGTCAGCTGCACACCATGCCCTCAATGGGCATGGGGGTAAACCCCCGAGGTCTTGGCAGTTGTGAGGTATGGCAAACAGACATCACACACATTCTTAGTTTTGGTCGCCTCAAATATGTGCATGTAAGCATTGACACATATTCAGGTGCAGTCTATGCCTCTGCCCATGCAGGAGAAAGGGCTATGCATGCTAAACAACACCTAGTGCAAGCCTTTTCAGTGTTGGGGATACCTAAGGAAATCAAAACTGATAAGGGCGCAGCGTATAAGTCCAAGGAGTTCCCTGCGTGTTCGCTGGCTCCGGCTCAGCGGGAAGCCCTGGAGCCTCACTTCTCCTATCCCTAATTAGGAGCATCAGTGCATGGCTTTGATTTCCCCCACAAAAAGGAAAAACTGCCCCAAATCCCTATGGACGAGTGGGGGAGGGGAAAGATTTCTGGCAGAAAACTCCAAAAACTCAGAGCAGTGTAATGAGAATAAATGAAGACCCTTTAAATCAGCTTTCCGCCACCCATCTCTCCTTCCAGCTGTACCTCCTACCCCGGCAGTGCAGAAACGACGCTCACTTTTTAAAATTTTAATGGTTTATGAAACCTTAACAAAATATAATACAGGTCTTATGACAAACGACGCTGTTGTTTTGGGGGTTTTTTAAAGTCTCATAGGTTTATTAAACTTTAGCATAAAAATACGCCAAAAGACTGAATAAGGAGAAAAATCAGCGCTGGGAGCACAGGACTAAAGCAGCAGACCCGGGTGTGATTTGGGGTCCCGGGGGGGTCCCCGTGTTACCGTATGGACTAGAAATCCTGAATATTAGAATATAAAGTGTATAAACCATAATAGTAGTAGTAATGCTAAGGCTTGAAGACTGCAGTCCCCAGAGTAGGCCCTGGGAAACTAACTTAGGAATGTGCTGTGCTAAGAGCATGCAGAACCGTTAGTGATAAGGTTAAAGTATAAACATAAATAAAGTACTGGTGGTGGGCAGTGGCATAAGAGAGAGATTGAGGAGGAGAACACTATAGTCCTAAGATAAGCAACCATGTAAGATTTATGACGTAAAATGCTATCTTCAAGGTGAATGTATCTATAGAAGAATGTGTACTTCTGCACATAAACCATTTGTAAAAGGGTATAAAAACCCTCTAAAAAGGGAACCAGTGGGATCCTGACTTGGGACGCGAGTCCGCAGGTCCCCGGGCCCCGAATAAAGCACCGCATAAACTGACACTCTGTTAGTTTGTGTTTTACTTGGGGTTTCGGGCAGCAAGGCCATAGGGACTTCTCCACAAGGAGGGAAAAAACCAGTCCTCTCGTGGCTTCACTTTCACGATTTGCATCCACCTGGGACAGGAACTTACGAATCATGAGGCTCCTCCCATTTTCACAGCTTTCCCAAAGCTGTGCTTATGGGCCACGTTAAACTCATGGGGTATTTACTTTAAAGAATGAACTGTTCCAAACCAAAAATTCTCTTCATCTCTCCTTCTCTCTGTTCATGCTTCATCTCCAGGAAAAGAGATCCCCTTGTCTCCTGGGGGTGAAGGATTCTCAACACAGATGCCTTTGATTAACAATCTATCAAATGGAACATCGCCAGCCCCCCATGTCTTTCTCCATGGTTTATAGGAATATTCAATGTAACATCAGTTCATCCCTACAACATACAAAAGGATTTTCAGCCATCTTCACAGCATCTCCTCATTCTCCTTCCATCTAAAGAAACTTAGCTCTTTCATTTTCTCTTCTCTCTCTGGGGAGGATTGGAAAGTCTGCAAGTCTTATCTGAGCACTGAAAGAGTTAAGATTTCACACAGGGAAAGCAAGGCTGCAATGCTGGAGCTGTGCCAAGATTTCAGAAACCTCAGGCCTGGCTGGAAAAGGGAAAGAGGGGGAGCGGCCGGGATCTCAGTCAGCCTCTGTGGGCCCAGCCCAGCAGTCACTGCCATGATGCTGAGCCATGGCCACCCCTCCTCCCTGCCGGGCCATGCCAGCTCCCCAGACAGGGCCCGGCCCTGCCCCCGGCCAGGCCCGCAGGCCTGCAGTGCAGCCAGGCCGGGCCCTGGGACCGCCACTGCTGCTGGGAAACAAAGAGAGCTCTTTTCCAAGTCACCCCCTTCAAAATGTGTGTTCATGGAGCGAACTGACTTGCTCCAATTGGTTATTCAGGCTGTCAATAACCAAGCCAGCCTTCAATTGGTCCCATCAACTCACAGAGGAAGTTTTCTCATAGAGAAAAACCTCTGAGTCCGTTCTTTACCAGGTGAAAGCAGCACAACCCCTGTCCCCCACGGCCACCCCACTACCAGTTGTTGTGTGGGAGGAACCCCCCATGAGCCCCCCAAGGGCTTGGGGACTGCCCCAGAGCAGATCCATCCCCAGAGCCCCAGGGAATCACTCCAGGGATTGAGTGATGAGGACACGAAGGGACCCCCATGGAACCATCCTTTTTTTGTACCAGACACGACTTTCCCTCCATCTCCCATGGTTCCCTCAACTCAAAGACCACTGCCAAGTCAATTTGGGGGTCTCAGCCCCCTCCCTCACCCTTGGGGTGTCTCAGACCCCTTTTTGCTCTTCCACTACTTCCCCATCATCCATCCCAGTCCCCACGCATGCCGGGTTTTGGGGGTTCCAGACCCCTCTTGCTACCTCTGGGGGTCCCATCCCTCCCTTCTCTCAATTCAGGCACCTCGTGGCAGCTTTTTCCTGAAAGGAGTCCCTGAGTTACAGGATTTTTGGAGGGGGACAGCTCTGTCTGGCTTTCCCCTCCATGTTGTGGCCTCTCAGCTGCCCCTGACACCCTGGGGGTGCTGGGATTTCCCTGCTGGGGACAAGGACGTTCATTCCCTTCCAGGAGCCCAATGCCCGGCTGGGGCTCCAGGGCAGGGGGTCCTTGAGCAGCTGCCCCAGAACCTCCGCCAGGGTCTCCCAGCGCAGCCGGAGCCGCTCGGCCTGGGGTCCCCAAAGGCCTCAGCGAGCCCCAAGTCCCTGCCAGGAACCCTCAACTCCCTCCAAGCCAGCATCCCCCACAGCCCCTGCAAGTTCCCCCCATGGCACCGGCCGTGGCCGTGTCCCCACATGTCACTGGCCATGTCCCACCATGTCCTCACCCATGGCTGTGTCCCCACCATGTTTCCATCCCTGTCACTGTCCCCCACATCTCCATCCACGCCTGTGTCCCCCCATGTCCCCACGAATGGCCACGTCCCCCTCCATGTCCATGTGTCCCCATGTCACTCTCCATGTCTGTGTCCCACCATGTCCCCACCCATGTTTCAGTTCAGTGTCTTTATTTTTACCCCAGTGTTGGATGTTTTAAAGGGATGAAGAGAAATGAAAAGCAAATCAAGGCCCAAAGAAAAGGATTTCTGTGTCCATGCTGGCTGACGATCCATGTGCTTGGGTGGAAGGAAGAACATTTTTCAGAGGGGTTTCCACCCCACTGCCTCCAAAATCTTGGTCTTTGCCCCAATCCATCACCATTTTGTTGCGGGAAACACCCTTGGGTAATAGGAAATCAAAATTTTGAGATCACTGAGGTTGGAAAAGACCTCCAAGACTGTTCAGTATCCCTGGATGCCACCAGAAGATAGGACTGAACAAAGAAGATTTGCTGGCGTTGAAAGTCAACAAATGTGCTCTCCCCAAGGAATTCCCAGTGTCAGTTTGGATCCTGAATGGACTTTCTGCCCTTACATTCATCCAGGTGCACACAGGAAGCCAGGAAGATGCAGAGCTCCCCCAGCCAGGTGTCTTACCAACACGGATCACCAGGGCTCTGCCCAACGGGGGTCACTGGGGATCATCCAACACCGATCCTCCCATGGGGGATGGAGCTGGAGCAGAGCACGAAGCTCTTCCCACACTCGGGGCACTCACAGGGCTTCCCTTAGTGGAGCCTCCGTTGGTGTCGGGTCAAGTGAGAGCTCTGTGAGAAGCTCTTCCCACACTCAGGACACTCGTAGGGCCTCTCCCCAGTGTGGATGCGCCGGTGAACAGTGAGGGTGGAGTTGCGGTTGAATCCCTTCCCGCAGTCGGGGCAGCGGAAGGGCCTCTCCTCTGTGTGAATCCGCTCATGTAGGAGGAGATGGGAGCTGGTCTGAAACCTCTTCAAACACTTGGGACACTCGTAGAGCCTCTCCCCGGTGTGGATGCGCTGGTGGCTTCTGAGGTTGGAATTTCGCCGAAAACTCTTCCCACATTCCAAGCAGGTATAGGGCCGTTCCCCTGTGTGGATCACCTGGTGCTCCATCAGATAAGAAATAGTGCTGAAGCCCCTCCCGCATTTCCCACACTCGTAGGGCTTCTCCCCAGTGTGGATCCTCTGGTGTTGGATCAGCCTGCACCTGTAGCTGAAACCCTTCCCACATTCCAAGCACTTGTGCGGCTTCTCCCCTCCAGGAGGCTTCTCCACCAGCTCTGAGCTCTGCCTGGATCTCCGGCCGCCTTCCCGGCTCAGGGAGGGTCTTTCCTCCTCGCAGCTCCCTGGGCTGGGTTTGCAGCCCCTCCTCCTGAGAGATCCCTGGGACTTGTCCTCGTCCTCCATGCATCCACGCCTTGGGAATGACAAATCCTGGTTTGGAGGAAAAAACAAGAGAGCACCTTGGGCTGAGGGTTCCTTCTTCCCAAGTGCAACTCAGGAAGTCATTGGGCATCTTGTGTCTATAAGAACCTCCAAAACACAACGATTCAGCACAAAAATTATCCAAACATCAAGACACAGATAAAAAACTCAACAAAAAGCAAATTTCAGCCCACATCCCTTCCAAAATATAAAGATTCAGCCCCTGCAAAAAATCAAAGCACCAACATTTTATCCAATAAAGCTCACAAACACCAAGATTCACCCCTGTGAAAATCATGCATGGTCCTCCTCAGTCACCTGCTGCATGCAGGGGGAGCAACGCTCCTGGGGCTGGGGCAGAGGCTGCAGATACAGGGAGGGGTGGAACATTGTGCTGCTGCCCATTTCTGACCCTCTTGCGGTGTCCCTGCTCTTCCTCACACTCCTCTTCCTCCCATTATTCCTCTTTCTCCTGCACAATCCCACCTGCTCCTCCCACGTGCATCGTTTGACCATTTGGTTCTTCAACCCTGCTTCTCCTTCCCTTCTCCTGCTGCCCCCAGGCCCAGCACCCACTGCCGGCTCCCTCTTCCCCCCAAACCCACAGCATCCCAGCGCAGGGGCAGCCATGGAGCTGGGGCAGCTCGGGCTGGGGCAGCGCTGGGCTCTCGGCCGCTCCCGCCCGCACTCGCTCCCCACTGCAGCCGCTGCCGCCACCACAGCGCGGGGGGGCCCGGCCTTGGCGCTCCCCCCCTCCCACCTCCCCAAATTCCCCTGCCGGGGGGCGCTGGGGCCAGGAGACAGACGAGTGACAGATCAGGGGGGCTGGGAAGAGTCGGCAGTCAGAGACCACTGAAAATCTCAGCAGAGACTACAGTGGGATCTTCGGGGACTAAACATGGCAGGGCACCCGTGGAGGGTAGAAAGGGAAAGCCAGGAAGGGCTCCGGGCCAAAGGGATGATGATCCCAAAATATCTCTGAAGGGTCCCTTGGCAGCATGTGGAGGGAGTTTGCACATTGTCCCAGAGGTAATCACGGACATGGACACCCAGGGGGGCAATAAGGGAAGTCGAGAAGGGATTTAGACAACAGGGGATGGATGCTGTTGGTGTGCTGGGAAGGGATTGGGTGAAGGGGAGTGTGCAGGAATATGGTTCAGTCAAGATGCAGCAGGAGCACTCTATCTGGGAAAAAAAAAATGAAGGACGGTAAAGAGGAGGAAGAGAAAAATACTGAGGATGGGGATGTTTTTCAGCAGGATTTGATCCTCAGAAGTTGCCAGCTGCTGCAGATCCTTTGTATCCCCGGTTGCCAGGACAGGCACACAAGGAGGTCAGGATTGCAGGGGGTTTCTCTGTGCTGGGCAGCGGCAGGAGCGGGCGCAGAGGGGCGGCACCGGGAGCACGGGCTGGGGGCCTGTGGGGAGCTGCGGGGCCGGGCCGGGGCTGTGGGGCAGCCGGGGCTCAGCGCCGGGCGCTGCCTGAGCCCAGCACCCCCCGGCAATTGCAGGCCCGGCAGTGGCCCCCGGCCCCCAGGAGGCTGCGGGACGCCCCGGCCGCTGCCCGGCCCCGTGGAGCTGCCGGCCCTGCCCGCCGGGGGGGCCGCGTTTGGACACTGCGGCAGGACAGGCACCGGCTCTGGGATACGGGCTGGCCACGGCAGCCACAGCACAAGGAGCAGCAGCACAAAGGAACAGCTGGGAAATGGGCATTGGACGTGCAAGGATCGAGATCCGCTTTTAAGCATTTTCCTTGGGTCAGTGCAGAAAGGAATGATTTAGCAGAAAGCTCAGCAGCTGTCAGAGGATGAGCACCCCCAGGCACTGAGGGGGCTGCAGGAGGGGCAGAAGAAGCCCCTGGAGCACTTGGTCACAAAGGCACAGCAGGGGAATGCAAGAAGGGATGAGGAAAAGGCCAAGGGGAAGGCAAAGGCCATGGCAGAGTTTCTACAGCCCCTCAGGGATGAACCCCAGGGCCCAAGGCAGCCCCAGCACCCAGGGGCTCTCACATCCTTACACCATCTTCAACCAGGTGCCCTCCTCACACTGACACCATTCAGTCCTTGATGGCAAAGATGCTTTCTGGGGATGCCCACTCACACAGGATGGTAAACTGGATTTTGCCTTGGAGTGGGAACAAGAGGTAGAAGGGAAAATGGAAAAGACATGGACGGTCCTTCTGCAGGGATGCATGGAAGCACCAGCCTTATTGGGACAAATCTTGCAGAAAATATCACAAGAATTTACCCCACCCCCAGGGACTGGGTTAATGCAGGATGTGGATGACTTGCTGCAATCAGGAGGACAAGAAGTGGTAGAAGAAGCCTCTGTGAAATGGCTGAATGTTCAGGCTAAAAAGCATCTTTGATTATTTGAAAAAACAGCGCAAATGGTGGAGAAAAAAGTAAAATATTTCGGACATATTTTGACTCAAGGTTTGTGGTGTATTAACCCAGGGAGGGACCAGGGAATCTCAGAAGCAATATTACCCAGCACTAAAATGGAACTGGGACAATTCTGAGGATTAACAGGGATTTGCAGAACCTGCACTGAGGATTCTCTGTTCCAGCAAGAATATTGTACGACTTTTTAACCCCAGACAGCCCTAGTATTATGGTATGGACATAAGAAAAAGAACAAAACTTGAGAAAATGAAAAAACAAAGTGATTGACGCCACAGCCATGGCTCTACCCGAGTCAGAAAAGAAATTGGAATGGGATGTGGATGTTACATAGGGCCATGCCAAAGGAATTTGGAATTCCCGGCTGCAGGAGCAGCATGGGAGGGCACCACTGACCCTGCACTGAAGGCAACGCAGCGGCAGCCAGGGCTCCACATCGGGCCAAGCCCCTGGGCCTGCCCACAGATCCTCTGCTGAAATCCTCTGCCTGGGCACCCTCCTTTGGCATCTCCACACACTGGGGCCAATCCTTGCTGCCACTGCTGGAGCTTCGCTGCTTTCTGTGCCTGCACTGCCACAGCTGCTGGGGAAGACAACGGCACAATTCCACTCTGCCCCTCAGTTACACTCACACACTGGGCTGCCCGGGATTCCATGGTCAGAAAATATAGCAAGCTAAAATTATTAAAAATCTATTTCTCTACTCAGGCTTCATGTGCTTTGCATTGGGGAAACGAATTTGAAAGATATTTCTAAGGAATGTTCCTCCACTCCACAGAGATGAGTTTAACATCTCAATAGACTGGGAATAGCCCAAAAGATACTCACAAAGATAACGACCATTAAGGCCATCAGCAAACATCAAGGAACACCCACCCCAGACACTGCCCCTGGCATAGTTGGAGATGCCTGGTCTGCAAAAGGCTGAGAAGGAAATCCAGGAGTGCGGACCTAATTAATATAGAGGGGAAGAAATCCGGGGCGATAGGAAATTAAATACTTAGAATTATATAAATTGGAAGCAATGAACATAAAACCAATGGATTTCTATAGGTTTTGGACTGTAAAAAGTTAAGGGAAAATCTAGTAAAACTCACGTATCATGGAATGATTTTCTCTGCACACCCGGCCTATGTATGGCCGAAATTATTTCTGTTGCACATCCTGGCCAGAATCAAGTAATGCCTTGATTCTCTAACAGTAGAAATGGTGTTGAAGAGTTTTGGGTCCTCCCGCAGTTTTGGTGACAAGATTACATCATTAGAATGTTTTTTCTTAATAATCCTACTTTTATATTTTCCATTAAGATTGGGCCAAGGGTGTGAGAACCACATTTCAGTGTTAGGGGAATAAGCAGAAAAAATCTTTATTCCTTTGGGGATTTTTTGGGTATGTTTATGAGTGGCTGTTAGTGATGGCAAAATTTTGGTATGGAATTTGTAATGTTCACTGTTCACCTTTAGGCTGCATTTGGCAAAACCAGAAGCCCTGTATAATTTAATAGAATATTGTTTTAAAAAGGGAATAAAAAAGAAAATAAGCGGGAGGGGGGAGGAGAGAGAGGAGGGAGAGAATATGTGAGTCACCTGATGGGCTTTCAAGAGGTGCTTGAATTGGGGAAAAGGGGGTTGGATCCCCAGAGGTAGCAGGAGGGACCTGGATCTGTCCTCTTTGAAACTACACCCTAAAAATACTGAAAATCAGGGATTCCTCCCAGGAAAAGGCTGCCAGGAGCTGTCCAAAAGGAGTGAAAGCGGGGGTTGGGAACCCGAGATTGAGCAGGAGAGGCCTGGAACCCCCAAAAGCAAGCACGGGTTAGGGGATTTGATGTTGGAGTGATGATTGGGAATGGGCCAAAGAATGGGGGAAAAGAGGGAGCTGGGACGCCCAAAGATTGGGAGAGGGGGCTGGGAAACCCACATTGAGTCGTGAGGGGTCAGTAGATTTGGGGAATGATGAGAAAGGGGGGGAGAGGGGAGGGAAAGGTGGATTTGGGATGGAAGAAAGGTGGTTCCCTGTCCCTTAGCACTCGATCCCTGGAGCGATTATCTGCGGCTTGGATGGGGGGGCAGATCCGCACTGGAGGGGCCCCCTGCCCATCCCAGTGTGTCCATCTCGCTGCTTCCCTCGAGCTCCCAGCCCGGCCCCGGCTGCCTGCTCTGCTCCCTGATGGATTTCTACCCTGCCGACATCCAGCTGAGCTGCTTCCAGGGCCACCAGGAGCTCTCGGGACACGTGGTGGCCACCGACCTGGTCCCCAATGGGGACTGGATTTCTACCAGCTCCTGGTGCTGCTGGAAACCCCCCCGGCACGGGGTCAGCTCCAGCTCCAGGTGGAGCACGTCAGCCTGGAGCACCCCCTGAGCCGGCACTGGGGCACGGCCCGGACCCCACAGCGCCGGGAGGGGCTGGCAGGACACGGAGGGGATTGGGGGCCCTGGGCTTAACGTGGACACCCTCCCTGGGAACCCTCTTCCCCCTGTCCCATCTCCCTTTATACCCCCTCTCCCACCCCTTTCCCACCAGTCCCTTTCCCGCCCCGCTCACCCGAGAGAGCTCCTCGCCGGCAGCCGAGGGATGGAGGAGAAGGAGCAGGAGAGGGAGGAGGAGGAGGATCAGGAGGAAGAGGAGGGGTAGAGGAGGAGCAAGAAGAGGAGGAGGAGCAGCGAGAGGCGGCAGCCCGTGCGTCCATCGCTCTCTGGATGTGCAGCCCCTTCGCGCCCGCAGTATCGGCCCCCCCGTATTGTGTAAGTGACCGGGGAGGGGGACCTCGACCCCAATATCTTGGGCGGTCCTGGCAGGGTTTTTTTGAGAGGGGGAGGGATATTTGGAGCTCACCCGAAGTATCTTTGGGTCTCCCTGTTTGTTTTTTTCGGGAGGAGGCGTGCGGAGCGATGTTTGCATCTTGCAGGGCTACAAAGGTGTCCCGAAATCCCCTTTTGGGGGATCCTGCGGGGTCCCCGGGTGGTTTTTTGGGGATGTCTGGGTGGCGGCTGCAGACAGAGCCCCGGCGGTGGGTGGGGGATGGAGGTCCCCGGAGCCCCGTGGCGATCGCCCGGGACTGGCAGGGCGAGGGGAGCAGCCTTGAGGGGGGGAAAGCGAAAAGGGGAGAGCCCCGGGAGTGCCGGAGCCTGAAATGGGGGCCTGGAGAGGGGGGACCCCGAGAGCCGGGAGTGAGGGGAGCCTGGAGAAGGGATGAGCCTGGAGAAGGGATGAGCCTGGAGACGGGGAACCCCTGGGACACCAACGTGGGGACCCCAAAGCCTCCCAGGGCTCTGGCCACGCCAGGGGCTACAAGGCCACGAGGCCGGGGCTGCTCCGGGCCGCTTCCAGGCTGTCCCTCTGCTCTTGGCTGCCGGGGGTGGCCCTTTGTGACACGGGCGTGTGTCAGGGCCCTCGGTGATGCGGGACATTGTGGTGCTGTCATGAATGAGAGCGTTTGAGATCGCTTAAAAATCGGTGACAAGGGCATGAACAAAAGTCAGATTTAATATTAAGCAACAAAGTACAATAAGTTTGTTGGCAAGATTCACTCCACTGCCTACAGGACAGGTGAGGCACAACAAGGCAAGAACAACACCAAATAAAATCCATGCAATCAGAACAGAAATTAACTGGGAACTCCCTAGGGGAGTGTGGGTGGGTGTGTGGTGTGTTTAGGTGCATGCAGGGATTAAAAGGAACACGGCCTAAAAACTTAACAACTTATAAAAAAACTTAAAAAAAGAACTTAAACAACTCTTTAACTTCTACCTTAATTTGTAACTTAACTTATACCTTAGGCCTAGCAGTTCAACAGACAAACAACACCGAACTTATACCTAACTTAACTGATAACATTAACAATTCCACAGAGCAATAACACTTAACAGCATTTAACCTAACTTACAGCTATAACTTCCAAGTTGTACTTAGCAACTTAATACAAAAACAACCCTGATTACTTACATTTAAGAACTTAGCAAAACACTTAGCATTTAACAGCATTTAAGTATGTTCATAACTATAACTGAACCTTGCTTAAAGGCCTAACTTAGATATCCAAGGTACTTCCACATCTAGGAAAGCTGTATTTCTCCCAGATTTGCTATAGCATATGTGCAGGGGCACACACACAGACAGGAACAGTCAGTACAGGCAATTCCCCCCAGAGCTCAGTGAAATCCTCCCTTCAGATGTTTTTGCCTCTCCCACTGGCTGAAGGATGGGGCCTTGAGCAGTGAGGGTATGGGCCCAGGACACGTCGTGTTTCAGTGATCCTCCAGGCACAGCAAAGCCGAGGGTTTGCTGGCTCTGAGAGGCCCCTCAGAGGGAGACTGCTGGTCACAGCCCACGGTGGCCCAGGAGAGCTCAAAGGTCTCCTTTTGGATTTCTGCTGGCAGGGTCACAAGAGAGTGGGCTCCAGTCATAATAATGTTTCATCCTGGCCTCAGTTTGGGTCAGCACTTTCTCTAGAAGTGGGGGAATGCATCACCACACTGGGATCTCAGGGGTGCCCATGGCCTGGGTGATGCTGGCCTGATGCCAGGCACCCACCAAAGCCACTGACCCTGCCTCTCCAGCTGCAACAGTGGGGAGAAAGTTTAACCCAGAGTTCCTGGGATGGTGTAAAAAGGGGAAACATCCCGTACCAAACAGCAAAATGTGCATCACAGACCCAGCCTTGGCATGGAGAGGAAATTTACTACCAAGCAAATCACGGCAGGACAAGAAGAAGGGAAAGAAATCTCTCAAACCCCTTCCCCCTCACCCAACGGGGGTCACTGGGGATCATCCAACACCGATCCTCCCATGGAGGATGGAGCTGGAGCAGAGCACGAAGCTCTTCCCACACTCGGGGCACTCACAGGGATTCCCTTAGTGGTGACTCCGTTGGTGTTTGGTCAAGGTTGAGCTGTGTGAGAAGCTCTTCCCACACTCAGGACACTCGTAGGGCCTCTCCCCAGTGTGGATGCGCCGGTGGGCAGTGAGGGTGGAGTTGTGCTTGAATCCCTTCCCGCAGTCGGGGCAGCGGAAGGGCCTCTCCTCTGTGTGAATCCGCTCATGTTTGAGGCAATCGGAGCTGGTGTGAAACCTCTTCCCACACTTGGGACACTCGTAGGGCCTTTCCCCAGTGTGGATACGTCGGTGGATTCTCAGGTTGGAGCTCCACTGAAAGCTCTTCCCACATTCCGAGCAGGTGTAGGGCCGTTCCCCTGTGTGGATCACCTGGTGCTTCATCAGATAAGAAATAGTGGTGAAGTTTTTCCTGCATTTTCCACACTCGTAGGGCTTCTCCCCAGTATGGACCCTCTGGTGTCGGATCAGCTGGGAGCTGTAGTTGAAACCCTTCCCACATTCCAAGCACTTGTGGGGCTTCTCCCCTCCATGAGGCTTCTCCACCAGCTCTGAGCTCTGCCTGGATCTCCGGCCGCCTTCCCAGCTCAGGGAGGGTCTTTCCTCCTCGCAGCTCCCTGGGCTGGGTTTGCAGCCCCTCCTCGTGAGAGATCTCCGGGGCTTTTCTGCCTCCTCCATCCCCGCACACCTGAGGAATGAAAATTCCTGGTTTAGGGGGAAATAACAATAAGAGAGCTCCATAAACTGGGTGTTCCTCCTTGACCAAGTTCATCTCTGGAAGTCATTGAGGATCTTATGTCTGTAATAACCTCCCAAACACCAAGATTCCCACTCAAAATCCTCCCGACTTTAAGACACAGATCAAAACCACCCCAAATATATAGATTCAGCAAAAATCCCCTCCAAAATTGTGCTGGGTTGAAAGCAAAACCAGTGAGAGACTCCAAGTCAGAAATACAATTTGATAGGAAAAAAGAGAAGAGAAATAAAATCCATGCAATAGTACAAAAGAAAACAACTGACAGAATCAGAATACAACCTGACACCCCACTAGTTAGGGTGGTGGTGGCAGTTCAGATGAAGTGGTCTTGTTGAAGTAGTGATTCCAAAGAAAGGTCTGGAAGCTCTTGTCCTCTGGAAACCAGTGGGTAAGGGCTGCCTTGGTGTTCCAAATCTCAGATTTTATCTAGGTAGGAAAGGCTTGGCTCCTCCCCCTGGCTGGAGCATCTCCCAATGGGATGATGGAATTTTATCAGTCATGCAGTGGCACTCAATGGCCCATTAACAGAAGATATCTTCCTGGAGGAAGGATGGGTTGTGGAAAAGATAAAGAACACTGCCCCACCTGGTTTTAACAGATGGCCCATTAGCAGAGGATATCTCCCACACAGATAAGGATCACTGCTCCATCTGTTTTTTTCCACCACTCTTTGTTCTTTTGTTTCTTCCTGGGACCTCTGACTGGTTACTTCATGTTTGCTGCTGATTTCCTCTCCCTTTTGCAGATGAAAATGGTAAAAGTGTCTTTGACCTGCCTTGCTGGATATTGTGAAGAGGAACAGTCATCTACTGCAAGTGGAAGTGTCACAGGTGGAGCAGAGTTCTGTGAGTGCTGTATCAAACCAGACCTCGTCAGACCTGCCAGAACAACTGGTCCATGCTGCCCTTCACTGCTCTGCCTGTTCCACACTGTTTCATGCCAGAGTAATTTAACTGCTGTTAATTGGGTGTGTGTTTCACTCGAGCCAGTCCAGCAGAACCAGCAGAAAGCAGCCCCAGAATGAATGGGGCTCTGCAGAGGAGCCCCAGACTATTCATCAGCCTGCCTGCAGAACTGGCTCCAACTCTGAACCCTTATGACCACACTCTGAAGAAGACACACTTCTGATATTTCTGAGGCACTTATGACTGAGGCACTGCATGTGCTTGTGCAGGTAAGAATCCCAAAGTTCTTTCTGTCAGGAAAATTAATCCACAAACACCAGAGATTTATGTCCAAAAAGGAGACAGAGGAGTCCTTTTTGCTTTATTCAAATAAAGGGAGAGGCCATGGGACATTCCCCTGGGATCTCTCAAATTTTTGGAGGACGCAGCCTCCTTTTTATCTTATTTTCCCGGCTGCATTTCCCTCTCTCTTTCCCCATTGGCTGAGGTACTTGAGAGGCACAGACTTCCCGGAACGCCTGATACCTGAAATTCCCCTCTATTGTATAACCCTCCCTTTTCATTTTTAATTCTTATAGAATTCATAGTTTGCCCACCCCCATTGCTTCTTTCATCTTTCGATATCCAATTTCATTTATCAGCAGCCTTACAGTTTGTTTGTAAAGGCAAATATCTCTTTCCATTCATCAATCAGTGGAATCCATCCCATTGTTTCTTTTATCTCTCAGTGCTAGCCTTATCTAAACGGAGATCCACAGCTCATTTGTAAAGACAAATTCAACATTCCTCTCAGCTTTGATTTCCCCCAAAATGGGAAAACTGCCCCAAACCCCAGGGGATGACTGGACGGGAGAGATTTCTGGCAGAAAACTCCAAAAACTCAGAGCAGCATAATGAGAAGTAAATGGAGACCCTTCAAACCAGCTTTCCACACACCTCCTTCCTTCCAGCTGCACCTCCTACCCTGGCAGTGCAGCGTGTGAGAAACGGCGCTTGCTCTTTTAAAACTTTCAGCAATTTCTTAAACCTTAGAAAAATAGAGAAAAAGACTGAATTAGGAGAAAAATCAGCACTGGGAGCAACTCTTCACCAACATTCACAACACAACATTCGCATTAAAAGATGTCTAAACTTTAGGAAAACTTCTTTTACAGAAGTCAACCTTAGAAAACACATAGTATTCACTCTAACAATTGCTAAGGCCAGCAGTGTAATATATTTATCACAGTAGCCTTGAGTTCAGAGCCAGGATTGGGCTAGGGAGTGTGACTGGGGCTGCCACTGGGCTTAAGTCCAAGAACGGTGTTGGCCTTAGGGCAGGAACTGGGGCTGAGCTTGGGAATTCAAGCTAAAGCTGGCATTGGAGTGTGGACTGGCACTCAAAGCTGCACTTAGGGCTTGAGACTGCCATTGGAGTTGGGTTTAGAGTTGCAATTGGGGCTGGCTTTGGGCTTAGGGCTAAACGTGGCATTTGGTTTAGGGCTGAGCATTTGGCAAGGGGCTGGAATTGGGGCTCGGTTTTTCAGTTAGAGCTGGGTTTTAGATTAGAGCTGAAATTGGGGTTAAGGCTAAATGTGCCATTTGCCTTAGGCCTGGCCTTGAGATTGGCTCTGGGGCTGCACGAGTCTGGCACTGGGATGAGATTAAATCCAGGAGAGTGAGTGTGTCTCAACATGGAGTGAGATTGAGATCAGGATCAGGGTGAGCTTTGGGACCGAGCGCACGCCCAGACGGACAGGGGAGATGTCACTGCAGGATGTCCCTGGCATTGTCACAGCCCTGCTCAGGCACCACCAAAAGGCAGCAGGAGCTGGCTGGTCCCACATCCAGGTGCTCCCAGCTCCGAGAATATCCCTCTGTCCAGTCCCTTCGGCTGTCCTGGACAGGCTCCCTCCAGGCTCTTTGTCACCTCCTCGATGGCAGAGCATGGGATATTGAGTGGCTTCTAGGACCCTGCAGAGTCCTTGAGGAGGGCAAGCCTTGCTTAGCCACAACCAAATTCTCTCCCTGTCATACACAGCATTCCCATCCTGCATCCAATCCCATCCATGTGCCACTTTCTGGGAAGAAATGAAGCCCAGTCAAATCCAGAACAGTGGGAACATTCAGACAGTTCTTGAGAAAATCCTCATTTATTTAACACTAATGCTCCTAAGAAATCAGATCTTGATCTGTAAAAACATTCCTGGTAGTCCAGCTTTGCTTTCAAGGACCTGTAATTGTCTGTCGGGAATGCGGCTTTTGTTGTGAGAACCAGTGATTGGCGGGAAGAATGGGACTAAGAGCAAGGAAGGAATTCACTAGGGGAAAAAGAAATGGAAATATGTCAACAGATAGACCCTTAAATAGCCCCCCGGGAAGAAAACTAGCCGGGTGGAAATATGACTCCATCACCAAAGAACTTAAGATGATACAGAGTTGTGTAATAGAACAGACTAAGAGAGTAATTAACTCCAGCTATGTTTACTGGTCGAGGGATGAGTCACATGAGCAAAGGATATGTCAGGTTTTAAACATCCATGTAAAAGCTAAAGAACAGCTCCTGTACAGATCTGGGAGAGGGGATTTCTCACTGAACAACCTTTCTAGCTCTGGCCTCTCAGTCCTGAATCTCAAGGGAAAGCTACTCTGCACCCCATTCCCTACAAACAGAAAACCCTGGATTTGGGAAAAACACTGGCTTGGGGTTTGCTTTCTTTTCCTCTTCTCTTTTGCTACCTCCTGACTTTTCTCTCTCTCTGAGAACACTAATTTTGCTGTACACTTTCCCTCAGATAATTGAACTGCTTACCATATCAAATGTAACAGTTGTTCTTCACCCAAATTAAACACAAGAAGGTGCTACTTCCCTTTCAGCTTAAAATAAGAGCCTGAATGCAATGATCTCAAAGTGAATAAATTACCTTTCCCTCTTTCAGTCTGAAATGAGCTACTGCCACCTGCACTTGCCCTTCCCTTCCTCTCCTGAACCACCGAGCAGCCCCACTGGGATGGCAGGAGCTGGGCCTGGGAACTGCTGCCTTTGGAGTTGCATCTCCTCCTCCCGTGGCCGCTGCTCAGAGCCCAGAAGTGCTCTGAGAACTTGAAGTTCTGGCAGCTGGGTTAGAGCCTACATGGGAGGAGGAGAAGGTTCACCAGAGCCCTTCTCCTGCCGTGCCAGCTCCAGGGCAAGGACTGCAATGGAAGCCAGCCAATGTCCAAACCCCATCTGCTCTGCCAGTTCCTGTGGGAATGAGCTGCTGCAGAGGGGAAGATTTGGGTGGGAATGTGGTTCTCTAAGAAGGCCATAACTAAATGCTTGCATGGGGATTTTGGCTTCTGGAGCAGTGGGGTAGGGCTGTTGTTGGTTCCTACCCCTTCATCCCATGGTGATGTAAGGGGTGAGGGATGCCATGTGTGCTGTGCACTGGCAGTGATCCTCAAGAAATCCTTCTAATCCTCTCCTTCGAGCTAGTCAAGCTCCTGGAAATGACAGGACAGAAAAAAAAAATAAAAAGGTGCTCAGTTTTGTGCCCTTCTTCCCCTGTGTGGTGAGGGGCAGGAGGCAGAGGTCCAGCTTGGTCTCTCTCTGACCTTTCCTTTGAGACAACACTGTCTGCTCCCACCACAAAGGCACAGAGGGTGCTCTTTGCCCCCACCAGTGGGAAGTGGCTCTGCTGACCCCACTAAGAGTGCTGGAAGATGAGTCTGTGAACGAAACAGTTGAATATTGCCTAGAGGGGGGTAGCAGGCAGTAGATGTGCCACCATTCTCTTTCCTGGACCCCACTGGGAGTACTTGAACTATCGACGATGAGAGAGAGACGGGGACACTGAATGGTGATCAAAATCCAATTTTTACTGAGCACTACATGTGCTTATATACCATTTACAGGAAGGCTGGTAATATTTTACTGCAATCACATAGACAAACCTTACATAGACAAACTCTCACATAGACAAACTTTACATTTGGACTTAGTAAAATCTTATTTCCCATAACCCAGACTTGATCCAGTCCTCTTGCAGTCAGGTCTCTGTTTGCTCTTGCCAGGCATCCTCGTTGTCAGGCTGCATTTGCTGATTAAATCTGCAGTACTCTCAGTCTCATTTGCATTACCCATATCCACACCTCCCCCGTTTCTTTTAACTAAAAATACACTCTTATGCGATTTGTCTATTAAATTCTTAACACACTGTAAAATACAAGGAATAACTACTACAATGCATAATGCATAATATGATGCCTAATACATACAAACCTATTTTAACTAAATTCCTAACCCAGCCAGTGAGTCCCCAGTGCCCTAAGAGCCAGTTCAGCCAGTCGTACCCATTATCTACCCGAAGTTTATTCCCACCTTCTTTCAGGGCTTGAATGCTGGCATAGATGGGCTGGGAGTGGTCAGAAAGGTTAAGGCAACACATCCCATCGAATTCCTCAGCCACAGGCGGCGGCGGAGCTCGGAGGCGGCCCCAGCGCAGGTGGGAGCCGCGCTCGGTTGTGCGGGGGCTCGGGGCTCGCTGCGGGCCTCGGGGGCGGCAGGGGGCTCTGGCGGGTTGGTTGTGCCGGTGCCGGCCCGTGTTGGCGCTGGGCTGAGGGCGCTGCGGGAGCGGCTGCCCGCGGTCTCCTTCCCGCTGGGGCCTCGGCAGGAGCCGGTGCCGGAGCAGCGCTGGCTCGTCCCGGTTGCTGTGGGTGGCACAGAGGTGTCTGCCCTGTGCTCGGGGCTGTGCGGGAAAATTCCCGTGGCCAGAGGTTTGTGTGTCCGCAGGAGACAGAGGAGTCCTGTAAAAGTGACTTTATTGATGAACAAAGAGAGAGGCCATGCGGCATTTGCCATGCGGTCTCTAAAACGCAGCCTCCTTCTTATCCTCATTTTCCCGTTTGCATCTCCCTCTCCCTTTCCCCTCTGGCTGACGTTTTTGGAAGGTTCAGACTTCCCGATCCACCTACTGCATGTCCTCTTTAATATGCACTCCTACTACGATATTAATCTTACTGCTTTCAATTCCTCATTTTCTTATTTTCTCAAGAATTGCCTTTTCAAACTTTTAATTTCCATTGACTCAATCTCTTTTCCTGCATCCTGTTTGGCGCAAGGTGTCGTGCATGGTAAAAAGCTGAGAGTTTCTGCAGCACGTCAGAGGAGGAGCAGCATTCGTTTAAGCCATGATCTGCCAGGGAACCACGAAAACGTGTCCCATTCCCATCCTTTCTCCGGAATACGAGATATTTTCATATTTCCTTTGCTATCTGTTTCACCACTTTTCGGTTATCATCTGTTTGCAAACAGCCGTTTGCATCATTTAATTTTCCACAAACTCCTCCTTCTTCTGTAAGTAGATAATCTGATTCCATCCCATGGTGAAATGTCTCGTTCCTCATTTCAGCGGCTTGGTCAGCAGGAAGGTCAGGAGCTGGAGCTGTCTGCTTGGTTATTATTTCAAGGATACTTTTAAACCTAATTATGCCACTCAAATTATGGATGGGTTTTCTGTGTCCTGATATGAATTCGTTAGGGATCCCAGGGACTGGTCCATGGTGTTGTAGGATTTGTTCTGGTGGCCGTTCATCTTTTTCCCTTTTTTGGGTGCTCCCTCCTGCCACGGCTGCATCAATTGACCACTTTTATCTTATGAAATAATAAATTGTTTGGATTCCCAACTCATTTCTCTGGACTAGCAAAAACACCTCATTGCTTTGGAGAGAGGGATGATCCCCCCACACACACTTTTTTTTCATGAAATTTGCTCAATATTCTCCGTTTGCTGTTTCCCTTTGCAGCTTAACCAATTTCTGTGGCAGTCAGATATCCTCACTATGGGCTCTGCCTTTAGTTGTGCAAATTCCATCTGTGCAAGCAGGCAGAGCTGGGGGTGAGGGGCAGATGGACTCAGGGAAATTCCTCCCCCTGGCAAGAAGGCCCTGGGGCATTGTCCACACTTTTCCAGAGCAATGTTAATTTGCATTTCTAAAACTCCTCTCCTGGCTGCCTGGAACTAGGATTTTCTTCCAGAGCAGCCTTTAGGTGATTCACACATCCACCCTCACAATCTGCTTTATTTTTCTTTTTTATTTTTTTAACGATTTTTTCTTAACAGTTTATGCGTTAAAGCCTCACCATTAATACTCTTCTAGGTTTGTGTTGGGGGTTGAATGCTTCGCTTTTCTTTCTGTGGAATTTCTCCCATTGTTATGCTAAGTAATTGTGGCTACACCTTAAAACGACAGATAATGTTCTCTCGTAGGGGGGTGGCTGGAGGGGGAGGGGGGGGGAACCGGAAAAGGAAAGGTGGGATAGGGGGGTCTGGAGCGGGGGACGCTCTCTCGCTTGGCTCCTGGAGTGGGAAGACAACCTGGGCTCTGCTCTGGCATCTTCCCCTGCCATCCCAGCGCTGAGATCCACGCTCCCTGCCTTTGGACATCGCTCCGCGGCTCTCCCAGCTCACCCTACTACCTCCGGACACTCTGCTGAGCACCACGACCGACACCGTGAGGGGGGAGTCACTTTCCCCATCCTCTCTCTCCCCTGGGCCGCGGCCGCCATCACCCAGCCCTCTTCAACTGCGCGGGACCTGCCCTGCCCCCACAGCACCGGTAACAGCACAGGGAGACGGCCTGCGGCCAGAAGGGACTGGAGTGGAGCTAGACTGTTTCTGTTGCCAATTTTTATAGCTGTTGTTGTTTTTTTTCTGCTTTGTTAAATACCAGTAAAGAACTGTTATTCTCATCCCCATATCTCCTGCCTGAAGGTGTCTGAATTGGACCTAAAATAATTAAAAGGGAGGGGGATTGCACTCTGCATCGCAGAAAAGGGGCTCCTGCCTTTCCTTAGACCATACCTGTCTTTCAAACCGAGACAACCATTTAAAGTAAAACCTGGTTTTTGTCTACTTCTTAATCCTCTCTCACAACAAAAAAATTCAAATTAATAAACCAAAACTACTACATTTAACCTCAGTGATTCCAGGATTTTGATTTCCTATTGCCCAGGGGTGTCTTCTGCAGCCAAATGGTGATGGACAGGGGCAAAGACCAAGATTTTGGAGACAGTGGGGTGGAAACTCCTCCAAAAATGTTCTTCCCTCCCTCCCAAGCATGTGGATCTTCAGCTTGCACAGACACAGAAATTCTTTTATTTTGGCCTTGATTTGCTTTTCATTTCTCTTCATCCCTTTAAAACATCCAACACTGGGGTAAAAATAAAGACACTGAACTGAGACATGGGTGGGGACATGGGGGGACAATGACATGGTGGGACACAGACATGGAGAGTGACATGGGGACACATGGACATGGAGGGGGACGTGGCCATTCGTGGGGACATGGGGGGACACAGGCATGGATGGAGATGTGGGGGACAGTGACAGGGATGGAAACATGGTGGGGACACAGCCATGGGTGAGGACATGGTGGGACATGGCCAGTGACATGTGGGGACACGGCCACGGCCGGTGCCATGGGGGGAACTTGCAGGGGCTGTGGGGGATGCTGGCTTGGAGGGAGTTGAGGGTTCCTGGCAGGGACTTGGGGCTCGCTGAGGCCTTTGGGGACCCCAGGCCGAGCGGCTCCGGCTGCGCTGGGAGACCCTGGCGGAGGTTCTGGGGCAGCTGCTCAAGGACCCCCTGCCCTGGAGCCCCAGCCGGGCATTGGGCTCCTGGAAGGGAATGAACGTCCTTGTCCCCAGCAGGACAGATTTCTTATTTCTTGCAGGTGCAAATGGTTCTCTTACCAGAATAGCTTGTTGTGTTAATTGATTTCAGGTTTAAGATTGTTTTCACCTGGGAACAAGCAAGTAACTTAGCTGCACATAGAAGAAGTGACAGGCTAGCTATTAATTTAGCAGAGAGCAAGGCCTGATTTTATGAGGCCTTCCTTTTATAATTTATCTACCTGACTGCAACATCTCACCCTTTTTCATTAATTCAAAGAAGGCTCATATGTTCTGATGATAAAATAGCTCTCTCTTGTGAGGGTGTTATCTCATTAAGGTTATCACTGGTTATCTCTTAGATATGGGATAAGATACACAAAAGACCGATTACAATCAACAAAACTTAGTAAATTCTATCATGTCATTGACCCAGGGTTTCACAGCATGAGAAAACAAAAGAATAATGTCCAGTGTGTCCTAGGGAAATGGGAATAAATGACCATTGTTTTAAAGTCCAAATAGTCCATTAGCTGGAAATGTTAATCTTTGACATCACTGAATGTGCTCTTGGATCCTGGAACAGGGAATAACTGAAGAAGGTTAGTAGGAACACTATACCAGGATGATGACACAAGGCTTTTGTTGGCAATTTTCCTGTAAATTTCCAGACACAGCCATGTCTTGGCAGTCCTGCTTCTGGTTTTGTTCTGGCCACGAAGGCTGCATGGTGATTAGGTTCTTTTTCTTTTCACTGGGCTTCGTTTTCTTGGAGGCAATTGATGTTTGGCTGAATGAACAGGTGACTACTTTGAACTTGTTGATGATAAAAACACATGCATATCTTCTCCTTAAGTTAATGACTTAATTAGTCTTTGTAAATTCAATTAATGAGGTTTACCTAAAATATTTTCTTTTTTTTTTGTATAAATATTGCACTATTCATATTTCCTTAGGTGTTAATTTCCCCTTCTTTGTTTTAAAAACAGCATGCGTGACTCTTGCCATGAACATGAAGGGAACATCAAAACAAAACAATATATATAGTAAAACCAAACACTTACAGCAATCGGGAATAATTCAGATACAACAATATAAAACATTTCTGATAACAGATATAATTAATAACACATGTGAAATTCCAGGATTACCAAGCACTACAACATTGTACCATCATCCCAGCGTCTGCAACAGCTGATAAGCCTCAAATCAGTGAAGAAGTGGATAATCATCACCGGAAAATGATTTAGGACGAAATGAGCGCAGAGCCGCCTGTGGCTGCAGTGCAGAGGCAGCTCCCAAGTCGGGCAGCAGACGGCGGGGGGGAAGCTCCGGGCCCCGCGGGGAGAACGGGAGCCTGAGCCGGCGGCGCTGAGCAGCGGGGGCTGCAGCCACCCGAAAGGGGGGTGGGAAAGCGCCACAGCGGGGAACGGGGGGGCTGTGGTACCCCCTGAGCCGGGGCCTGAATCCTTAAAAACCGGAATAATCACGGACAGAGACCCTGTAACTAATTAAAGTGACAAAGTGGTGTGTTTATTCACCGGCACGGGAGTCACCTCCCAAAGGCGTGACCGCCCCAAACAAGGTTCTTTGCCCTCTATTTATTGCCCAAGATCTTACATACAATACATGTGCATAACCCCAGCACCTCCCATCCCCACCCCATATTAAAATGAGCCCATTCGTCCTTCACGCGTGCGCAGTTCTTCTCTTGAATTGGGTCAGTGGTCTCAAAGGATGAAGTCAGGAGAGTCTTCATCAAGTCTCTGTGACCCCCTGGAACAATCCAAGGCCTTGTGCTTTGTGATTAACAGTTTATTATTTTATGTTCTTCTATACATAAATTCATAATAGCAGATAATTATACCAATTAGCTCTAGCCTAAGCATCTAGTAATTATTAACTTAGCATTTACCTACCTAACTTACATCTTGGTCATGGAAACCACTTTTACCCTTAGCAAAAATCTTAACTTTTTAAAACCATGATTCACCCCTTTCTGTCTCTCTCTCTTTAACTCTCATTCTATCACAAAACTGAGTAGTTCGCCCTCAATAAAGTGCAATTTTTTTAGAGCAACCTGATTTGTCCTTCTGTTCTTGTCTTTTGTACCTCTGAGATCAAAATGAAGCATCACGACTCCCCCCTCTACTAACAGTGGATTGGGACAACTTCCCGCCCCTCCCGCTCACCCGAGAGCTCCGTGCCCCCAGCCCGGGGGGCTCCCAGTGGCACCAGTAGGGCCCCAGCTGCCCCACACGCCCCATGGCCAGCGCCGGGCAGGGTCTGACACCTCCCCCTCCCCAAATTCTCCTGGCGGGGGGCGCTGGGGGCGGGGCGCGGGTGGAGTCCAGGTGAGGAGCTCTGGGCGCTCTGGGACTGCCTGAGGAGTCATCAGCGCCGCGCGCTCTGATTGGCTCAATTATTTTGGCGCTTTCTCTGATTGGCTGATGAGAAGCCTGGGAGTTGAGAGAAGCAATGGGAGAGATCCCACCCCGAGCACCTGCATGGGAACAACAGACCCAGCCTGGGCACAGCAACGGAATTTATTACAATCAAATCACAGCAGCACAAGGAGAAGGGAAAGGAACATCTCCAACCTCTTCCCCCACCCAATGGGGATCACCAGGACCACGGATCACCAGGGTTCTGCCCAACGGGGGTCACTGGGGATCATCCAACACCGATCCTCCCATGGGGGATGGAGCTGGAGCAGAGCACGAAGCTCTTCCCACACTCGGGGCACTCACAGGGCTTCCCTTAGTGGTGACTCCGTTGGTGTCGGGTCAAGTTAGAGCTCTGTGAGAAGCTCTTCCCACACTCAGGACACTCGTAGGGCCTCTCCCCAGTGTGGATGCGCCGGTGCTTGATGAGGGTGGAGTTGAGATTGAATCCCTTCCCGCAGTCGGGGCAGCGGAAGGGCCTCTCCTCTGTGTGAATCCGCTCGTGTAGGAGGAGATTGGAGCTGGTCTGAAACCTCTTCCCACACTTGGGACACTCGTAGGGCCTCTCCCCGGTGTGGATGCGCTGGTGTTTTCTCAGGGCAGAGCTCCAGCCAAAGCTCATCCCACATTCCAAGCAGGTGTAGGGCCGTTCCCCTGTGTGGATCACCTGGTGCCACATCAGGTGAGAGATCCTTGTGAAGCCCTTCCCACATTTCCCACACTCGTAGGGCTTTTCCCCAGTGTGGATCCTCTGGTGCCAGATAAGACGGGACCTGTCTCTGAAGCTCTTCCCACATTCCCCACACTCGTACGGCTTCTCCCCAGTGTGCATCCTCTGGTGCCGCATCAGATCAGAGCTCCACCTGAAACTCTTCTCACATTGCAAGCACCTGTGGGGCTTCTCCCCTCCAGGACGCTTCTCCACCAGCTCTGAGCTCTGCCTGGATCTCCGGCCGCCTTCCCGGCTCAGGGAGGGTCTTTCCTCCTCGCAGCTCCCTGGGCTGGGTTTGCAGCCCCTCCTCCTGAGAGATCTCCAGGGCTTTTCTGCCTCCATCCCTGCACACCTGAGGAATGAAAATTCCTGGTTTAGGGGGAAATAACAAGAAGAGAGCTCCATAAACTGGGTGTTCCTCCTTGCCCAAGTTCATCTCTGGAAGTCATTGAGGATCTTATGTCTGTAATAACCTCCCAAACACCAAGACTCCCACCCAAAATCCTCCAAACTTTAACACACGGATCAAAAACTCCCCAAATATCAAGCTTCAGCCAAAATCCCCTCCAAAACTGTTCTGGTTTGAAAGCAAAACCAGTGAGAGACTCCAAATCTGAAATACAATTTTAGAGGGAAAAAGAGAAGAGAAATAAAATACATGCAATAGTACAAAAGAAAACAACTGACAGAATCAGAATACAACCTGACACCCCACTAGTTAGGGTGGTGGTAGCAGTCCCGATGAAGTGGTCTTGTTGTAGTAGTGATGCTGTAGAAAGGTCTGGTAGCTCTTGTCCTCTGGAAACCAGTGGGTAAGGGATGCCTTGGTGCTCCAAATCTCAGATTTTATCTAGGTAGGAAAGGCTTGGCTCCTCCCCCTGGCTGGAGCATCTCCCAATGGGATGATGGAATTTTATCAGTCATGCAGTGGCA